>NC_091288.1:105449770-105769331 GCF_032444005.1 Ranitomeya imitator
CCAATGGCTGTAGACTGGCCTGGGAGTGTGAGGATGACAGGGAACGTGGTGCTGTGGGTGGAATTACACTGTGTCTCTGTACAACAGTGCCAGAGGTTCTTCCATGGCGATCCTGTGAGGAAGCCGAACCAGCTGTGTGTGAGCTGGAGGAAGAGGTTACAACACGAGCTGAAGAGGTGGTAGGTGCCGCTGTAGGTTGGCCTAGGTCTTCAGTATGTTTTTGTAACTCCACCACGTGCTTGGTCTGCACATGCTTCCACATATTTGTGGTATTGAGGTTGCTGACACTTTTCCCGCTTTTCACTTTCTGATTACACAGCTTGCATTTGACAAAGCAAATGTCATCTGCAACTGTGTCAAAAAAGGACCAGGCACTGCAAGTCTTGGGAGCGCCCGTTTTGGGTTTTGGAAGAGGCATGCTCCTAATGGGTGCCGAAGTGGAGGCTACAGGCAACCCAGTCTGCCCCCTCCCTCTCCCTCCTTTTTGGGCTGTTCGGGGAATTTCTTCCTCAGAGCTGCTCCCACCACCTTCCTGTACCTCACGCCATGATGGGTCAAGGACCTCATCATCTACACTACTCTCTTCCAACAACTGCTTCTCCTGGGTAGTCTTGGCAGCACAGTACACACCAGAAAGTGGCACCTGAGTCTCATCATCAGATGCGTACTGAGGTGTGCTGACCGTAGGCACTGGCCCACCCGCCTCTTCAGATTCAGAGAGACAAAGCAATTGCGCATCACTGCATACTGCCTCTTCTTCCATTTCTCGAATGCTGCTTGGCTGGCCCCCTCTTTCCAAGCCAAGAGATTCAGAGAACAGAAGTAGAGATGACTCCTGTCTAGGGCTCTCTGACTGCCTGGGCAATTTGGCAGGTGGTGAAGAGACAGATGAGTGCTCTTCAGTGCTTTGGACCTGAGAGGATGTGGCACTAATTGAAGTCGATGCCTTAGCTGCCACTCATCCGACAACGGCTTCACTTTGTTTGTCCCGCAGCATTGGGGTACGGCGAGCTCCTACAAAGCTGCGCATAAAGGACTGTTCCCTGGTAAAACTGGGGGATGCTGAGTCACTGGTGCCTGCAGCAGGCACAGAATCCCCACGTCCTCTCCCTGCAGAAACTCCACGCCCACGACCACATGCCTTACTCCCTGCCTTCTTCATCTTGGTAGACTGATAAAGACAGGCAGAAAAGTACTAAAGGCTTAGTGTGCTTATTCCTGAACAGCTGCTAGCAGGTATAAGAAACACTAATTTTATAAAGTGTGGACTAGACTTTAATATAAGCTAATGTGGCCTACACAACTGTAAAGTGGAGTGTTTGGTGAACTTTATTTAGGTTTTTTTTTTTTTACAAAAACAAATGGATGTGCCCAAAGATGTCAAACCGATAGTATCACAAACTTTTTGAAGCTATTACAATGCAGGAAGGTAACCTACAATGCAATAGATGAGGCTCCAAAAAATAGGCTAATACTAATCTGGCTGGGGCTGCAGGGTACAAGGCTGCAGAAAGGCTCCTCTATCTACTCCTATATAGTGTTTTCACGTAATCTAGCTGGATATGGATGGAAACACACTAATAGGAGAAATCAGGAAAAATGTGCAGCATCACAAATGCAAAAAAGGACAATGTAACAGTATGAGGCAGTGGCGCACATTGAGCGGACTGCAACCAGATGTGGCTGCAGAACACACTGCAGCATAAGCTGCTCTCACACACACAGATACCTTGCAGACAGCTGTGAGCAGCACTGCAAGGCAAAAAAAAGCTTCTCACACAGCTGTTGCTACAATAGCCTGGGTAAAGCACAATGAAGCAAATCGCTATCTCAAACTGTCCCTCAGTCAGAACAGCAGCGTCCTGTCCCTAACTGAATTCACAGCAGAGTGAACCCAAAATGGCGGCGGCGGCTTTTATAGTGCATCATGACATCATTTCAGCAGCCAATCACAGCCATGCCATTAGTTACATGCCTAACATGCATAACAGGATGTGCCCACACCTCTTAGGATTCCTCATTGGCTGAAATAAATTAAACTGGCTCATAGCATTATGGGAACTTCCGATTCCGGTATTCGATATTGCAAAAGTATCGGAACTCAGTATCGGAACTCCGATACCGCGAATATCGGCGAATACCCGATATTTGCAGTATCGGAATGCTCAACACTACTCATGACATGCCGTCCTATTCAAGGACTCCTTTAAGGTCCACTCTGGCTCGTCTTCTACCAGTACATGGACACGCTACTCCCTTGTCCCTTAGTCTCCTTTACTTAGTACAGGAAGCAGTCACTTGCTCTAACACGAAGCCCCTCCCATTATGGGCTAGTCACAGACATTAACTCTATCCTTAGCCTAATGTCATTTCTTAACTACAGTCACTAATTTATCCTGCCTATCTTATGTCCTAAGTCCTAACCTAAGTCTTTGCCTATACTATCCAATACTGTACACCACCAATATTACTTATCTTACATTATCACATCCTACATTATAAATTACTACACATTACATAGGCAAACATCACATGATACAATACATACAAAAGACGCAGGACACTATACACATTATACAATACACACACAATTGGTGTCTTCAGGGGTAGGAATACGACAGTCGCAGTCCACACCTCTTACATAGCCATACTCTAATTCTTGCTGCCTGTGGTTTGTGCAGAATGAAGCGACTGACAAGTTCCCTTTAAGGCCTCACATACACTTTAAAGTCAGCCGAACCCAACAATTTTGATTACAGAATACATTTTTTCTGTTCTCCAAACATGCATTAAGTCGACGATCATGTTAACATATGATGTAAAGTATATATTTTGAGAGCTAAGCTACTCTTCACTTCATAATCCCAACTTCATATTTAACTTTCCCTCTGTGTGAGGCAAATCACTGTTGTGTACTAATATAATAATCTGACAATAGTACAAAAGCCAACAAGGTGGCTGTATACTCAGCTCCCAATGCTGCTGTGTTTGCTCTTCCATTTGTGCTTATTTAACATTTGTACTTTTGTCTGAATCCTGCTAATTGTTTTTATTACAAGCTGAATATCTACAGGAAAAGCTCCACTCTTGCTCCTGACAAGAAGTGCCTATACATCAGCACAGGAAGGAGATTAAAATAGGATTATTCTCCTGCTAAGGGTGTGATATTTGTTTAGCCTGTCTTGACTTGGCTGCCTAATATTCTGTTAACCCCTTTTGCATAGTAATATCCTGTGTTATTGTAACACAATATGTTCGGGTGTCACCACCTCTGGTGTTGCCTGATAAGGTGCTGCCACCATGAATCCCGAAAGAGCTAATGAGATACTGAACCCACAATGGTCTCCAATGAGATGAAAGTGTAATAGCATGGTCACAACAATTTTCCCTTACATTGAACTGCAGTGGGCCCCATATATTGTTCTTGTACAGGGGTCCCCCTCTATCTGTGTTACCATTAGAACATCCATTCATCCTTATAATAAAGTCCTGTATGTGAAATGAGCAGCAGTGAGCATGTACAACCAATGCTCCATTCACTGTGTATAGTAGGAGTGGTGGTCGTCCATGACCACTGCTGCTCCATTCACACAGTGAACTTAGGGATCCCTATTTTTGGGGTGTCCCTGAAGCCATAAACCCAACAGTTATTCATTTAACACATTTATTCTGACAATAAGTATTACATGTTGTTTATGGTAGAAATCCTTAAAGATTCACTAGACTTTTTTTCTATACTATTTATACATAAAAGCATCAAACCTCATTACTTATATAGCACAATCATATCACACACATCATAATTTCTGTCCCCATTGGGGCTCACAATATAAATTCCCTATCCTTATATCTTTGGAGTGTGGGGGGAACCCAAGAACTCAGAGGAAGCCCACCAAACACGGGGAGAACATACTGTGCACACTCCTTGCAGATATTGTTCTTGATGGGATTTGAAGCCAAGACTCCAGCGCTGCAAAGCTAACCACTGAGCCACTGTGCAGCCAATAAGTGACATGTGAGCACTAAGCATATACAATACACTTATGGTACTACAGCAGCGTTACAAACAGCATTGCACAGGGGGAATCTCGGGCCATCTCCGCTGCGGTCTCCCATTCTTCTCCTGCCGCAGTGTAGCCTGCTCAGCGGAGATGTCAGTCCCAGCGTCTCGCTCAGTCTGACTCTGTACAAAGAGTTACTGCTGCTTTTCCTGCTTCTGCCATTGAAGTCAGTGCTGGGCAGCGGCGAGCAGACGCTTCTGGGACTAAGTCCTGCTTTTCTCGTTCTGAGCATGCCCAGAGTAAGATCTCTCAGTGGAGATTGAGGGTCACATGATCAGATACTGCAGCTAAAGCCATTGGTCCTTCAGGAAGGTCCTGTAGGTGCTCAAGCTCTGTGGCAGCCTTTCATTGGTCCTTCTAGTAAGGTCCTGTACGTGCTGCAACTATTTAAGGCTCGCATGGCCACACGGCTATGCGCTAGTATCGTTCTATGTTATGTGCTTTGCGCCAGTGTGGTCATGTGAGTTTGTGTTCAGGGACCCGGCTGAAATAAGTCCCTAGGATGCTGGCACCTCCGGCGAGGAGATTTTTTGTCAATGTATTCAGGGACAAAGAAATTTGGGTGAATGTAGGTACTTAAATCTCTGATCATTGCCATTAGTTTACCAGCCATAGGTCATTGTCATCTTTCACCCTTAGAGAATTGTTATATATCCCCATAGCAGTAGGCACAAACGATTTCCTGAATTTCTCCTTCTTGCACCTAAGTAGGATTAGATGGCTGCTGAATGTGCTCTTCTGCTTTAAGAACAGCTCATATAGTGGGTGTGTATTATTGTTCATTATAGCCCTACACTTTTTCTGAATCCTATCTTCCACTACCTCCTCAAAAGAGTCAAGATGGAGGCCAACAGCCGCGCTTGCCTTCTTGATAAGTTTGTTGAGCTTATTAGCATCAGCTACTCGCACACTACTGCCCCAGCATATGATAGCAAAAATGATGGCACTTGCCACAAAGGACTGGTAAAACATTTCCAGCATTTTACTGCACACATTGAACGACCTGAGCTTCCTTAGAAAGTACAGTCTGCTCATTCCCTTCTTGTAAACCGATTGACACCTCCAATCAAGTTTGCCGTCAAGGTGAACCCCAAAATATTTGTAGCTCTCAACCATCTCCACCTCCTGGCCAGCAATAGTGATCGGTAAGTAATCATCCTTTTTCCTTCTATAACTCACCACCATCTCCTTGGTTTTCTTCACATTTAGTTCTAAACAGTTAGTCTGGCACCAATCCACAAAGTAAGAAACCACCCTTCTATATTCCTCCTCCCCCCGGTCCCCCATAATGCTCCCTATAATCACTGAGTCATCTGAGAATTTTTGGATGTGACGAAGATCTGATTTATACTGAAAGTCAGCTGTATTCACTGTGAAGAGGAAGGGCGACAGCACTGTACCCTGAGGGGCTCCAACACTGCTAGATACTACCTCCCCATCCTTACAAACTGTGGCCTGTCCATCAGGTAGTCGTTTATCCAGTTCACCATCCCCTCATCTACTGCCATATCAGTCAACTTATTTCGTAGTATGGGCGGCTGTAAGGTATTGAAAGCACTTGAGAAGTCAAAGAACATGGCACGCACTGCAGTTCCATCATTGTCCATGAATGAATGTGTTAGGGGTCGAGTTCCCGCCTCTGCACAGGGGGAATCTCGGGCCGTCTCCGCTGCGGTCTCCCATTCTTCTCCTGCCACAGTGGAGTCTGCTCAGCGGAGACGTCGGTCCCAGCGTCTTGCTCAGTCCCACTCTGTACAAAGAGTTACTGCTGCTTTTCCTGCTTCTGCCATTGAAGTCAGTGTTGGGCAGCGGCGAGCAGATGCTTTTGGGACTAAGTCCTGCTTTTCTCTTTCTGAGCATGCCCAAAGCATGCCCGTTGGAGATCGAGGGTCACATGCTCAGGTACTGCAGCACATCCCATTGGTCCTCCAGGAAGGTCCTGAAAGTGCAAAACTTCGGTAGCAGCTTCCCATTGGTCCTTTATTGGAAGGTCCTGAACGTGCTGCAACTATATAAGCTGCGCATGACCGCACGGCCATGCGCTAGTATTGACTTGATATAATGTGTGTGTGTAGATGGATGTATGTCGATGGATGAAAGCTCCTAAATCATTCCCATTCCTAGTGTTGTTGACTGTTCGCGAATGATGGAAGCTATCTAGCACCCGACTAAGCTATCAACACGAAACACACATTACAGCGTCTAGTTGCTGTGACCGCCAGTGCGGCGCCGTGCGCTTTCTCAGCGCTTTCCTGACCCAAGCCTGGGTGGTTAGTGGTGTCTGCCAGTGCGGCACCGCACGCACTCACATGCATCTTTAATACATTTATTTCTGTCACTCTGACACCCCAGTAGCGGTGTCGAGCGTATGAGGATTTTATGAACTCTATTCCTGTGTCTTGGGATTGAGTTCTGAGACTCCTTGCTTGCGCTCTTGGTGCGGTACCGTGGCCCTGTGACGCAACAGGGTTCACTTCCTTCACACAGGGTGAAGTAAACCCGTGTGTGTATTCACATTGTACCGCCATATCGTCCGTCATCACTAGCAGCAGGTTTTCACCTGCACGGTGGACCCCGGACTGCGAACGCACCTGATACTATTCCATCTTAAACTTGGTGCGTTCCGCCAGTCCTAACAGAATGTACTGTATGTAGCAGAGACACTACCACATCATCCACCCCCAATCTCTGCTGGTATGCAAACTGTAGGGGGTCAGAGTAGGCCTTCACCCTCGAGCACAAGTAGGCAAGTACTATTCTCTCCAACGACTTCATAGCATGCGATGTTAAAGAAGTTGTCCACTACAATAAAAATTTTTTTTTTTCATAAATCTTGCTATTATGTGCCACTGAAAACATCCAGTCTTTATTTTAGCAATATTACCTTTTATCATGCTGTAGCAGCACATCTTCAGTGCTGGATCCAGCTCTCATGGGGTTAATCGACAACTTCCTTTCTCCTGAGTTATTGTGCTCTAATATTACAAGTTCCATGATGCATTGCACTGCCACTAAGCCCGAACCTACCACACCCACTCCAAAACACACCCAAACCCCTTCCTGCTCTAGCTTCAAAAAGATTTGTGATGTCATTTCTGTCCAACCTCCTCTTTTACATTTGTCCAACCCGCACTCCATTACTCACAGAGATAGATAGATAGATAGATAGATAGATAGATAGATATGGGATGGATAGATACATACAGATATATCTATATATCTATTTCCATAGATATGTCCATATCCATGTTTCTAAACCCCTTCACCCCTGGAGCTTTTTTCTTCTATCGCTCCCCTTCTTTCCAGAGCCATAATTTTTCCATCAATATGGCCATGTGAGGGCTTATCTTTTGCGGGACAAGTTCTACTTTTGAACGACACCATTGGTTTTACCATGTCGTGTAACAGAAAATGTGAAAAAAAGTCAAAGTGGATGAAATTGCAAAAAAAGTGCAATCCTACACCTGTTTTTTGCTAGGTTCACTAAATGCTAAGGCTGTGTGCACACGTTGCGGATTTGGTTGCAGATCCGCAGGGCTTTTTGCTGCACAGAATTGCATCAAATCCACAGTGTAGTGCACAACCAATGTAAGTCTATGGGAGCCGCAGACTTGTTGTGCACATGCTGCGGAAAAGGCCGCACAGAAACGCAGCTTTTTTTTTTCCGCAGCATGTCACTTCTTTTGTGCCGAACTGCAGCATTTCTGCACCCATAGACTTTCATTGAGTCGGGCACATCCGCAGCAAAACCGCAGATGTAAAAAAGATCTGCAGTTTAGATACGGATGTGGGTCCGGGAAACGCAGTTTGGGAGGAGGGAAGTGTGTGGGCGGTGACGGTGTGCGGGTATGTGTGCGCGGATGGGGTCTGCAGGCTGTTTGGATGTGTGCGGGACTATTTTGATGTGGGCAGGACTGTTTGGATGTGTGCGGGACTGTTTGGATGTGTGCGGGACTGTTCGGATGTGTGCGGGACTGTTCGGGTGTGGGCGGCACTGTTTGGGTGTGTGTGGGACTGTTCGGGTGTGTGCGGGGATCATCCAAAGGGACTACAAGTACGCAGCATCCAATCTGCAGCTAATTCGGATGTAATCCGGATAGTGGACACGCACCCTACACTATCCATACATCTATCAATAGATATATCTATCAAGATATATCTATAGATAGATATAGGAATATATAGATGTATGCATCTATAGATCTATCTATATGTAGCTCTGTCTATCCATTTCATCTATCATCTATATGTCTATCTATCTGTGTGTAATTGAGTGTGGGTTGGACAAATGTAAAAAAGGAGGTTGGACAGAAATGACATCACAAATCTTTTTTTTTTGTTCAATAATACATCTTTATTTAGCTTTCAAAAATGCATACAAAAACACACAAAAAACACGCAAAAACGGCACCCAAAAAATAAAAAAATGCATCAAAAGTGCGCAAAAATTGCACCAAAAACTGCATCATAACCGCACCAAAAACTGCATCAAAACCACACCAAATACTGCATCAAAACTGCACCAAAAACTGCATCAAATCTTCACCAAAAATTGCATAAAAAAGCATCAAAAACCTGAATCAAAACCACGCAAAAAAACGCACCAAATACTGCAGCAAAAACAGAATAAAAACCGCGCAAAAACCACAAAAATCGCACCAAGAACAGCATCAAAACCACACAAAAAACCTGCATCAAAACTGCGCAAAAACATTAAAAAACGTGAAAAAAATGCATCCAAAACGCAGCTGCGTTTTCTGCAAGGAGATGCAGATTTTGTGCAGACAATTCTGCACCCAAATATGCAACGTGTGCACACGGCATAAAACTGACCTGCAATTATGATTCTCCAGGTCATTACGAGTTCATAGACACCAAACACGTCTAGGTTATTTTTTATCCAAGTGGTAAAAAAAATTTCAAAACTTCGCTAAAAAGAAATAAAATAATTGCGCCATTTTCCGATACCCGTAGCGTCTATGTGTTCTGAGATATTGGGTCGGGTGAGGGCTAATTTTTTGCGTGCCGAGCTGACGGTTTTAATGATACCACTTTTGTGCAGATACGTTCTTTTGATCGCCCATTATTGCATTTTAATGCAATATCACGGCGACCAAAAAAACCATAATTTTGGCTTTTGATTTTTTTTTTTCGCTATGCCGTTTAGCGATCAAGTAAAATTTTTTTGTGGTACTGAAAACAGCTGACATGTTGCAGCTTTGAAGTGGGCTCACCGCCGAAGCCCACCTCAAAGCGTGGGGATACTGCCAGCTGACGTACTATTCCGTCAGCTGGCAGAAAGTGGTTAATGAACAATATGTTTCAGTATAAAAAAAAAATGGCGTGGCTCCCGCGAAATTTTCTGCGCCAAAGGGGGAATGCCGACGGCTGGGGCCAATATTTGTAGCCTGCTATGAATATCAGCTCGCAGCTGTCTGCGTAGCCTTTATTGGCTATTAAAATAGGGGGACCCCCCCAAAAAAAATGACGTGGGGTCCCCCTATATTTCATAGCCAGAGAGGCTACGCAGACAGCTGCGGGCTGATATTCATAGCCTAGAGAGGGGCCATGGATATTGCCCACCCCCCCGGCTACAAATACCAGTCCGCAGCCGCCCCAGAAATGGCGCATCTGTAAGATGCACCAATTCCGGCACTTAGCCCCTCTCTTCCCACTCCCGTGTAGCGGTGGGATATGGGGTAATAAGGGGTTAATGTCACCTTGCTATTGTAAGGTGACATTAAGCCGGGTTAATAACGGAGAGGCGTCAATAAGACGCCTATCCATTATTAATCCAATAGTAATAAAGGGTTAATAAAACACACACACATTAGGAAAAAAGTATTTTAATATTCTTCATTTAACCATACTTACCATACTTCAGCGCCTGCAAAACACGTAAAATAATAAACCGTATACTACCTGTCCGCCGTAGTCCAATTAATAACGAGAGTCCCATGATGATCTCCCCTATAGAACAGTGACATCGGGTGATGTCACTACTCTATAGGACCCTCAGTGACACACTAACAGGAGACAATGGCTCCTGCAGTGCATCACTGAGAGTTTACTAAAGTTCACTGGTCTCACTTTATGGCAAAAAGCTGCTTGGGAACTTTCTCACACAGCAATGCCAAAAGTGAGACTAGGGACTATTTTCTCACAAGAGCGTAGGAATACATTGTGAGGAATACACTGTGTAAGGATACCTTCCATCATTGTAGTCCTGGAGCCCCTGGAGAGCAGTCGCATCAGCTAATGCTCCTGCTCTCCACGGGAGATCGTCATGGGACACTCGTTTTAATTGGATTTCTGCGGATCAGGGAGTATATTGTTTGTTTATTATTTTAATATTTTTTACAGATGACAATGGCTTCGGGGAACAAAGTGACAAGTGATGGTGAGTATATAATCTATGTTATATGTACTGTATGTCTATATGTCTGTTGTATGTATGTACTTTATGTATGTACTGTATGTGGCATGTCACATGTTGAATGTCGCATGTCATCGCATGGTGCATGTCGTCGCATGCTGCATGTCGCATGGTGCATGTTGTCACATGTCACATGGTACATGTCGCATGCTGTCGCATGCTGCATGTCGTCGCATGCTGCATGTCACATGTGGCATGGTGTATGTCGTCGCATGGTACATGTCGCATGCTGTCACATGTTGCATTCTGCATGTCGCATGGTGCATGTCATCGTATGCTGCATGTCACATGGTGCATGTCGTCGCATGGCACATGTTGCCGCATGGTACATGGTGCATGTCGCATGGTGCATGTCGTCACATGCTGCATGTCGTCACATGCTGCATGTCACATGTCGCATGGTGCATGTCATCGCATGTCGCATGTTGTCACATCGCATGCTGCATGTCGTCGCATGGTACATGTCGCATGTCGTCGTATGGCGCATGTTGTCACATGTCACCGTATGGTACATGTTGCATGTCGCATAGTGCATGTTGCATGGTGTCGCATGCTGCATGTCACATGTCGCATAGTGCATGTCGTCGCATGGTACATGTTGCAAGTCGCATGGTGCATGCCGCATGGTGTTGCATGCTGCATGTCACATGTCGCATGGTGCATGTCGTCACATGCCAAATGTTGTCACATGTCGCATGCTGCATGTCGTTGCATGGTACATGCCGCATGGGGCATGGTGCATGTTGTCACATGTCGCACGCTGCATGTCGTTGCATGGTACACGTTGCATGTCGCATGGTGTTGCATGCTGCATGTACATGTCGCATGTTGTCACATGATGCATGCTGCAGGTCGTCGCATGGTACATGTAGCATGCTGTCGCATGGTGCATGTCGCATGGTGCATGTCACATGCCGCATGTTGTCACATGTCGCATGGTACATGTCGCATGCTGTCACATGTTGCATGGTACATGTCGCATGCTGTCACATGTTGCATGTTGTCGCATGCTGCATGGTGTATGTCGTAGCATGTTGCATGTCTCATGTTGCATGTTCTGTATGTGTGTTCTATGTATATATTGTATATGTGTGTTTGTTTTTTTTTTTACATTCAACACATTAGCCGGATGATGGGACTACTACTGTCCTATCATTGGCTAATGTGTCACTCGCTGTCATTGTAGCAGGCATAGACCTATGGGACGTGTAGTCCCATCGGACGATGCCTGCACACAGAGACGCCGCCGCCGCCGCCACTGCACAGCGCCACACACTCTAGCACCTTCGGCACAGACCTTCACCGCGCAGACCCCGGCCGTTGCACCGGCCGCCGCCACGGCACCGGCCACCGATGCACCGGCCGCTGCCGCCACGGTACTGGCCACCGCCGCCGACGCACCAGCTGCCAATGCACCGGCCGACGCCACAGCACCGGCCGCCGATGCACTGGCCGCTGCCACGGCACCGGCCGCCGACACACCGGCCGCATATCTCGGCACATGAGCGCGGTCGGCCAGCAGATCCTAGCACAGCCCCGCCCGCAGCACAGCCCCACCCGCAGCACAACCCCGCCCACCCACAGATCCCAGTACACACAGCCCCGCCTGCCCCCAGCACAGCCCCGCAGGCAGCACACAGCCACGCCCACAGCCCAGTCACTCTTGAGTGACCGCTGCCTGTGGAGCCTTGGTCACGCCTGTTGCTGACGTCACGTCAATTTCCAGAATCTGGAAATTGACATGACGTCGACGGAAATTAGCGGTGGCTGCAGCCTGGGGGTCACGTGACCCGGACTCAGCCGCTTCCATAGCGCCGCTCACAGGCAAAAACGGCAACAGAAGGTATTTACACAATTCATTAGGGGCCCCGGGGGGATACATTGGGGGGTTAACTGAAAGTGGACAACCCCTTTAAGGCCACTGGGCATTAGTCGTGTAGGGAAGTTGGAAAAATGATCTTGGGAACTGGAACCAGACAGCTGGTCTTCCACAGCATTGGTACCCTTTGTAATTGTAGGCTCCAGTTAAAAAGGAACTGGAAGACAGAATACAGTTGGTTTGTGCTCGCTCTGAGGACCCGTGGACTGAGGCCATCAGGCCCAGCTGCTTTGCCAGTGACTAGTCTACTAAACTGTTTCCTCACATCGCTTGGGGAGACAGTGAAAGCTGACACTTTATCCCCCAATGTCAATGCCGATCGTTCCCTGCTCCATCCCCATTCCTGATGATGCTGCGCATGCGTTGGTGGAAGTAAGTAATGTAAGCCCTAAGTACTAGACGATGACTTGACATAAACGTGCACTGAAGCGTTCCCACAATCTGACCTTTTAAAATATATAAATAGGAAGAGAAAATGCGGCAGCACTCACCCATCTGTGGTCCAAAACTTTATTCAGTACATGAAAAGGTACAGCTTTGCGGTCCGAGGGAGTGCAGGTGGACGGGAGGTGAGCAGGTAAACGACGATGGCCGTTTTGCGCTGATCCAAGCGCTTCTACGGGTCCCGGACCACAGATGGGTGAGTGCTGCCGCATTTTCTCTTCCTATTTATACGTTTGCATCTGCTTTCCATGCGAGCACCCCCTGCACTGAAGTCAGCCTGTCATCACTCACCGCTGTTGATCTACCGAAAGGAGTAAGGCTGTGCAGCCCAACTGTTTTTCTTTTGTGTTTGACCTTTTAAAATGTTGGATGTTCTAGATACATCTTTTTGCTTGTTATTGGGAGGATGAGGCTACATATGAACACCTTTGGCCAGCTTCTTGCTCTGACTAGATGGAAGAACATTACCACATGACACCACGTCACTTCTGGAATTGTCAGTTCAGCCTCCGCTTTATACTTGGATAAATAGTTACATTGCCCCATTTCTTTTCGCCATTATTTATTCTGGTGACAACACTACAATAGCTGTCAGCAAAGCTTACATGAGGCCATATCCCCCAGAGCCAGTAATGTGGTCATGTTGCATTGCAAGGTACTTTGTGTGGTTTTCATCCACTGTGCACAAAGAAGGTGTCCACTTCTCACCATATAAATAGGTAGCTCCTGTAATATTACAAATGAGAGTAAACAATATTTCTGTGTCGTACAAGGAAATAATTAGTGTGCTGGCACCAGTAATCTCTACATTACACCCAAGCCCTGCAGGTTTCCGAGAGAGGCCACATAACTGGGCCCTGCTGAGACTCCAATATCTCTTCTAAGATCAATGAAAACGTACTTTGCCTTTATTTGACTTGTATGCAAACTACACCTATACAAATATGAGACTTGATTGAAACTTCTCCTGGATTTCCTGCCTACACAAACATAGAATCGCTATGGAAACCTCAATGAAATAAAAACAGCATATTATTTTAGATCTGGTTAACCAGAAAGAAAAACCATAGCAGGAATTACTGACTCTTCCATAGCTGCCATGTCTTGGGTTGTAGTTTGGGTTTTTACATTTTCTTTCCACAATTAAGAAAATAAGATAATCTTTTGGGCAGCACCGATCAATGACTTGGCTTCCCCTGAGCATGGGTACAGTTCAGGGTCTCCCAGTCATGGCAAAGTGGCGCCCACGAAGAATGTTCAATGTTGGCAGATAGCAATGCTATCCTTTCAGTAATACACTTGTAGAAAGAGAGGGAAGTTCAGGAAGGTGCCATTGATTGATTGTATTGACTATTGATATGTACTAAGGCTTTTGAATATTGGGTTTGATATGAGAAGAATTATGACTGCTACGACCCATGACGGTTTGCTCCCATTAAGTGAACACACAACAGTTATCAGAACTTTAAAACTTTTATTGGGAAATATGCTCATAACATTTCCATCTTTTCCTTTGGGTAAATATTTTTGGTCGCAGCTTAAACCGGCAATATCTGCCAACAAATGGGGTGTAGGGAGATTACTGCCATCCGGTCTCCCGGGCAGGTATCTTCACCACCAACAAAAACTCCACCCTTCCGCAGCTGCAACT
The DNA here is from genome assembly GCF_032444005.1 of Ranitomeya imitator. Taxonomy (NCBI): domain Eukaryota; kingdom Metazoa; phylum Chordata; class Amphibia; order Anura; family Dendrobatidae; genus Ranitomeya; species Ranitomeya imitator. Next base: position 105,464,242 of record NC_091288.1, read on the forward strand.
TAACCAACCTCTAACAAAAGGGGAGGGAGGGCGGGAAACAGGTCCGGGTCCTGGGATCGGATGACGCATCGGCGCTTCCCGGCGCCAAGAGCAGGGGATAAGCCCCACCCCCTCCGCGGGGAGTTAACCCCGTATTCATCCTGGGTTCACTCAAGGGGAGATATCATACAATACAGAGCGGGGGAGAGGCGCAGCAGTCAGGGGACAGCGGCATAAGCCGCAGTGTCCCTAAGACTGCTACGACCCATGACCGTTTGCTCCCATTAAGTGAACACACAACAGTTATCAGAACTTTAAAACTTTTATTGGGAAATATGCTCATAACATTTCCATCTTTTCCTTTGGGTAAATATTTTTGGTCGCAGCTTAAACCGGCAATATCTGCCAACAAATGGGGTGTAGGGAGATTACTGCCATCCGGTCTCCCGGGCAGGTATCTTCACCACCAACAAAAACTCCACCCTTCCGCCAAGGAGGAGCGACTATAGAGAGCTACGACCCCCCCCACGAATGCATCGCCTGAATCACCCCTTCTCTAATACCATTGAGGAAAATATCTAGGCCCGCCTCGTTCAAATGGACTCCGTCTGGAAGTAGAAAACCGGAATTGTCCCCTTCCAGCTGATGGTGCCGAACAACTACACCATTCTTAAATCTTACGAAACGTGATATCCTCTGGTTCAGCGTGCGTCTGGATCTCTCCATAGCATTCAATTCCCTGGCACCTCGCCAAACCAGCCTTGGGATAACCTCGGACCAGACTAGGCGCATCGACTGGAAGAAACTCAGGAACTTGTCCATGTCTGATCTGATCAGCGTAAGTAGTTCAGCCAACGGAGACGAAGCCAGGTCATTTCCTCCGGCATGGATAACCACAATGGTGGGGGATGAGGCCACCCGTGCAATGTGAACCACCTCCGGAAGAACTTGGGACCACATCATGCCTCTCAAGCCACGCCATAACACGTCGACATCGTTGAAGCCCAAGGATCGCCCTCCTGGGCACAATTCGGCGCGGCGAGCAGCCCAATAGATGTAGGAGTGACCCACTATCCAGACGCTGGGTCGCACCCCATCTAGGAATAAAATATACAGTTAGCGATAATCAATAACTCAACAACCCAAGGAAGTACCCCCAATGATACTGAAACTGTTCCGTATGTCATAGAACCGAGACCACTCAAACTTATAACAACAAGTCAGGCCTGATGTATCTAGTAAAGCAGCGGGATCTCCATCTACCCACCCTTTGAATCTCTGATTCAAGCAAACCCGCTCTAGATGCTTCTGTTGCTGCACCTATCCGAAATGAGTGCGTCCCAAATTCCGCCGCGGGCATTCCCACTCGTGACAATACGCGTCTCAATATAGCTAAAAATTGGCCCGACACTAGGGGAAGCCCATTCTCATGAATGAAAAGCTGGGAACCATCCTTTCTCACCCGCATGTATTCCTTTATTAACACTAATGGGCAGATGTCCTTGTTGATGGCAAATATTGGGAACCAAGTTCCCCTACCTTCCTGATCAGTTTTGGACTTAGGCTACGTTCACATTAGCGTTGCGCACCGGTGCGTCGGCGACGCAACGCACGACGCACAAAAAAACGCGTGCGTCGTTTTTTGACGAAAATCGGACGCACGAAAAATGCAACTTGTTGCATTTTCTTGCGTCCGACGCTAGCGTCGGAAACGACGCACGTGTCGAAAAACGCTACCAAAAAAAGCACGCGTCCCCTATGTTAAACATAGGGGCGCGTCGCCGCTGCGTCGCCGACGCAACAGCGACGCACATTAGCGGAACGCTAATGTGAACGTAGCCTTACATATTCTAATCCTAATACCATCCTCACAAATTAGTATGTCTTCCCGCCTGAGGCCTCCCGGTTTATTCAGAGCCGTAGGTACAATCTCACTGACCCGCATGGCCCCAAAGAATGCTAGGCCAAAAGCCGCTGATATTAGCGCAGCCTCGTATTTAGAATCGCACACAGATTCCGAAGCCTTAACCAAGCTCACTAGCAAATCGAAGGATATAGGACGCCTGTTATCACCATGTTTATCCGCTCGTCGCCAACCTTTCAATAACTGACTGACTAGGAAATGTTTCGTGGAATCTGGCCAACCTCGCAGCTTGAAATGGAACGCTAATGCAGACACACGGTTGCGCGCTACTGAGCCCGACACCCCTATGGCCTGCATTTTGGATAGAAATGCCATTGTCACCTGCATTCGAGCCTCCTCCGAAGACCCCACTGGTTTGCCGTCTGCTAAAAATACTATATAAAAGGGTGCACTCTAGCTGTTTAAGAAATATGAATCAAAGGTGTGCAGAGCCAAGTCCAATAACATCGATATAGAACAAGACGAGGAAAAGAATGGACTATAGAAAGGCCCGCACAACCAAATGTAGTAGAAAAATACAATATCGTTTATTAAACACCACAACAAAAAATATTAAAACCATTTAAAATACAACACATGTTGTGTGTTGTGGGGTGTTTTTGTACATGGTGTTGTATTTTAAATGGTTTTAATATTTTTTGTTGTGGTGTTTAATAAACGATATTGTATTTTTCTACTACATTTGGTTGTGCGGGCCTTTCTATAGTCCATTCTTTTCCTCGTCTTGTTCTATGCCGTCTGCTAAAAGACACCACTCCTCCCACGCCTTACCATAGGCTTTCCAGGTTGATGGAGCTATCGATGAGCGTATTAATGGCATCAGGTCCCCAGGACATCCCAGATCGAATGTAGGCAATCCACCTCCTCCAAGGGCTCCTGAAGGCGCCGTCCCAGTAAATCCTGCGAGTAAAAGCCAGTTAATACACCAGACACACTCTCATTGCTGACGGTTAGTGCATTTGCTTTAAGCCAAACATTAAACGTTAAACATCTCAATACTATGAACCTAATTAGGTCTAGAACCTGCGGTGAAGGAGATGCTAGGTAGTTAATGGCATGCGCCCCACCAACGGATTGAAGATGCAAGCGAATGCGCTTATTGGCCAATTGAGGACCCCTGATGTCCATGGCGACTGCCACGGGGACAAGCTCGATCAAGGTAGCCTCTACGTTCCACTTCCTGGAAACCCAGAAAGCAGGCCAATTCGAAGCACACAGTTTGTTACCAAAGCGAACCCGGAAACCCGTGTTGCTTGACACTGTAAAAAACAAACCCATGTCCACGTTAGAGCATTCTGTCTCCTGAAAGCAAGTCCTACCATTGTAATCACTGAGGAACAGCTTCCATGTGTTTAAATCAGAACGTAGGTGTGCTGTAATCCTGATTCTATGATGACGCTGTTTCACTCCTCTCGTGGCTATCATCAATCTGCGTGAGAAGATCCTGCCCGCTGGCATGACCCTACAGGCAAAATTTAAGGAACCAAGCAGCGACTGCATTTGCGTTAGTGTTACCTTACCAACCGAAATACATCCGCTGATGAGATCCAGCAGCTTGTCAATTTTCTCCTTCGGTAACCTAAATTCCATGGCGACCGAGTCGATTTCGATCCCGAGGAATGTGATCACTGGTACTGGCCCTATCGTCTTCTCAGGGGAAAGTGGGACCCCGAAATGTGCCATGGCATCTTTGAATTGGGCAAGGGCTGCGGCACATACATCTGAGCCCGCTGGCCCAACGATCAAAAAATCATCAAGATAGTGAGTGATGGCGGTTAGCCGGGTGATCTTGCGAGCGACCCATTCCAAAAATGTGCTAAATAACTCAAAATAAAAACAGGAAATTGAACACCCCATGGGAAGACGTGTCGTAATAGTATAGGTCCTCAAATTTAGCCCCTAGTAAGTGGTGACAATCCGGATGTACCGGAAGCAGCCGGAAAGCAGATTCTATGTCCGACTTGGCCATAAGGGCCCCCGGGCCAGCATTTCTGACGAAGTCAACCGCTTTGTCAAAGGAAATATAAGTGACGGCTGTTTCATCACTGGGGATACCATCGTTGACCGACATGCCCTTGGGGTATGAGAGATGATGAATTAATCGATATTTACCTGACTCTTTTTTGGGAACTATACCCAGGGGTGAAACCCGTAAGTTAGGGAAAGGGGGGGAATTGAAAGGACCACGAAAACGACCCAACCTGATTTCCTTCCCCAGCTTTTCTGCTAATATGTTAGGTAATTCCCTCGCTGATTGTAAATTAGGGGCTGATTGTGGCTCGGGTGACCAATTAAACGGGATGAAAAAACCGTAGGAGAAACCGAAACGCAGTTGCCCCGCGGCCGATTTATTGGGGTATTTGTCCAGCCACGGCCCCATTCTTCCTACGCTCACCGGCGTCGTTAACCTCGCCTGTAGGGGGGTTTTTCCCGGAGATAGCTTTTTGGGGCGGACGTGTGCATTTTGCCACTGGGTGGGGACCTCCGCACGATGAACACTCATGTAACATAGTAACATAGTAACATAGTTAGTAAGGCCGAAAAAAGACATTTGTCCATCCAGTTCAGCCTATATTCCATCATAATAAATCCCCAGATCTACGTCCTTCTACAGAACCTAATAATTGTATGATACAATATTGTTCTGCTCCAGGAAGACATCAAGGCCTCTCTTGAACCCCTCGACTGAGTTCGCCATCACCACCTCCTCAGGCAAGCAATTCCAGATTCTCACTGCCCTAACAGTAAAGAATCCTCTTCTATGTTGGTGGAAAAACCTTCTCTCCTCCAGACGCAAAGAATGCCCCCTTATGCCCGTCACCTTCCTTGGTATAAACAGATCCTCAGCGAGATATTTGTATTGTCCCCTTATATACTTATACATGGTTATTAGATCGCCCCTCAGTCGTCTTTTTTCTAGACTAAATAATCCTAATTTCGCTAATCTATCTGGGTATTGTAGTTCTCCCATCCCCTTTATTAATTTTGTTGCCCTCCTTTGTACTCTCTCTAGTTCCATTATATCCTTCCTGAGCACCGGTGCCCAAAACTGGACACAGTACTCCATGTGCGGTCTAACTAGGGATTTGTACAGAGGCAGTATAATGCTCTCATCATGTGTATCCAGACCTCTTTTAATGCACCCCATGATCCTGTTTGCCTTGGCAGCTGCTGCCTGGCACTGGCTGCTCCAGGTAAGTTTATCATTAACTAGGATCCCCAAGTCCTTCTCCCTGTCAGATTTACCCAGTGGTTTCCCGTTCAGTGTGTAATGGTGATATTGATTCCCTCTTCCCATGTGTATAACCTTACATTTATCATTGTTAAACCTCATCTGCCACCTTTCAGCCCAAGTTTCCAACTTATCCAGATCCATCTGTAGCAGAATACTATCTTCTCTTGTATTAACTGCTTTACATAGTTTTGTATCATCTGCAAATATCGATATTTTACTGTGTAAACCTTCTACCAGATCATTAATGAATATGTTGAAGAGAACAGGTCCCAATACTGACCCCTGCGGTACCCCACTGGTCACAGCGACCCAGTTAGAGACTATACCATTTATAACCACCCTCTGCTTTCTATCACTAAGCCAGTTACTAACCCATTTACACACATTTTCCCCCAGACCAAGCATTCTCATTTTGTGTACCAACCTCTTGTGCGGCACGGTATCAAACGCTTTGGAAAAATCGAGATATACCACGTCCAATGACTCACCGTGGTCCAGTCTATAGCTTACCTCTTCATAAAAACTGATTAGATTGGTTTGACAGGAGCGATTTCTCATAAACCCATGCTGATATGGAGTTAAACAGTTATTCTCATTGAGATAATCCAGAATAACATCCCTCAGAAACCCTTCAAATATTTTACCAACAATAGAGGTTAGACTTACTGGCCTATAATTTCCAGGTTCACTTTTAGAGCCCTTTTTGCCCTTTGTCTATATTTGCAAAGCCCATAGAACTTACAGTGCCCTTCATTAAATAACCAGCACGAACCTGGTCTACGAATGGCTGTTGCTGCTGCGTTGTTGTTGGACCCGGCAGCGGGCCCGTGAAAGGATTGGGTTGATTTCTGAGCCATCATCAGGCGGAGCCACGAATCCGTGGCTTTCATACCCCAGCCCAATTGAGGATTGGCGGCCAATCGCCGGCGGAAATCTTCATCATATTTCCACCATGCTGATCCCCCGTGGGCCTTATAGGAATTATAGATACTATCTAAGTATATGAATAGCTCCGAGCACCTTTCGGGGTGCTTTTCCCCCACAACGCATACCAAGACCGTCTCTCTCTGTCAACCGTGTGCTGGTCCGTGGAAACCAGAGACCATATGTCAATGAAATCATTGGCCCAAATTTGTTCCTTGATGTCGCTATCCAAGTGGGCCCCTAAGGGCGGGACACCACAAAATAGGCCATCCTTGTACACATCTGGGCGGGGAGGAGGAGGCAGCCTGCAGAATCCCGCTGGTTGTAGCAATTTTGGATTGACATAAATCCTGTTTCCTGTAGTTGCGTTGGCTATTGTGTCTGAAAGGTTGGTGTTTGCTCTCTCCCCTCCCCATGCCCCGATAAAGGGGTACTCACCAATCGGTGCACCGGTATCCGGACCACTTGCTTCCCGTGCCACAGGAGTCATCGGGCCTTGCCGCTCCATGCGGTGTATGGACCTACGATGAGAAGACTCCTGCCTGTGTGACCTGCCTAAAGAGCTACCTGATGAAGAAGGCGAGCGCCACCGCGAGGCTCTAGACCGTCTACTACGCCGGCTGGACCTAGATCTATACGAGCGCCGTTTGCTAACATGACGATCGCGCTTCCTACGCCCGCTTCTGCGATGCTCTCTGGGGGATGCCGATGATGACGATGATGATCTGCGCGCGGAGCGGATACCCGCACTCTGTCTATTGTCCAGAGCCGGGGTGCCAGCACCCTGAATTGAGGCCCGAACACTGGTTGCTATCAGTGATCGTGACGCTGGTGCGACCTGGTGTTCAACTACTGCCGCCTGAGAGGGAGTAATTTGCCCGCCCGGTATTTGCGAATACGGGGTACTAAAAATGAGTGGGTAAGGTGGAAACTGTGATTCTCCCCCTGTAATAGCCTGGGAGTAGGCACTATGCTGACCTGTTGCTAGTATTATGTGAGGTGAAACCATATTCTGCTGCGCTACGGCTGCCGTGTCCGTGTTCCTATCAGTATTGGCAATAACATCCCCCACGTTCCTTGAAAGTGGAGGAATACCTCCCTGCGGAGCCTCAGTCTCCCTTCCTGCCGTCCCTGAGTCCTGTGATGAAGCAGACGTTCCCTGTGCCCCCCCCCATGTTGTTTCCTACTAAGTGCACAGCTCCGCCTAACAATGCTGGCACTTGCCGACCTGCACTCCCTCCTGTTATGCCCGGGGCAGAAGGGGGGATGCAGCTTATAACGCTCGTTGCTGACCCCTGTGTCTCCCCCACCTGCTGCGACGCGCTCCCTCCAGTCTCCCTGGCGCCCAAAGCAGAAGAAGCGCGCGCACGAGAGCTGCGCGCGCTCTTCCTTGAATAAACTGGCGGGCTCAGCCGTGCCGGAGGCCGGGTGGCTCTGCGAGAGCGCCGACCCTCCGGCGGCACCGCCTGCACCATGGCAGGGAAGGAGTCGCTCCCGGGCAGCAAAGCTGCTAACCAAGCGCTTCCTTCCCTGCCGATCCTCTCCCTCACCGCACTCTCCAGCGGGTCCATGATGCCGGCAGCCCAAACAGGTCCGGGTCCTGGGATCGGATGACGCATCGGCGCTTCCCGGCGCCAAGAGCAGGGGATAAGCCCCGCCCCCTCCGCGGGGAGTTAACCCTGTATTCATCCTGGGTTCACTCAAGGGGAGATCTCATACAATACAGAGCGGGGGAGAGGCGCAGCAGTCAGGGGACAGCGGCATAAGCCGCAGTGTCCCTAAAGTTACAAGTTTGTAGTTTCAATTCAGTTTTCCAACGATGCACAAAATTTACTAAATGGCATCTGTATCTTAATAAATTTGTCGATGCTAAAGGGTTTTTCAAGGACATAGCTATTGCCATAAAATAGTACCCAGAGTTCTCCCTTCTGGCCATTGTTTACTGTTATGTAGTGATGGATCTTTTATCATTTTATAGAATTGCCTGTGTTTTGTTCATTCTGGACAACCCCTTTAAGTCTGACACATCGCCTTATTAATACCCCATGAACCGTTCCACTTTTTTTCATGTTACGCCCACAAACTTAAATGTATTTTATTGGGATTTTATGTGATATGCCAATGCAAAATAGCAAGTATTCGTGAAGTGTAAAGGAAATGATACATGGTTTTCTAATTATTTTAAAACTATAAATCTGAAAATTGTGAGGTGCAGTAGTCTGAGATCCCTAAATAAAATCATGAATAACCAGCTGTATCCAGAAGTCACATAATTGAGTCCACCTGTGTGTAAATTATTCTCAGGATAACTACTGCTGTTCTGTGAAGGCCTCAGAGGTTTGTTTGAGAACATTAGGGATGAAACAGCATCTTGAAAACCAAGGAACCCACCAGACAGGTCAGCGATTAAGTTGTGTAAACGAGGAAAGCAGGGTTGGGTTGTACAAAAAAAATTGTCATAGCTCTGAACATCTCACAGAGCACGGTTCAAACCATCATCCAAAAATGGAAGGACTATGGCACAACTGCAAAACTATGAAGTCATGCCCGTCCATTTAACCTGACATCCTGAGCAAGGAGAGTAGCAATTAAAGAAGCAGCCGAGAGGCCCATGGTCACTCTGAAGAAGCTGCAGAGATCCGCAGCTCAAGTAGGAGAATCTGTCCACTGGATAACAATTAGGCCGGGGTCACACGGCCATCAATTCTCTCATGCCAGAGAATCGGGCTTATTATGCTAATTAAACTCTGTTCAAACTCTGTTAGAGTCTTATCAAAATGTCCTATTACTGTGCTACATGAGAGAATTGTAGCACAAGTGCAGAGAAGACGGAGAACTTAATTTCTTCAGCTTCTCCATTGTGTCTGTGCGCGCACATCAAACTGCACTCAGATGGTATCCGAGTGCAGTCCGATGTTTCATACGCAAACATAGACTTTTATGGGTGCACATGATTTGATCATCAGATGCACCTGCAGCATTCTTCGATTGTTTTCTGATGCTGAATCGGCATGATAAAAAAATGCAGCTCTGCACGGCCCCAGCATATAACATTGAGCAGAGTGCTATCCAATAAAATATTGAATAGGACTCAGATGTGTTATATATTAGTGTGAGTGAGCTCTTAGTCATATACTCCACAAATCTGGCCTTTATGGAAGAGTGGCAAGAAGAAAGCCATTTTTAAAAGCAAGCCATAAGAAGTCGCATTTGCAATTTTAAAAAAGCTATGTAGGGGGCACAGCTAGCATGTGGAAGAAGGTGCTTTGCTCAGATGACAAAATAGTAGAAGTTTTTGGGTAAATATAAAACGCTATGTGAGGTGCAAAACGAACATTGCACAACACCCTGAAAACACCATCCCCACCATCAAACATGGTGGTGGCAGCATCACGCTGTGGAGATGGTTTTCTTCAGCAGAAACGCTAGTCAGAGTGGATGGGGAAAAGTATGGAGCTAAATACATGGAAATCCTGAAGGAAAGCCTATTATAGGCTGCAAAAGACTTGAGACTAATTCACCATGCAACTGGACCAGGCCTGCCTCCAGGTTTTCGTGGGCTCTGGGTGAAAGAGTCTCAGTGTGCCCCTTTAACACATTCTACAATTCATGATGTACAGATAAGGCAGATAAATATAGGTATAGGATAATGCCAAAGATTTCACTTATTTCTTACATTACATCTGTGATATCTGTTATAAATTCTACAATAACTCAGAAACCAGTGAATCTTCACAACACACAGTGCGTGCTCTGGGGAATTCAGAAGTCTTTAGCCACATGTTTTAGAATGGACATTGTAGTCCTCTATACAGTATCATGGGCACCACATAGTCCTCCATACAGTATTATGGGCATCACATAGTCCTTCACACAGTATTATGGGCACTACACAGTCCTCCATACAGTATTAGGCTGCCGTCACACTAGCAGTATTTGGTCAGTATTTTACATCAGTATTTGTAAGCCAAAACCAGGAGTGGAACAAATAGAGAAAAAGTATAATAGAAACACGTCACCACTTCTGCATTTATCACCCACTCCTGGTTTTGGCTTACAAATACTGATGTAAAATACTGACCAAATACTGCTAGTGTGACGGCAGCCTTACAGGCACCACAAAGTGCTCCATTCAGTATAATGGGCCTCACATGGTGCTCCATACAGTATAATAGTCCATACATAGTCTTCTATATAGTATAATGGGCCCTACATTGATTCATAAAGTATAATGATGACCCTATATAATGTTCCATACCGTAAATTGGGCCCCATATATTGCTCCATACAGTATAATGGGCCTTATATATTTCTCTATACAGCATAATTGGTCCCACATTGTGTTCCATACAGTTTAATGGCCCCATATATTACTTCATACAGTATAATGGCCCACATTGTGCTACATACAGTATAATTGGCCCCATATATTGCTCCATACAGAATAATTCACCCCATATATTCCTTCATACAGTATAATCAGCCCCATATATTCATCCATACAGTATAATCAGCCCCATAATTTGTTCCATACAGTGTAATGGCCCCAGATAGTGATACATACAGTATAATGGGTCCCATATATTGTTCCATACAGTATATTGGCCCCACAGAGTAACTCTGCTGCCTCATTACAGTGAATGGATCCCTTAGGGAGTTTCATATGAATCACGTCCTTCCGAGATTTAGATGGAGACCTCGATGTAAGTGCTCAGCAAACAGTGCAGGATAAATGTGCTCCAAAATGTTCAACTCCATCCACAGAAAATGCACAAGTCCCAATACAGGGAAAGGGTCTTACGGGAAAGGGAAATATAGTGGTTTCCACGCTATTGGTAGTACAAAGGCTCTGGAAAGTGAAATGACTCCCCCAACAGAAATTCAGCAAATTCTGGACTCCCGAATCCAAATGGCCCTCTCCCTTCTGAGTTCCACAGTGTGCCTAAATCACATTTACCATCCACTTTTGGCATTTCTGTATCGATGAGAGCCTGCTTAATTTAGGGGGTCTATGTCTCCAGCTGCACGAGCTGGGCATAATGTACAGGTACTACAACATACTGGCAACTGTGATAGCAGGTTTGCAATTTTCACGCAGCAACATCCACTCCTGCTTGTTTCCGGAAAACACCCATGGTGTCAAATCATCACTACACCTGTATATAAATTCTCAAGGGGGTATAATTTCCAAAATGAGGTTACTTGAGGGCTGTATTCTACTCTTCTAGCACTTAGGGCCCCTCTATATGGAGTCCGCTAATTATTCTAGGAAAATCTGTGCTCCAGGAGGCAAATAGTGTTCCTTCCATCCCGAGTCTCGCCATGTGGAAGCAGTATTGTAAAGCTACATATGGGGTATTTCCACGTTCAGCAGAAATTGTGTAACAAATTTTGATGCCATTTTTACCCATTTCCAGAGTGAAAATGTAAAATCTGGGCTAAAACAAAATTTTTGTGGTAAAAATGTAATTATTTTTCTTCACAAATAAACCCAAAAAATATTGGCCTAAATTTACCACTAACGGGAAGTACAACATGTTATGAAATAAAGTCTCAGAATCAGTGGAATCTGTTGAAGCATTCCAGAGTTATTACCTCATAAAGTGACAATGGTCATAATTGTAAAATTAGGCCTGGTCATGAAGGTGAAAACAGGCTGGGTAGTGAAGGGGTTAGAGGTAACCTGTCACTGAAAAAGAAGTCCAATCTGCAGGCATCAAGTTATAGAGTAGGAGAACTGAGTAGATTGATATATACTTACGGTATAATTATTTGTGAGAAAAGATTCAGTATAGCATGTGCATTAATCGACTGAACTTCTTCTCTCTCCAGGATTGTCGGTCCTATCAGTGATTGACTGCGGTCTGTGTAAGCACACATGTACAAAGAAAGCTGTCAGTCAATAGTAGGACCTCCCATTGGACCAAAAATCCCAGAAAAAGCAGAGGATTATATTTTTAAAATGGGTTATACTGAATATTTTCTATCAATCCTTTTAGCTCCCCTCTTCTATAACCTTATGATTGCAGATTGGGCTGCATCTTTAAGGCAACAAGTTCTTTTTAATAAGATTAAAACCTTCTGAAGTTTCAAATGTTTTGTGAAAAAGAAAATATAATATGATAGCTCACATTTCACAGTTTGATAAATAACAGCAATTATAATAATCTCGTATCATTCATAAATATACAACTCTATATATAACTTTATTAAAATCATATAACTTTATAGAAATCATATTGTATGTACACTAGTTAATTATCAGTTCACTTTTTACGAATTGAGGTAAAACAATTACTTTGAAAATATTAATTCTGTGAACCCGCACAAACATCAGCTGTTTGTGTCCCCATCCCTTTATATGTAAAAAATACAAAAAGGTTTAAAATGAGACTAAGCAAACATTCTGCCAAAGTACTATGCCCAAAACCTTCACCCATTCATTAAGGGTGGTAGGACTGCTGAGTCCTGATTTTGAGACAAGAAAAACATATTTTATGGTAAAATCGTAAAGCCCACATCATTTTAACAGTTATTTTTGTTGTGCATTCCTTATTTTAGACTTTTAAACCCACAAAATATAGGGAAAGTATATATAATGGCCATTTGTTTCCCTGCAAAAATGGGTAATGGCCATTTTTATTTCGTATAATTATGTGTTACTGTGGAACTGTCAGTGCTTCTTTTCCCTCAACTCTTGTACATGCATTATAAAAAATATGTGTATGTATTTATGTATATATATATATATATATATATACACACACACACACAAATACTGTATATTAGTATGTTAGTGTACAGAAATATATGTTTACGTATATCACACAACGTGTGTGCATTATACAGTGAATGTGAAAAGTCTACACATCCCTGTTAAAATGCCAGGTTTTGTCATGTAAAAATATAACATGAAGAATAATTTGAGAACATTTTCCTCCTTTAATATCACCCATATTCTGTACAAATCCATGGAGAAACAAACTGAAATCATTTTCAGGGGAAAAATAATGAAACTAAAATAATGTGGTTGCATAAGTGTGAACACCCTCTCATAATTGGGGAAGTGGTTATGTTCAGAATTAGCCAATGACATTATAAATAGTAGTCAGTACACAGCTGCCTAAGGCCATGTTCACACGATCCTTTTTTTCATGCGGAATTGCCGCGATTTTCCCGCAGCGGTTCCGCAGCTGTTTTCCATGCAGGGTACATTACATTGTACCCTATGGAAAACAGGAACTGCTGTGCCCACAATGCGGAAAATAAAAAAAAAAGCCGCGCTGAATAGCTGCGGGAAAAAAGAAGTACCATGTCACTTCTTTTTTCGGAGCCGCAGCGGTTCTGCACCCATTGACCTCCATTGTGAGGTCAAACCCGCAGTAAAACCCGCAGATGAAAAAAATATCTGCGGGTTTTACTGCGGTTTGTGGTGCAGAACCGCTGCAGCAGGAAGTGCGGGGAAGCAGGCGGAAGTGCGTGGGCGGAGTGTGGCTGCCCCCCCGTGCTCCGATCCCGCCCCCCGTGCTCCAATCCCACCGCCCCGTGCTCCGATGCCCCCCCAGTGCTCCGATGCCCCCCCCGTGCCCTAATCTCCCCCCCTTATACTTACCCGGCGTCCCGGTGTCCGTCCGGCCGTCTTCTCCCTGGGCGCCGCCATCTTGCAAAATGGCGGGCGCATGCGCAGTGCACCCGCCGAATCTGCTGGCCGGCAGATTCGTTCCAAAGTGCACTTTGATCACTGAGATATGTCAGTGATCAAAATAAAAAAATAGTAAATGACACCCCCCCCCCCCCCTTTGTCACCCCCATAGGTAGGGACAATAAAAAAATTAAGAATTTTTTTTTTTTTTCCACTAAGGTTAGAATAGGGTTAGGGTTAGGGGTAGGGTTAGGGGTAGGGTTAGGGGTAGGGTTAGGGTATTTTCAGCCATTTTAACCCTAAAAAACTTCCTAGAAAACACACAGACTCTGCATAGAAAACTGCATAAAAAAAAGGATCAAAAAAAGGATCAAAAAACGCATCAAAAAAGGACAAAAAAAGGACCAAAAAAAGGACCTGCGTTTTCTGCCAAGAGCTGCAGTTTTTTAAAAAACAGTCCTGAAAAAAAAAGGATGGAAATCAGGAACGTGTGAACATACCCTAATACATACACTGTAACAGGCTGGGTAGTGCAATTACTGTGGCGGGGCCCAAGGATAGCCTGGACGGGCGTATCTAGGAGCCTCACCTAATCCGACCTCAGATACATAGCGACATAAGATACTGTGATCAGAGGAGAGACAAAGGAGGTGGACCAGGTGCTACACCAGGATTGACCTTGAGTAGATGGCAGTTGACCCCCTAGGGATTGGTAGCTGGGACGGCCCAGAGGAAGGTACAGTAGATGCAGGCAGACGCTGTAAGAACACGGTAACCACGGATGCAGATGGGATCAGCTGATGTACAGATCTGCACTAGCAGGTGTGGCTGGACCAGCTGAAGTAGAGATGAGCACTGGCAGGTGCAGCTGGTCCGGCTGATGTAGAGATGAACGGTAGTTAGCCAGGCTGGTGGGCACGGCTGATAGACAGGCAGGTATACAGGAATACGAATACTGGATCTGAGAACTAACAAAAGTGTTTAGGAACAAATGTACGATGTTGCACAGGCACCTCCATGCTGGAGGAGGTGCCTTAAATAGTAAGTGTCCTCCAGCAATTGGTTGGAGGCACTTTTAGGAGGACTCCCTTGGCCCCTGTAAGAGAGGGAACGTGTGCACGCACCCTAAGCACAGTGCCCGGGGACCTGCATGTGGTGCGTGCACCCCGGACAGTTACAGACCTGGCAGAAGGAGATAGCGAATCCTAGCAAACTACTATATATTTTTTCATCTGTACCTGATGCGGTCGTGCCATGTGGGACACATGTTTTTCTGTCCGGTGTATTACAGATATTTTTAATTACTCCCATCTTTAGCTGCTTTTTTTCTCACCTATATACATTTGTATTTTTGTCTGCTATTGGATATGTGCAATAAAATTTGCATGATTTTTTCATGACAAACCCCCTTTTATTCTTTATTTGAATCTTTAATATATTTGTCTTCTCACAGCATGGTCTGATGATTCCTTTTGGGATTATCCTCGTGCTTAGATCATTTTTCTTCTTATTTGGTAGTATGTTTTAGGCCTGAGGGGTAAGTTCCATTAGGCCACGGTTGACATTTTTATAGGTTTATACATCTGGCAGAAGGAGATACTGTGAGTAGGCTTTGTGGCCTAAATGTGCTAATATGGTCTGCTGCATCTCTGGAATTGCTTCCCATTGAACACATCTGGGACATCATTGGTTTGCAATTGGAAAGGCACCTATCAGCAGACAATCTTAATTATGCCAAGCATGTAAGTATGCTGCTAATGAAGGGGGGGCAGGGTCGGCTGCTGTGGGTCAGAACCGAGTTTTCTTCATCCTGAAACCCCTCCTCTAAACAGGAATCTGACTTGTGTGTGTTGTGCTGTAGGATTGTTGTTCGGGAGCCCTTTTTACCTCTACGTCCATGGGACTGGATACAGCTGTACACACAATAGGAGACCTTGGGTCCGGTTCAACAGCTTGAGTCTTACTGCAAAATTCAGGTACATTTGGCTATGGCATAATGTATGTGTCAAGGGTTTACTGCAACAGAGAGTAACCAGAAGACCGCAGCGTTTGATTTCTCCTACCCCTGCACTGATTAGAAGCACTTCACCTTCTTATTAAATAGTGTGAATTTCTTTTGGCAATGCAGGGGTTAAACTGCTCAGTTGAGAGCTCCTGGAGCTTTAAGGCTTTCAGCTGTGCACTATTAGCCACTCCCATCTCTTATATAAACTAGGCCCTCGCTAGCACTCATTTTCAGAGGATAGCTTATGCTGAATGGCTGGAGGATCTTGTTGGTTATTATAGGAGAAGGCGTTTGGTGGGTCAATCTGTGACCGTTGCTAGGTTTTGAAGTTGTGATAATTTCCTTTCTTCTCCTACTTTGGTTTAACCCCATCCTTCACTTCCTGATGCATTCCTCTGTTATATGTCTGAGTATATTTGTATGTTTGGCATTTTTTTATACTCCTGTTCATATTACATTGTTAGTCCATTTTGATAGATGTTCCCTTTGCCTGGTGTACTAACAGTTCTTGCCTCGGTAACCTGACCTGGCCCCGCCTCAGCAGCTTCTGTTGGTACTGGGGACTTTTTGTTCGGAAGCCCAGCTTTCCTGAGGCTGGCCACCGTTACATATGGCTCTTCCTTGATTGAGCCCCTTCGTTTTAGGAAGGAACAAAACATGCGCTTCAATGCCTCTTCTGAGCCCTAGGCCCGGATAGCCCTGGGATATATGCTAGACTCTTAGTGCATTCTCTTGCTGGATATAATCTTGGTACTGTTAGGACCTATCGCAGCTTGTACTTGAACTTGAACATGCATACTGTCCGAGACTCTCACTGGCTGAACATTTCTGAACTTGACTGACTAGAAGCAGGAAGTGCTTCCCCTTACCTGCCCTAACCTGTCACCGTATATGGACTAATCCCAAATGTTCGCTATATGTTACCCAAACTGCTGCAGCTATATCCCTATGCCGTGTAATGGTTCCCCTATGGACAGACCTCCCCAATCCCCAAGAATGGCTTTGAAGTAAAACCTCCAGAAAATAGAGACACAAACTAGCCATGAGGATAAAATGCAAAAACTTTTCTGTACACATTAACTTTTCTTGACTCAATGTCTTCTTTTATTCCCCGACATGCCCCCACAGCAAATGATTTTCTTGCCTGACCATATAACTCTGCAATCAAAATAGAACTAATATCACACTCCATCACTTCTAAGACTCTTTGTTTTCCTTCATGCTGAAGATAGTTCTTAATGACATTGGCTCCTAATTTGTTCTGCAGTAGGACAACGACCCCAAACACACAGCCAGACACCTCCCTTGTGACATTGCATGATGGATAAATATCTGCACGAACTTATCAGCATTGAGGTCACCATTAATCATGACCGAATCCCCAGCTCCATTTGCTGAAATGCAGCCCTAAATTTCAAGGAACCTCCACCATAATTCACTGTTGCCTGCAGACACTTAGTACAGCACCATGGAATCAATGGGGCTATATAAATAATGATAATTACACTACTCTTCAGCCCTTCGATGAACAAACTGCTTCCTGTTAACGTCAAATATTTAAAAATTTGACTTATCAGTTCACAGCACCTGCTGCCATTTTTCTGCACTCCTGTTCCTATGTTTTAATGCATAGTTGTGTCATTTGGCTTTGTTCTGTGTTGAATGTGTGGCTTTTTTGGCTAAAATTCTTAAATGAATATCAATTCTGGCTAGATTTTTCAAAACAGTAGATGGGTTTAGTTGGGACACACGGGTTGCTGATAGTTCTTAGCTTATGGCACTGTTGGGCATCTTCCGATTTCAAAGAGAACTATGCATGATTGGTCTTTCATCTACTGCACTAAGTTTCCTCATCCTTGTATCTACAGTCTTTAACATTGCCCATTTCTTGGTGCGACTTCAAAGGAGCATGAATTTCACATCTTGAAATCCAAGTCTGGTTTAAAATCCTAGGCTCGGGGAAATCCTACCGATGCAGTATAACTACCTTGTTGTCTTATTGTTGTGCTCAGTCATTTCATGGTGTATGACATGTGATATGAAACTGTCTTCCACAACCTCACTGTTGCAGCAGTTTGGCTCTTCCTCACCCAGGTTGCTAATTGATGAACATAAATTAACACTCTAGTTTTGAAAGCATTTTTTTACAGCATTTTTCCACATCTGTCTAAAACTTTAGCATAGTACTGAATGTCGAATGGACCCTTATTGAAGGTGGATTATCTCATATATATTCACTTCTGAAAGCACTGCCTTTGGAAGTGAAATTAAAATATAGGGAATAGGAAATCATTACTGATAAGGCTCTTTCTCTTGACAGCACCACTACTGCAACACTCTCTCTCGGGGTAGCAATCAGGTCTACCTTACCTCTCTGAAACGTCTTCACTAGGCTTGAGCGAAATGGATTGGACAAATTCAAAAGTCACCGACTTTTGGCAAAGTCGGGTTTCATGAAACCCGACCCGATCCTAGTGTGGGATCGGCCATGCGGTCGGCGATCTTCGCGCCAAAGTCGCGTTTCGTATGACGCGCTTGGCGCCATTTTTTCAGCCAATGAGGGAGCGTAGGCAGAGTGATGACATAGGTCTTAGGGGCGTGGACGCCTATCGCCATCTTGTCGCTTGTGCGCTGTAGCGATTTGCAATGTGTAACACCAGCTTTTCTGTTCAGGGACGGAGGGGAGAGAGAGAGAGAGAGAGAGAGGAGAAAAAAAAAAATAAAAAAAATTACCCATTGACTTTGCATTGGGTTTCGCGTTTCAGTCGATCCCCGACTTTTCGCCATAATCGGCCGATTTCACTCGACTCGACTTTTGAGATAGTCGGGTTTCGCGAAACCTGACTCGGTCCTAAAAAAGTAAGTCGCTCAACCCTAGTCTTCACAGGTTATATATCCATAGCCATTTAAAAAAAATGTATAAAAATGGCTTAGCCTCTGACAGCCCTGTTTTAGAAGGCATAATGCTTATTTGACTGGCTTTTGGGGCTAGGAAACCAAAAAGCCTGGGAAGGAAAGGTAGCTCTCATTCTCCAGCCCGGGTCTTACTGCCTTTTAAAAGGCAGCTTGGTTGGCTTAGCATTGTTTGTTGTGATGGGACTGGAGAGAGACAGCTGGTAGATAGTCTGTACTGCAGCCAGAGAGGTTCCGGTCATACCAAGTTGGTGAGAACATTTTGAGTTACTTTGCCTTACCCAGAGGAAAGGACTGTTTTGCTTATTCATTTTTGCTGAAGAAAGGACTGCTTTGTAATTCATTTGTTCTGAAGACAGGCTGTTTTCATTTTGGAGCTGTAAAGTTTATGAAGGACAAACTTTATTCTTACGAGATTAAAATCCTATGCATATACAAGCAACAAGAGAGCTGAACCCATACAATGGTTTTATCTGTTTTTTTTTGTGATATGCAAAACAATGGGGGCGATTTTCTGTACACTTATCGGTGGGACCCTACATTGTATGTTGTACTATTTAAATTTGGCTTGTGCATCATAAAGACCTGTAATGGATCAAAATGTAGCTGTCATGTATTTGGCACCATAAATTCTGCTTGATGTGTCATCACCCGCTTCAGATGTTGTCTATTTTTTCATGCTTGTGGACTTGTTACTAAGTGGGGTTTCTTGTTCTTTTAGACTCCTCCATCTGATGCAAGAGTGTTGTGGACCGCCACAGTGGCATGTAAAAGTTTGGGCACCCCTGATCAAAACTACTGTTATTGGGAACAGTTAAGCAAGATGAAGATTATATGATCTCTAAAAGGGTTAAAGGGAATCTGTCATCCCAAAATTCGCCTATAAGCTAAGGCCACCGGCATCAGGGGCTTATCTACAGCATTTTGTAATGCTGTAGATAAGCCCCAGATGTAACCTGAAGGATAAGAAAAACAAGTTAGATTATACTCACCCAGGGGCGGTCCTGGTGCGGTCCGGTCGGATGGGCATCGCGGTCCGGCGCCTCCCATCTTCATATGATGACGTCCTCTTCTTTGTTTCCTGCCGTGGCTCCTGCGCAGGCGTACTTTATCTGCCCTGTTGAGTACTGCAGTGCACAGGCGCCGGAGAGGTCAGAGAGGCCCAGCCCCTGAGCACTGCAGTACTTTGAGCCCATCGGACCGGACCGCACGGGGACTGCCCCTGGGTGAGTATAATCTAATTGTTTTTCTTATCTTTCAGGTTACATCGGGGGCTTATCTTCAGCATTACTTTTTGCATTTTAGCCCCCAAAAATATATATAATTTTTTACATTTTACAAAGTACAAGAAGGAAAATGGGCCAATGCAAAAGTTTGGGCACCCTTCATGGTTAATAC
This sequence comes from Ranitomeya imitator, assembly GCF_032444005.1. Taxonomy (NCBI): domain Eukaryota; kingdom Metazoa; phylum Chordata; class Amphibia; order Anura; family Dendrobatidae; genus Ranitomeya; species Ranitomeya imitator. The sequence continues at coordinate 105,484,262 of NC_091288.1, forward strand.
CTAGTAGCATCGTCTTTTGCAAGTGTCACAGCTTGTAAACACATTTTGTAGCAAGGCAATTTGTTTCAACTCTTGTTTGAGGGATTTTCATGTATTCTTCCTCGAAAAATTCTTTCAGTTCTGTGAGATTCCTTGCATGCACGGCTATTTTGAGGTCTAGCCACAGATTTTCAATGATGTTCAGATCAGTGGACCATGAGGGCCATTGTAAAACCTTCAGCTTTCGCCTTTTGAGGTCATCTATTGTGGATTTTGAAGTTTGTGTTTAGGATCATTATCCATTTGCACAATCTATCCTCTTTCCAACTTCAGCTTTTTACAGATGGTTTTATGTTTGTATCAAGATTTTGTTGAAATTTCATTGAATCCATTCTTCCATCTACCTGTGAAATGTTCTCCATGGAATTGGCTGTGTCACAACCTCAAAGCATGATTGATCCATCCCCATACTTAATGGTTGGCGAGATGTTCTTTTCCTGAAATTCTGTGCCCTTTTTTCTCCACACATAGCTTTGATCATTGTGGCCAAAGAGTTCTATTTTAATCTCATCGGTCCACAGGACTTGTTTCCAAAATGCATCAGGCTTGTTTAGATGTTCATTAGCATACTTCTGACAGGGAATTTTATGGTGAGGACGCAGTAGAGGTTTTCTTCAGATGACTCTTCCATGAAGGTCATATTTGTGCAGGTGTCTTTGAATAGAATAACAATGCCCCACAACTCCAGAGTCTGCTAAATCTTTCTGTAGGTCTTTTGCAGTCAAGGGAGGGATTCTGATTTGCCTCTCTAGTAGTGATGAGCGCGTGTACTCGCTCAGGTTTTCCCAAGCACGCTCGGGTGACCTCCGAGTATTTATGACTGCTCGGATATTTTGTTTTCATCACGGCAGATGAATGATTTACAGCTACTAGCCTGCTTGATTACATGTGGGAATTCCCTAGCAACCCCCACATGTACTCAGCCTGGCTAGTAGCTGAAAATCATTCAGCTGCCGCAAGGAAAACTAAATCTCCGAGCAGTCATAAATACTCGGTCACGCGAGCGTGCTCGGAAAAAAATGAGCAACGAGTACACTTGCTCGTCACTACTGTCTAGAAATCCTAGGAGTAGCTCTTACTGAAATTTTGCTTGGTCTTCCAGACCTTATCTTGACCTCCACTGTTCCTGTTAACTGCCATTTGGTAACTACATTTTAAACTGAGGAAATGGCAACTTGAAAATGCTTTGCTATTGTCTTATAGCCTTATCCTGCTTTGTGGGCCTCCACCATTTTTATTTTCCGAGTGCTAGGCAGCTGCTTAGAAGAACCAATGGCTGATATTTTTTGGCACAAGTTTCGAGGAAGATGGGTTTTATAAATCCGGGAAATTAGCATCACCTGGCTTTTCCTAACGATTACAGTGAACAAGCCTTATTAACTTTAACAGGCTAATCAAAATCTGAAACCTTGGTCAAAGTTATTCGAGCAGTCAAATCTCAAAGGGTGCCCAAACTCTTGCATCTGCATATTTTTCTTTTTGTAATGTTTACAATGCAAAAAATGATAATGTATTTGTTGTGCATATAATACAAAGGAAATGTGTCATCTTTAACTTTAGCCCTTTTAGTGATCATTTCATTTTCAACTAGCTTAATTGTTCACAATAAAGGTAATTTTGACCAAGGGTGCCCAAACTATTACATGCCACTGTATATCTATGTACACTACCGTTCAAAAGTTTAGGATGCAAATTGCCTCTTCAGAGAGAAAGAGGACTTAAACTCTATAGCGTCACCTGTTGGAAGTAGCGATCCTACAAGTCACAATCAACCCTTTAACGAGTCGTGCAATATGACTTAGGATAAAAGCCAAATCAGTATCTCAATTTGCAGACACGGTTTTTCGCGCTGTTGGCCCTTGTCAGTGCGAAGCATGAGAACTAATTTGGCTAGATGACAGGAAAGTTTAGGGTCACCCAGACAATTTTGTGTTTTCCATGAAAACTCATACTTTTATTAATCAAATGAGTTGCCATATGAATTGAAAATCTAGTCCAGACATTGACAAGGTTTAAAAAAAATTTTTTTAATTTGAAATAATAATTTTTTCCTTCAAACTTTGCTTTCGCCAAAGAATGCTCGCGTTGCAGCAATTGCAGCATTACAGACCTTTGGCATTCTAGCAGTTAATTTGCTGAGGTAATCTGGAGAAATGTCACCCCATGCTTCTAGAAGCCCCTCCCACAAGTGGTTTTCCCTTGATGGGCACTTTTTGCGTACCACACTGTCAAGCTGCTCCCACAACAGCTCAATGGGGTTGAGATCTGGTGACTGCGGTGGCCACTCCATTACAGGTAGAATACCAGCTGCCTGCTTCTTCCCTAAATAGTTCTTGCATAATTTAGAGGTGTGCTTTGTGTCATTGTCCTGTTGTAGGATGAAACTGGCTCCAATCAAGCGCTGTCCACAGGGTATGGCATGGCGTTGCAAAATGGAGTGATAGCCTTCCTTATTCAAAATCCGTTTTACCTTGTACAAATCTTTCACTTTACCAGCATCAAAACAACCCCAGACCATCACGTTACATTACCTCCACCATGCTTGACAAATGGCGTCAGGCACTCTTCTAGCATCTTTTCAGTTGTTCTGCATCTCACAGCTGTTCTTCTGTGTGATCCAAACACCTCAAACTTGGATTCGTCTGTCCATAACACGGTTTTCAAATCTTCCTCTGTCCAATGTCTGTGTTCTTTTGCCCATATTAATTTTTTCCTTTTATTAGCCAGTCTCAGATATGGATTTTTCTTTGCCACTCTGCCCTGAAGGCCAGCATCTCGGAGATGCCTCTTCACTGTAGATGTTGACACTGGCGTTTTGCGTGTACTATTTAAAGGGAACCTGTCACCCCCCTCAGGCGTTTGCAACTAAAAGAGCCACCTTGTGCTGCACTAATGCTGCATTCTGTCAAGGTGGCTCTTTTAGTTTTGCTCCCCGCACACGCTGAAATAAACGTTTATAAAATGCGCCCCTCATACCCTGAAATCGCCAGGGGGGCAGGTCTTTCCTTCCTAAGCCAGACGCCTCCCAGCCGTCGCTCCGGGCATGTGCGTGCCAGGCGCCGCCTCCTCTTGCTTTATTATCATCCCCGGCGCCTTCGTTGTAAGTTCGAAGGGCAGCGCAACTGCGCATGCCCGAAAAAAAAACTTAATGCACAGGCGCCGGGGATAATAATGAAGCTAGAGGAGGCGGCACCTGGCACGCACAGGCCCGGAGTGACGGCTACAAGGCGTCTGGCTTAGGAAGGAAAGACCAGCCTCCTTGGCGATTTCAGGGTATGAGGGGCGCATTTTATAAACGTTTATTTCAGCGTGTGCAAGGAGCATAACTAAAAGAGCCACCTTGTCAGAATGCGCATTTTTGCTGCACAAGGTGGCTCTTTTAGTTACAAACGCCTAAGGGGGGTGACCGGTTCCCTTTAATGAAGCTGCCAGTTGAGGACCTGTGAGGCGTTGATTTATCAAACTACACAATCTAATGTACTTGTCTTGTTGCTCAGTTGGGCAGCAGGGCCTCCCACTTCTATTTCTACTCTGGTTAGAGTCTATTTGTGCTCTCCTCTGAAGGGAGTAGTACACACCGTTGTAGGAAATCTTCAGTTTTTTGGCAATTTCTGGCATGGAATAGCCTTAATTTCTAAGAACAAGAATAGATTATCGAGTTTCATATGAAAGTTCTTTTTTTCTGGCTATTTTGATTGCTTAATGGAACCAATAATTGCAATGCTCCAGACTCTCAATTAGATCAAAGGAAGGTCAGGTTTATAGGTTCTCTAATCAGCCAAACTGTTTCTTCTTACACAGTTAGCAAACACAAAGTACCATAAGAACACTGGAGTGATGGTTGTTGGAAATGGGCCTCTATACACCGATGAAGATATTGCATTACAAACCAGACGTTTGCAGCTAGAATAGTCATTTACCACATTAACAATGTATAGAGTGTATTTCTGAATCATTTAATGTTGGCTTCATTTGAAAAAAACTGTGCTTTTCTTTCAAAAATAAGGAAATTTCTAAGTGACCATAAACTTTTGAACAGTAGTGTATTTGCAATATAATCTTAGAGGAGTTATCCTGGACTATTTTATTTTTGTCTCATGGGGCTAAGAATTGATAGGCAGGTAGTTCCTAACTACCTGCCTGATGTGTTTGATGCCAGCTCAGAGAGATCACAGACCGCTCTTGCCAACGGTTCTACTGCGCATGTCAATAGAGCAGCTCTTCATCTTCTGGGCTACTCTGTCGACGAGGTGTGATTGCGACACCATGCTGACATGAGCAGCGAGGAGCTGGCTGTCAAGCATGACATTAGCAGTGATGCCGCATCAACAAAGCAGAGTAGAAGAGAAGAAGTAGCTCTGCTGATGTAATGTCAGCGGACGCCACTGAATAACCAGCAAGGGGTGCTCCAAGACCACTCTGGGCTAACATAGATCGGCTCTGGGCAAAACAGGCAGGTAGTTAGCAACTACTTGCCTGATAGTTCTTAGGCACATAAGAAAAAAATAATATCGTCCCGGATAACCCCTTTTAGGAATAAACCCTACAATTACACTGCTGCCACTAGACTACCCTATGAGAAGAATCTCTCCTTCCCTCCTGTCTTCTTCGTCCTTCCATTGCAGATTGTAAGTCCTTGCAGACCAGTCTATTCTCTCTCTGCCCCAGTCTGTGACTCAATTAGTAATGCATTCAAAGCTCACTAAAAATAAAAAAGTAATGCAGCAAAGTATTGTTCTTGAACAAAGAAGGTAGCTTCTCCTTGATGGTTAGAGAAGAAAAGAGAACGCAGGTGAGTATTTGCGGAACACCTGCAAGACTTCATCCAATACATTGAAACATGAAACCTGGCAGTGAATAGGTACGATATCTTCTCTTAAGGTTGTACTAGCCTTAGAATGAACAATCATAGAACAGTTTGTAGGGTTACATTTTTTTATTGAATTCTGCTTTATTTGCAGGTTTGAGGGTTACAGAGCAGGAAAAGGGAATCCGGTGGCCAGTCAAGCAGTATGGAATACGCACCAGCGGAAATGCCCACACTTACACATCTCTGCTAGAAGAATAAATAAATACATTCGTCTTAATAACTGCAGCTTAAATAAAATAACCCCTAAATATATTTCCAGATTATTCTTTAGAAGATAAGTAACAATACCAAGAAGCACTTTCCATGGCCTTGCATGTATTTGATCAGTTTTCATACCAAGATGTCGATCTCAGATGAATAGAACAAATAATGACAGCTCCAGATAACTTGAGATGGCATTTAGATGTGCACTAAGAGCCTGCAAGGAATTAGTAGTGGAACCAACCGGAAACACCAAACGGCCCCTTCCCATGCTACATATAGACATATGAGGGCTTCTGTGCTCACAAAAAATGGTCACAAGCTAGTCAGCGGACCTGCTTATTAGAAGTCATTCCCACTGCCGTTATCGAGATGAAACTTTCTACATAAGGCATGTGCATGCAGTAGGATCGGGAGGCTCTAGGTGAGGTGCTGTGGAGCAGCCAGCTAAGGAACATAGTATAATGGCAATGCTATAGATCTGTTAGTAGGGGGGTCCTAGGACAGGTTAGTAGGTACCAGCTATTAATCCGGAGAGAATTTCTAACAGGGACGCTGGATCATTTCATCAGCGACCAGGGAGAGAAAGCAAAGTTTGCAGCAGCGCTCAGTGTGTGGTCATGTGCCCTGGTAAGACAGCTCAAACATACTACAGCACTCGTCCCAGCTGTCATCCACATTCAGCCTTTTCCAGAATGACTTCTGCTTCTTCTGCAATTCCTTGCGCACACACCGAGGGCACGGGACGGTTTTCACTTTGCAATCACTGTGGAAGACGGCTCCACAGTTTTCACACCTAAAAGAAAAACACAAAAATATTTAATATGTATTATCTGCTGATTTACTGGTGTATATACACACATGGGGTTACAAATGCAGAGGAAGAGACCCTGGTTCCAGCGATGTATCACTTGCTGGGTTGATTGATGTAGTTTTCTGACATATTTGCTGCATTCAGTTTGTTGTGACTCTTTAGGAGTGTTACAGGGGTTGGCCATTTTCTCTCGGTTGTGCAGCCTTTTTTAGCTCCACAGCTGTCCTGTCCATGCAGTGGTGGCTGATGGAGGCACGTCACCAGATCTATCCATCAGCCTATGCCAATAGAAAAGCAGCTTTCACAGGTTATGTGTTTTACAGTTGAAGGAGACAGATGGACTAACTCGGTCACACGCTCTTCCACCAGCGGCCATTGTATGGACAGAAGTGCTCAGCAGTCTGTGATGAAAGCTGCACTAACAAGATAACGTGTCCCACCCCTTTAAAGAAGCACTACCACTAAGTTTTTGGCTCAGAAAATGTGTTTACAAGTGTGTGCATGTACTATAGTGTGGGTATATTAATATACTCCCCTACCGCTCTCTCTCCGGTGATCAGCTCCTCTTCTCAGTGACGTCACCACTCTGCAGACTCCTCCGGGTCACACTGTGTTCTGCATTGTAAGCCCATGGAGCAGCAGAACGAGCCACTATAAACTTAAATTGTCAAAGAGACTTCTAGCTCGCTATAGAGCATTGAGTGACCCGGCTAGTCACAATTGCAGTGATGTCACTGAGAAGAGGAGCAGAGCAGCACTGGACACTGGAGAACGCGGCTGCAGGGGACTGTACTAATACACACACTACATTACATGCACATATACACTCATTTAATGAATAAAAAAAACTTAGTGGCAGTGCTTCTCTAATTTGATTTTTATTGTATTGTTACACTATGGAGAGACTTTCCTTTTCCCATTTAAGAAAGTGTACTGTAAAAATGTCAGCCAATTATTTGATGACATTTGTACATGAAATATAACTTAAAAATTCAAAGGAAAAAAAGGGGCATGAAAATATTAGAAAGTAGTTGTGCAACAGTAAGAATACTGATATATCTATAAATGCGTGATACTCTCAGCTCAGTATCACTTTCCTTAAAGGGGTTGGACACTTTATTTTAACAGATATGTCGAGGATATGACCTTGTGGCACTTACTATAATATAGCTATCACAGGTCCTCCTCCTGCTCTTGTTAGTACAGCCGCCCAGCTCTATAGTACATACAAATGGCTGCTAATGTAGGACCATGTGACCAGACCTGTCCATCAGTCTCCACCAACAGGAAAGCAGCGTTCCCATGTGATGTTCTGCTCTATTGGAGGAGGCTGATGGACAGGCCTGGTCACCCTCCTCCACCAGCCGCCATTGTAAGGACTGGCGAGCTGTGCAGTCTGTGAGGAGGCGAGACCAGCGAGCAGGAGGAGGACCTGTAATATTTATACAATAAATGCCCAGATCTCATCTGATAAAATCAACATAAAGTGGCTAACCTCTCTACATCCTACAAAGTTTGTTACATTCACAACACTCTTAGCATCTACACAAACTGTTGCCATGATGTGACTAGTGCAGGCCGAATATTTTAGCCTTAAATGATTAGTGTTGCATCAACAAACTTTATTTGGCCATATACATTAGATCAGGTCGAATGAACGATCGCTCCGCTAACAGCTATTACTCCTGACTCCCTCATACACAGGAACGCTTGGCCAAGTCACCTGGCAGCGGCTTATCTCCTCACAAAAAAAAGGGTTGTCGATTGAACTCCAACCACCTCATGTTTATGCCCCCAATATAAATTGACAGAATTTTCGAGAGGCCCTCGCATCGTCGGACTGGAGCACCTTGGGCCCACCAGGGAAAATCATTCTTGGGGCCCACTATGTAGCTACATAGAAATAGATACAAGACCACCAATTGTGCGGTAAAAAGCGCTAATATAAGGGTATAGTATAAGGTAGTTCATGCCTAAATTATGTAGCAAGGGATGGGGTAGCCACCTCATAGAATATAATGTAGCCCCCTCATAAAATATAATGCAGTCCCCTCTCATGGAATATAATGCAGCACCGCACAAAATTTAATACACCTCAGGTATAACGCAGTCCCCACCATATAAAATAATGCAGCCCACCTCATATAGTATAATGCAGCCTACCACATAATATTATGTAGTCCCCTGAGAGAATGCAGCCCCACCACAGAATATAATGCAGCCCCACATAGAGTATACTGTAGCCCCCTCATATAGTATGATATAGCCCCATAATATAATGTAGTAGCCTGAGAATAATGCAGTCCCCCCACAGAATATAATGTAGCCCCCTAAAGTATAATGCAGCCCCTCTCCACCCCATCATTGTCCATTTCATCACCTCCTTCATCACCTCCATCATTGCCTCCCCCCACCACCATCATTGCCCATTTCATCACCTCCATCATGGCCTCCCACCACCACTGCCCATCACCTCCATCATTGCCTCCTCCCACCACCATCATTGCCTATCACCTCCATTATTGCCCATCACCTCCATCATTACCTCCACCACCATCATTGCCCATCACCTCCATCATTGCCTCCCCATCATAATTACCTATCACCTCCATCATTGCCTCCCCCACCATCATTGCCTATCACCTCCATCATTGCCCATCACTTCCATCATTGCTTCCCCCACCACTATCATTGCCCATCACCTCCATCATTGCCTCCCCCCCACCATCATCATTGCCCATCACCTCCATCATTGTCTCCCCCACCACCATCATTGCCCATCAGCTCCATCATTGTCTCCCCCCCCAATATCATTGTCCTTCACCATCACACACACCTCACCGCAGCTCATCACACACACACAGGCAGGCACACACACACTCACACACGCAGGCACACACAAACACACACACACTGTGGCTAACGCTGCCCGCTATTAAAGAGAAATATAATGTAGTAGCCTGAGAATAATGCAGTCCCCCCACAGAATATAATGTAGCCCCCTAAAGTATAATGCAGCCCCTCTCCACCCCCATCATTGTCCATTTCATCACCACCTCCATCACCTCCATCATTGCCTCCCCCCACCACCATCATTGCCCATTTCATCACCTCCATCATGGCCTCCCACCACCACTGCCCATCACCTCCATCATTGCCTCCTCCCACCACCATCATTGCCTATCACCTCCATTATTGCCCATCACCTCCATCATTACCTCCACCACCATCATTGCCCATCACCTCCATCATTGCCTCCCCACCATAATTACCTATCACCTCCATCATTGCCTCCCCCACCATCATTGCCTATCACCTCCATCATTGCCCATCACTTCCATCATTGCTTCCCCCACCACCATCATTGCCCATCACCTCCATCATTGTCTCCCCCCCACCATCATTGCCTCTCACCTCCATCATTGCCTCCCCCCCACCATCATCATTGCCCATCACCTCCATCATTGTCTCCCCCACCACCATCATTGCCCATCAGCTCCATCATTGTCTCCCCCCAATATCATTGTCCTTCACCATCACACACACACACACCTCACTGCAGCTCATCACACACACACAGGCAGGCACACACACACTCACACACACGCAGGCACACACAAACACACACACACTGTGGCTAACGCTGCCCGCTATTAAAGAGAAATAGTATTCACGCCTCTCCACGCCCATAGGCTTTGCTTTAGCAGCGGGGACAGGATCCTGTCACCAGCTGCTGCTACTGGCACAGGGCAGGCCCCCTTGACTCAGGGGCCCCATAGCCACTGACTGGGGGCCCCTGGAGCAGTGGGGGCCCTAGGTAGCTGCTGGCAAGTATGCCAGCAGGTGTCAGTGCCTGGGCCCTCCGGAGAATCCTCCGGTTCTCCGGTGGGCCAGTCCTGCAGGCAGCCCTCGTATATATTACCATAGATCTTAAGCAGAGCTTGGCCCACTACTATCTACTGTGTACGGGGCTTTGGGCTTCATCTGATGTGCCCGGAGATATGGTATGTGCACCAAACCACGGGTAACATGTCATGGAGGATAAGGGTACCGTCACACAGTGGCATTTTGATCGCTACGACGGCACGATCCGTGACGTCCCAGCGATATATCCGTGACGTTCCAGCGATCTCGCTGTGTCTGACACGCTCCTGCGATCAGGGACCCCGCTGAGAATCGTACGTCGTGGCAGATCATTTGAAACTTTCTTTCGTCGTCTAGTGTCCCGCTGTGGCGGCATGATCGCATGGTGTAACAAAGGTGTGCACGATATTGTATACGATGTGCGCATAGTAACCAACGGCTTCTACATCGCACATGCGTCATGAAATTATCGCTCCAGCGTCGTACATTGCAAAGTGTGACAGCAGTCTACGACGCTGGAGCGATATTGTTACGATGCTGGAGCGTCACGGATCGTGCCATCGTAGCGATCAAAATGCCACTGTGTGACGGTACCCTAAGAGTAGGAGACCACGCTAATACTCTGGCTTCAGGTGAAACGATAGGCACATTTTAAAGGAACATGAAGTACGGTTTATGAGTTTTCATTCAAACATCTGCATATTTTTATCTGCAAAGTGTCACATTTCACCTAGACAAAAAGATTTGTATAATGGACTGCACTCCCATAATTTATTGGAGAATAATTGGTATTATGGTAATTGCACAAACACATTGCTGCATACAATGGCCTTTTGATGAAAAACATCATCAGATCTTTCCATATTTCAAAAAATCTCGTAAGTGACCTAAATTCTGTCTGTGCTAATGGAATGTCAAATTGCTCATGGTGTATTAAGCAGTACAAATACACATGAAATAGGCCGACTAAGGCTGATGGAGAGCAAATAGCTGTTAATTGGCTCTACTATATATAATGGCTAGTAAATAGCTCCTGGCCCGAGTCAGGACAGGGGTCTAATGGACAGTAAATAGACATCAATTTACTTCACTGCGTATAATAGGAATATAACAGAGTGCAGACTGAATCCTAACAGATTTGCTAAAATAGGATCAACTAAAGTAAAAACTCAAAGCATGGGAGAGCTCAAAGATAAATAACAGGTTCATAAAATGAATACTGATTTTTGTTACAAAGTATCCCTTTAAAATTCATCAGGCTTATTTCAATAGGTTGAGATCAAGAGGTTTAGATCAAGAGGTTGAAAGAAACTCTTCATTCACACATACAGGAACTGATGAGGTTATTCCATCCAGTAAAGATCAGTAATAAAACCCAGTTGTTACCACCGATTCCACAAGTTTGAGCAACTCGGCCGCAGCAAGTCTGCACAATATTGCGTAGATGCGCTGCTTTCCCTGTGGAAATTTTGATCGGTTCACATTTTATGTTGTAAACTCAACCTTCTATAACACTGCTGTCTCTATACACTGGGCATCAAGTGATGAATTATTGTCATATCTGACTGCTGCGGCCTATGATTAGCTGCAGTGGTAACTGGCCTATGCAACCTCTCTTCACTGCAGGTGACAATACAAGAGTATGCAGAGTGTGATCAAGTTTACTAATGTGTATGGCGTAACAAGCACACATACAGCCTAAATCTGCATTACTCAACCCGTTATCGCCCCCATTTGTCACACCACTGATTTGTGAGGACGTGAATGCCGGTGTGCAGGAGTATGTGAGGGGGGAATGACTAATTACACCGTGCACGGTGTTCTCTCGCCGTCACACCCGCCTACTTGGCCGATACCTCTGCTCACCCTGCCTCTTATCAGCAAGCTTTAGAATAACTGACTCCAATAAAATGACTGGGCTGTCTGGATGCACCTGCTTCGTCTATCCAAAGGTCTTTACCCAGGAAAGGAAACTAAAGATAAAGGTGAGCAATTGCTAAATAAAAACACCCAGTCAAGGAACATAAGTCATTAATCTTGGCACTTATTAACTCACAGCGGGGCAGGTAAGGGCGGATCGTGATAATATTCTTTCTTGGAAAAAAGTGTGCAGAAATGATGATCTTTTCTTCCATACAAAATCCAAAAGAAAAAAAACCCTGTGACTTTGTAGTCGATACAACATCTGTAACACCGCCATATGCATGAGGCAGTATAGTATGTCAAGGGCCAGTGCAGGTTTATGACATGTGTGTATACAAGTACAATGGTGGGCTGCAGGATGTGTGTCTGAGTACATGTTGGCCATGATCCATCGAGGGGACGCGCGGAGGCGCCTGGTTCACTAAGAGGCGCATCCGAACCCAGCTGTGTGTCTTGCTACAGCTCTTACTCAGAGTGACAGTTCTGAAGGTCCGCCACGGTAGTCATGAATCAGAGCAGCCGTGTGGTCATGCCTCCATCCCGCCGCCGTGCTGCCCATTTTGGCGGAGCTGAGAAACTAAACTGGCAAAAGTCACAACATTTTTGAGCAACCTCAAATTGCACAAAAGAATTTGCAGCTTATCAAAGAGTTTTATGCCGGATTTGGAGCAAAAACATTTTGATGAATCAGGGCATCGGTGTATGAAGACATATTTTTAGGGATTACCGCTGGTTTATTTTAGAAAGTAAGTTCCCCAACTGCTGCAGCATTATTTTTCATTTCTGTTTTTACTTTATTTTTTCCATTAATGTAGCTATGAAAATATAATGCAATTGTAAACTGTGACCATGGTGCCTATAAAAATGATTATTTTGACAGTGCCTGTAGAATCATTGATTTCTCTCATTTGTATAACAGAAGCTGACCTACGGTCCCCGGTGAAGTTACAGATGTTTGGAAACCCTGATGAACTGCTCCTTAATCGGAATCTGTCAGCAGGTTTTTGCGATGTAACAGCAGCATGGGGTACGGAGAGAGACCCCGAGACGAGAGAGTTTATTTATTTTACTCACCTATATAGCGCCATTAATTCTACAGCGCTATACAGACATTATCATCACTGTCCCCGATGGGGTTCACCATGTAAATTCCCTATCAGTATGTATTTGGAGTGTGGGAAGAAACTGGAGAACCCGGAGGAAACCCACCAAACACGGGGAGAACATGCAAACTCCTTGCAGATGTTGTCCTTGGTGGGGTTTGAACCCAGGACCCCAGTGCTGCAAGGCCGTAGTGCTAACCACTGAGCCGCTGTGTATCAGTAGTTTACTTGGTACAGCTATAGTAATAGAATCACATTTGTTTTTGTTACAGACATACTTGTAGAGCCCTGTGTAACCCCAACCACATCATAGCTTTTATTTGTACATTGTGTAGCTGCTACTCAGAGCTGGGGGAGAGGTTGGACTAGGAGGCACAAGGCCAGTTGTCCTGAAGTGATAATCTCCTACTGATAAAACACTCATTGTATTTAAATAGCAAAACAAAATCCGGTAAGTGACACATTGCTGGAAACAGGGTCTCTGCTCCTACATTATGGTGCTCTCATATTACATAGCAAAAACCTGATGACAGATTCCCTTTAATCCCGTCCCGACCATGGATGTACGGGGTATATTTATGGCGAATTTACATGCACAGAAGCTGTGCATGCGCGATCACTGCTGGCTGTTCAGCTAACATCCAGCTCTCACATCATCGCACTGGCGCGTTTGTTGCCATGGTGACTTGATGTCATCCTAACGACCCCCGGGTCACCAGACTAGCAGGCTCGTTAGACCATGCTCACAGAGAGCATGGTCTAACAGGCTTGTGTGTTAGTGCACAACTGACAGTTATAAGCATTGCAGTGCTTTTTTATAACTGCAATCAAACTGTGAAAAGGGAAAGTCCCATAAAGTGACTAAGTAATAAAGTACAAAAAAATTAAGAAAAATGTTAAAAATATATTTTTCTAATCACAAAATAATAACAAATACAAATATTGTACCTAGAAATTTGCATTGTATGTTTATGTAAAAAAAAAAAAGTAAACATATTTAGTATCGCCATGTCCAGGACGACCCGCCCCATAAAACTGTCACACTAGTTAACCCCTTCAGTGAACACCGTAAAAAAAAATCTGGGCAAAAACAATGCTTTATCATACCACCAAACAAAAAGTGGAATAAAACGCAATAAAAAAGACAAATATAAATATGGTATTGCTGAAAATAACATCCTGCAAAAAAACAAGTCGCCATACAGCTCCATCAGTGGGGAGAAAAAAGTCGTCAGTCTTGCCGTATGTTTAGATGGATGGTTTTGCATACATGCCCAGAATTATCCGATCTGTATTAGGTGACAAGTTGAATATACAATTCCCACCTTCAGGACTGAGAAACCATTATTAAATATCACTGTCATGTAGTAACAGTAATTCTTCTGCCATAATCAGAGAGCAAAATTGGCGGGACTAAAGTCTAAGTAATGAACTTGTAAACTGAAGTTATCAAGTAGGTGGAAATGTTCCCCAGAGGCTGCACAGATTACAGATCAAATCAGGCCATAACTTCGATGGAAAACAAGCCATATGCGCCATATAAGTTACACAGTAACTACAACAATGAAAGGGCAAGAATGGTATGTAGTTTACTATGTGTTTACAAGATAATAAATGTTTGGAGCATGGTGGCTCCGTGGTTAGTACTGCAGCCTTGCAGCGCTGGAGTTTCCTCCGGGTACTCCAGTTTACTCCCACATTCCAAATACATACTGATAGGGAATTTAGATTGTCAGCCCCATTAAGGACAGCGATGATAATAATGTGTGCAAACTGTAAAGCGCTGCAGAATATGTTAGCGCTATATAAAAATAAAGATTATTATTATTTTGGAGATCTTACCAGTACCTGCAAGAGTCAAACAATCTCATCCAATTAAGATGTAGCCTGACAAATGTATGACACAGGGGCGGACACAGTCAGAAGAGGACCCTGTGCAAGAACAGTACATGGTCCTTTTGCAGTCCCATAGCTCCTCACAATGCACAAATCCCCCTGCTTAAGGGGTGTACACAGGCCTCGTCAGCTCCTGCGCGGCTGTACAGGTTGCAACAATGATATGTCTGCTCCTGATTTCCATTTAAGGCCGGGGTTACACTTCTGAGTGCAATGCAAGAAACTTGCGTGAGTCTCTCGCATCAATACCCAGCACTGCCGCCGGAACTGTATTTCTAAGCAGGTGAACTCTCCGAAACAAACCGGGTATTGATGCGAGAGACTCGTGTGAGTTTCTCGCATTGCACTCGCAAGTGTGACCCCAGACTAAGAATTATTCTTTCAGACTTTGGATCAGAAGCCAAATACAGTGGGTACGGAAAGCATTTAGACCCCTTTAAATTTTTCACGCTTTGTTTCATTGCAACCATTTGGTAAATTCAAAACTCTTCCTTTTTTCACATTAATGTACAGTCTGCACCCCATCTTGACTGAAAGAACAGAAATGTAGAAATTTTTGCAAATTTAATAAAAAAAAGAAAACCTGAAATATCACAGTCATAAGTATTCAGACCCTTTGCTTGGACACTCATATAAGTCACATGCTGTCCATTTCCTTGTGATCCTCCTTGAGATGGTTCAACTGCTTCAGTGGAGTCCACCTGTGTTTAATTAAACTGATAGGGCTTGATTTGGAAAAGCACACACCTGTCTATACAAGACCTCACAGATCACAGTGCATGTCAGACCAAATGAAAATCATGAGGTCAAAGCAACTGGCCAAGGAGCTCAGAGACAGAATTGTGGTAAGGCACAGATCTGGCCAAAGTTACAACAGAATACATTGCAGTACTCAAGGTTCTTAAGAGCACAGTGGCCTCCATAATCCTTAAATGGAAGAAGTTTGGAATCACCAGAAGTCTTCCTAGACCTGGCCGTCCAGCCAAACTGAACAATCGTGGGAGAAGAGCCGTGGTGAGAGAGGTAAAGAAGAACCCCAAGATCACTGTGGCTGAGCTCCAGAGATTCAGTAGGGAGATGGGAGAAAGTTCCACAAAGTCAACTATCACTGCAGCCCTCCACCAATCGGGCCTTTATGGCAGAGTGGCCACATGGAAGCATCTCATCAGTGCAAGACATATGAAAGCCCGCACAGAGTTTGCTAAAAAACACATGAAGGACTCCCAGACTATGAGACTAAGATTCGCTGGTCTGATGAGACGAAGATAGACCTTTTTGGTGATAATTCTAAGCGGTATGTGTGGAGAAAACCAGGCACTGCTCATCACCTGTCCAATATAATCCCAACAGTGAAACATGGTGGTGGCAGCATCATGCTATGGGGGTGGTTTTCAGCTACAGGGACAGGGCGACTGGTTGTCATTGAAGGAAACATGAATGCGGCCAAGTACAGAGATATCCTGGATGAAAACCTCTTCCAGAGTGCTCTGGACCTCAGACTTGGTCGAAGGTTCACCTTCCAACAAGACAATGACCCTAAGTACACAGCTAAAATAACAAAGGAGTGGATTCAGAACAACTCTGTGACCATTCTTGACTGGTCCAGCCAGAGCCCTGACCTAAACCCAATTGAGCACCTTTGGAGAAACCTGAAAATGGCTGTCCACCAACGTTCACCATCCAACCTGACGGAACTGGAGAGGATCTGCAAGGAAGAATGGCAGAGGATCCCCAAATCTAGTGAAAAACTTATTGCATACTTCCCAAGAAGATTCATGGCTGTACTAGCTCAAAGGGTGCTTCTACTCAATACTGAGCAAAGGGTCTGAAGACTTATGACCATGTGATATTTCAGTTTTTCTTTTATAATACATTATCAAAAATTACTATATTTCTGTTTTTTCCCAGTCAGGATGGGGTGCAGAGTGTACATTAATGAGAAAAAAATGAACTTTTTTGAATTTACCAAATGCAATGAAACAAAGAGTGAAAGATGTCTGAATACTTTCCATACCCACTGTATCTTCAATTAAAGTTTATTCTCTTTTTTTGGTGGCACTTTTATTTTTCCCAAAGAGCTCTAGATAGATTATAAAGTCCACAGTAGAATATTGTAGAGTGTACATCCATACACATGTTTTTTTTCATGGGGGAAGGGGCAGGTGTGTTGCGGCCTGAGGTCAGGATTTCTTCCTTTGGCTTTTTCTTAGGTCTCTTTCATACATCCCTGTTTAAACGTGTACTTGAAACAATGGTACCGGTGTCATCAGTGTTTTGCATCAGTGTGTCCGTTTTTACCATTATTGTCAACCGTGTTTTTCATGGATGAAGAAATGACTACTCTATATACTTGTGTATAAACCGAGTTTTACAGCCCCTCTTTTTGATGAAAATGCCCCCCTTGGCTTATACGCAAGTCATTGTCCAGAAAGCCAGCAGAGGAGGGGGAGGGGAGCGGCGGAGCAGCGGCAGGAGCCGGCGGCTGTGACATCATACTCACCCTCCTCGCGCCGTCGCTGAACGTCCCTGCATCTACGTTGTCCCTCTGCCGGCAGCTCTCCTCTCCTGAGCGGTAACATTGTGGTAAAAAATGTTATCACAAACTCGTCACACTTCTGAATAACAGGTCATTTTTTGGACATAATTCCCGACGGCAGGTTCCTCTAAAAGGTGACTTTCTTGCAGAAATGTTACCACTGTCGATTCATCTGAATGGGGCCTCCAGAAATCCATGTGTGATGGCTGCTAAATCAACCTACTGTCATCTGAAGGAGTTCAACAGATTTCAGTTTCAGTTTATTGCAACAAATCTTCCAGGTGTGACTGCAGCCTTACTGTGCCACATGCCGCAGAGTCGCCCTGCTTTCTCCCAGCTAGTTGTTTGTCCACGGTGCAGCATACCATTAATAGGTGTGGTGCCTAAGAATACAGCAGGATATTGACAGAAATGAATGTGTGGAAGTTATTCACTCCTTCACACATAGCGCCTAAACTGCAGCCATGGTGAAATGATATGAAGCACTTTTACCTAAAGGGAATAAAAAATAAGAAGCCATGTGTGATTTACAGCTCACGTCTCCAGTCGAGTCCTTGTGTTTCAAAATTCCTTGGCATTCTTCCACGTGGCTGCTCCTCCCATGATTAGGTAAAGTAATCTTTTACAGGTACCTGACTGGCATTTATAGCAGACTCATTTACTTGTTTTATAGTTGGGCAGGATGTGACAGGATAACGAAGCAGGGGTTTCTAAAAGCCGCTAATTAGCCGGACTGATTCTGTTTGGTTTGGAACCATTTAGTAACAAAGGAATGTGTCATACTGATTAAGCGAGCGCCGGGGTATGTCATGTGTGTACTGAGCCCAGGTGAGTGCATGAGCTCGGTATTTTGTTTGCTTAAGGTCTGACACAAATAAATGCATTGCAAACAAGTGGCCGAATAATAGACTACTCTATTCATTGGGGCTGCAGAGTAACGTGCTCCCATCTCATCTCCTGCCACCCAACCAACAATAAGAAAAGAAATGAAAAATGAGCTGTCGGAGCCTGGACCATCTCTCACAATGTGAAGAACAACTGCAAACAGACATGGCTGACAACGGGTGAGAGGAGGCAGAAATGAGGGGAAATGCTGTGTACGTAATAAGCATTCACGTTTGGGGCAACGTTCTGCTTAGGCTAGGGTCACATTGCGTTAGGGCAGTCCGTTTAGCGCATAGGGCTATGGACTGCGCTAACGCAATGTCCCAAAAGGGATCGCGTTAGTCGATCCCGCTAGCGCAGATCACTCAAATGACGGCAAATCGCTAGAGCACGCCCAATGTGGGCATGCGCTAGAGATGCGTTCGCCATTACAGGCTATGGCGGCGTTAACAGACTACGTTACACCGCATCATGCCGCGGTATAACGTAGTCCGTTAAACGCGGTCACATAACGCAATGTGACCCTAGCCTTAGTCCGTGCCAGAGACAGAAATCTGAACTTGTCTGAACACATAGGTTTAAAGCTGAAGAAACGTATGTCTGTCTATAAGGAATCCTGGGGGCCAATGTCGGCTCTCCTGTAGATGACACTTTTGTGCACCAAACATTGCTGATGAATGTCCTACAGATATCTGGACATCAAAGCATCATGTTCTCAATAGAATTGGAGCAAAACAATGCCTTATTTCTTGTAACCAATAACGAGAGCAGATCAAAAGGAAAATGCTCACACCTGTAGCATAAAGGGAACCTGATGACAAAAAACATGATTTCCCTGCTGCCATCGTGGTACTCCGCATGTTAATACAGTTTTGCAGTAGTCTAATAGGAACTGCGACTGTAGAAAGAAAATTAAGGTATTCTTCCCCCATGTAGGTGGCACAGGGGCTCTGAACAGTCAGTGCTCATTGCTAGTGATGGCTCATGATAAAGGAAGGAAAAATGAAAAAGGAAAAACTGGAAATTGGCCATGTCGGGAAGGTGTTTAAAGCATGACATACCAAAAAGAGACAAAAAAAATGCGGTGTCAAAAATGCATGTAAAAAAATGCATTCAAAAACACAATGAGAAGTTACAAATAACCTAATAGGTGCAGAAAGTCTGCAACATCAAAAACTGAACGAATACTCATTGTGGGAACGTAGTCTTAAGGCTATGCGCACACGTAGGAAATGTGGTGCAGAATTTTCTGCACTAAATCTGCATCTCCTGGCAGAATCCACAGGTGTGTTTTTTATGCATTTTTTTTGTGCGTTTTTTGTGCAGTTTTTGTGCAGATTTCACCACTGTGGATTTCTATAATGGAG
This sequence comes from Ranitomeya imitator, assembly GCF_032444005.1. Taxonomy (NCBI): domain Eukaryota; kingdom Metazoa; phylum Chordata; class Amphibia; order Anura; family Dendrobatidae; genus Ranitomeya; species Ranitomeya imitator. The sequence goes on from NC_091288.1 coordinate 105,503,760, forward strand.
GGGTGCAGAAACGCTGCAGAACTGCACAAAAGAAGTGACATGCACTTCTTTGAAATCTGCAGCGTTTCTGCGCGGATTTTTCTGCACCATGTGCACAGCTTTTTTTTTCACATTGATTTACATTGTACTGTAAATCACAGTGCAGTTCTGCAGCGTTTCTGCTGCTGAAAAATCTGCTGCAGTTCTGCACTAAATCTGCACTAAATCTGCATCGTGTGCACATACCCTTAAGACCAATTTCAAGGCAATTTCCTGATATATATGCTGACATACCCATAGACATTAACACAATGTCTGACTCTATACTATACAATAGTTTCATTCAGATGTGGAAAATTTGCTGTAAAATAAGAATGCTTTTAGAAATAGAATTGTTTATTTTTTATCAATTAAGAGAATGCATAGTGAATGCACAATAGAGAAATAATAATCAATTTAATATTTGCTTTCAGCATTCTCTAAGAACCATTGTACACAGTATTTGAAGAAATGCATCAGAGGGGTTGTTCCAAACATCTTGGAGGTCTAACCACAGATCTGTGGATGTTGGTTTTCGCAGATCCTCCTGTTTCCTCAAGCAATTTTAAATATATTCTATGATGCTGAGATCAGAGCTCTGTGGGGCCAAATAATCACTTCCAGGACTCCTTCTTTACACTGAAGAAAGTTTGTAATGACATTGGCTGCATGTTTGAGGTCATAGTTCTATTGCAGACCAACTTTGGAGCCAAACAGACACCTCCCTGATGATATTGCATGATGGATAAGTATCTGACTTAATATCACAGCATCTAGGACACCATTTACCCTGTCCAAATCACCAGCTTCATTTGCTCAAATGCCGCCCCAAATTTCCAGGAACCTCCATCATGCTTCACTGTTGCCTGCAGGTACTAGTCTTCAGCTCTTCGGCAAACAAACTGCCTTCTGTTACTGCCAAATGTTTGACATTTTGACTCATCCGTCCAGAGCACCACTGCAATTTCTCTGCACTTAGTTCCTATATAGTTCTACACAGTTGAGTCATTTGGCCTTGTTTCCATGTCAAAGATATGGCTTATTAGTCATAATAAGACCACTCCAGTCCAGACTTTTTTGAATAGTAGATGGATGTAACTGGGTCCCACTGGTTGCTGCCATCACCCTCATTAGAGGTGGACATTTACAGAGGGATAGGTCACACTTGGGCACTGTCCTTGTCAGGATGGAAGATATTACATTGGGCACGACAGAGAACATAGTTTTACCGGCCTAACTTGACTTTTCTTTTCTCCCTCCTGCATGATGCTTTTGCTGATTAAAACCTTATAATTGTAAAATCCAACCATTTTTTAAATGAACACTAAATCACTTTACCACGTTAATGTTTGTATATGTCATTGCAAGGTATTGGCTACTTAATATTCAAGATTAAAATATAAGTTATATTTTATTTATGAAATCTGATAATGCTTACCCCTACTTAGATTGACTGGATTCTAGCACCCCTAGTGGGCTTTGCCGATCCAAATTTGACATAAATCCCTATCTAATTGATGCCATATTCTATGCTATTTTCTAATACACTTGCTAGTCTATTTTTTGTAACGCTTTGAGAGCCCTCAGTGCATGCTGGGATACTGAAACGAAGCGTCATCAGAGCAGGGTAGACGCTGCGGTCACTGTCACATCCTCTGCCCCACCCCTGAAATGAGTGTCAATGATGACGGTTCCTTTCGGGGAAAAAGAAACAAAAAAGATGGCTGACAGCACTCATAGGCCGGAGCGCCCGTCCAGGTCCAGGGAACCCACTAGGACCATACGGTATACCAAAAGTAGAAATAGACAGCGCTCCATCCAGGTGTATAGACCAAAAACCAGTGAATTTATTCAGCCATAATAGCAACGTTTCGACCCTAGTGGGTCTTTGTCAAGCATGCCTGACAAAGACCCACTAGGGTCGAAACGTTGCTATTATGGCTGAATAAATTCACTGGTTTTTGGTCTATACACCTGGATGGAGCGCTGTCTATTTCTACTTTTGGCTTCCTTTCGGGGAGGGAGCAGAGGTAGCAGTATTGACCGTAGCCTCTACCCTGCTCTGATGACGCTTCATTTCAGTATCCCAGCATGCACTTGTAAAAGTACATTAGAAAATAGCTTAGACTACGGCATTAAAAAGGGATTTAGATAAAATTTACGCTCGCCTTCGGACGACTGCTTTTTGACCAAAACTTCTGTTAGCACAGAAGAAATACAAGATTCCTGTTTATCCCTGTGGCGGTTGGGGAGCTTCCCAGCTGAGACAAAGCAGAAATATGCTTAACTCCTTCCTGACATGGCTATTTTTTGCGTTTGCTTTGTCATTTTCTTCCTTGTCTTCTTCGAAGAGCTATAACTTTTTTTATTTTTCCATCGACATAGCCATATGGGGCTTATTTCTTTGCGGGACGAGTTGTAGTTTTTGAATAATCCATTATAGCATATGAGGCACAGGAAAGAGGGATAAAAATTCAAAGCACGGAGAAATTTTGAAAAAAAAAAAAAAAGAAGAAATTCCAACAATTATTTTTTTATTTTAGATTTACTATGTTCACCATTTGGCACAAATGACCTGGCACAAGGATTCTCCAGGTCAGTACAATTATGGAGATACCAATAATGCGTAGTAGAAAAAAAAATGAAATTTGTAAAAAAAAAAATAATTTTTTTTTACTTGTGTCAACATTTTCCAAGACACGTAGTGTTTTCAATTTTTATTCACTGGGGTTGTGTGAGGACTGACATTTTTATTGATGCCATTTTGTGGTTAATACAGTGGGTACGGAAAGTATTCAGACCATTTTAAATTTTTCACTCTGTTTCATTGCAGGCATTTGGTAAATTCAAAAAAGTTCTTTTTTCTTATTAATGTACACTCTGCACTCCATCTTGACAGAAAAAAACATAAATGTAGTATTTTTTGCAAATGTATTAAAAAAGAAAAACAACTATCACATGGTCATAAGTATTCAGACCCTTTGCTCAGAGACTCCTTGAGATGGTTCTGCTCCTTCATTGGAGTCCAGCTGTGTTTAGTTAAACTGATAGGACTTGATTCAGAAAGGCACACACCTGTCTATACAAGACCTCACACTTCACAGTGCATGTCAGACCAAATGAGAATCATGAGGTCAAGGGAACTGGCCAAGGAGCTTAGAGACAGAATTGTGGCGACGCACCGATCTGGCCAAGGATACAACAGAATTTCTTCAGTACTCAAGGTTCCTAATAGCACAGTGGCCTACATAATCCTTAACTGGAAGAACTTTGGGACCACCAGAAGTCTTCTTAGACCTGGCCGTCCAGCCAAACTGAGCAATTGTGGGAGAAGAGCCTTGGTGAGAGCCCCAATATCACTGTGGTTGAGCTCCAGAGATGCAGTAGGGAGATGGGAGAAAGTTCCACAAAGTCAACTATCACTGCAGCCCTCCACCAATCGGGCCTTTATGGCAGAGTGGCCCAATGGAAGCCTCTCCTCAGTGCAAGACATATGAAAGCCAGCACAGAGTTTGCTAAAAAACACATGAAGGACTCCCAGACTATGAGAAATGAGATTCTCAGGTCTGATGAGACGAAGATAGACCTTTTTGGTGATAATTCTAAGCGGTATGTGTGGAGAATACCCGGCACTGCTCATCACCTGCCCAATATAATCCCAACAGTGAAACATGATGGTGGCAGCATCATGCTATGGGGGTGTTTTTCAGCTGCAGGGACAGGACGACTGCTTGACATTGACGGAAACATGAATGCGGCCAAGTACAGAGATATCCTGGATGAAAACCTCTTCCAGAGTGCTCTGGACCTCAGACTTGGCAAGACAATGACCCCAAGCACACAGCTAAAATAACAAAGGAGTGGCTTCAGAACAACTCTGTGACCATTCTTGACTGGCCCAGCCAGAGCCCTAACTTAAACTCAATTGAGCTTCTCTGCGGAGACCTGAAAATGGCTGTCCACCAACGTTCACATTCAACCTGACAGAACTGGAGAGGATCTGCCTGGAAGAATGGCAGAGGATCCCCAAATCCAGGTGTGAAAAACTTGTTGCATCATTCCCAAGAAGACTCATGGCTATACTAGCTCAAAAGGTGCTTCTACTGAATACTGAGCAAAGGGTCTGAATACTTATGACATTGTGATATTTCAGATTTTCTTTTTTAATAAATTTACAAAAAATACTACATTTCTGTTTTTTTCAGTCAAGATGGAGTGCAGAGTGTACATTAAAGGGAAAATGTCACCTAATTTTGGCCCTATAAGCTTCGGCCAGTGCCATCAGGGGCTTATCTACAGCAATGTGTAATGCTGTAGATAAGCCCCCGCTGTAACCTGAAAGATAAGAAAAACAAGTTAGATTATACTCACTTGGGGGGGGTGGTCCGGTACGTTCCGGTCCGATGGGCGTCGCAGGTCCGGGTCCTCCCATCTTCATACGATGTCGTCATCCCCATTGCTTCTGTCGCGGCACCAGTGCAGGCGTACTGATTTGCCCTGTTGAGGGCAGTGTAAAGTATTGCAGTGCGCAGGCGCCGGGCCCCTCTGACCTTTCCCGGTGCCTGCGCACTGCAGTACTTTGTTCTGCTCTCAACAGGGCAGAGAATTACGTCTGCGCAGGAGCCGAGACAGAAGCAAGGAAGAAGATGACATCATATGAAAATTGAAGATGGGAGGTGCCGAACCCGGACTTGCGACACCCATCGGACCGCACCGGACCACCCCCCCAGGTGAGTATAATCTAACTTGTTTTTCTTATCTTTCAGGTTACATCGGGGGCTTATCTACAGCATTACAGAATGCTGTAGATAAGCCCCTGATGGCGGTAGCCGAAGCTTATAGTGCCAAAATTAGGTAACAGATTCCCTTTAATGAGAAAAAAAATGAACTTTTTTTGAATTTACCAAATGGCTGCAATGTATCAAAGAGTGAATAATTTAAAGAGGTCTGAATACTTTCCATACCCGCTGTATGTTGTTTTGATCGCCTCTTATTGCATTTTTTTGCAGTGTTGTGGCTGAAAAAAAATTAATTCTGGTGTTTAGGTTTTTTTTTCTCACTACTCCATTTCTGATTAGGTTTATTGATTTTATATTCTGATAGCTCAGACTTTTACAAATGTAACGATACCACATATGTCCATTTTTTTTATTTTTTTTTTTAACGGGGCAAAAGTGGGCGAGTTGAATTTCTAGCTAATTTTATTTTTTTTTATAAACTTTTTTTAATCTTTACTGTATTTGTTAATCCCCTTAAGGAACTATAACCTAAGATTGTGTGATCACATGTGCTATGTACAGCAATAGCAAAGTAGAGCTATATATAGCAAAACTCATTGTCTCATATGAACACCGTATTCTGGCATTCACAGGAGTACTACCATGATAGGTACAGGGTTCTTCAGCTGACTCCCAGCTGTGATAGCAACTCATTGGCACCCTGTGATTGCAAAATGGGGGTCACCGATGGGCACACGGAATGACGCGCCCCTCTGTTGCTTGTGCACTGCAAATACCGCTGTCAAAGATTGACAGCAGTATTTAACAGGTTACTCTGCTCCAGCTGTGGCTGTTAGAGGCACCTAATGGCTGAATACCACAGCTATCATCTGCCTGGAAAGATGTGGTCTCAGTTCCTGAGCTCCCCTCAAAGTTATGGAGCCAAGATATGACATACCTGTACGTCATAAGTCGGTAAGTGGTAAAAGCAAAGATCAGTAGGTTTACATTAGTTGAGAACATTTCTATAAGAACACTGATACATATTTTATGCAAAGCTGAGAACATGAGGCATAGATATGGGTCAATAAGACACTGGGACAGGAATCTTCACAGGTTTTGCACATTTTACTCACACCATACGGTTGATTAATGGGGATGCATTTAGTGATCAACAAATGATTGTGTAATGTTGTAAACAGCCACATCTATAATATAACGCTGGGAGCGTCACTCTGTCCGAAGCCTCTATAGACTACGCAAGCGCAAGCGCCGGCGCAGTCTGGGCCTCACAGAGCGACGCTCCCGGGAGATCGCGGTATGCGTAAGCACTGAACGCATACCGCGATCTCCACCGGAGAGTCAGGGACCGCCAGGAGGGAGGGTAAGTATACTCACCTTTCCCGGTTCCAGCGCTGCTTGCGGCTCCGTCTCCCGGCTCCTCTGCTCCCGGCTCCGGAGGGCGCGGACTGCGCAGGCGCCGATTCCTGCTGCCGGAATCGGCGCCTGCGCAGTCCGCGCTTTCCGGCGCCATTTTCTTGAAGACACACTCCGGCTCCACTGCAGGTGTGTGTTCAAGAAAATGGCGCCGGAAAGCGCGGACTGCGCAGGCGCCGATTCCTGCTGCCGGAATCGGCGCCTGCGCAGTCCCCGCTTTCCGGCGCCATTTTCTTGAAGACATACCTGCAGTGGAGCCGGACGATAGGTGAGTATGGTATTTTTTTTTTTTTTTATATGGCAGCAGCATTCGGGGGCATACACACTGGAGCGGGGGGGCATATAATACAATGGTGGCGCAGGATGGCAGCAGCACATGACAGAACGGGCGCAGGATGGCCGCAGCACATGACAGAACGGGCGCAGGATGGCCGCAGCACATGACAGAACGGGCGCAGGATGGCAGCAGCACATGACAGAACGGGCGCAGGATGGGAGCAGCACATGACAGAACGGGCGCAGGATGGCAGCAGCACATGACAGAACGGGGGCGCAGGATGGGAGCAGCACATGACAGAACGGGCGCAGGATGGCAGCAGCACATGACAGAACGGGCGCAGGATGGCAGCAGCACATGACAGAACGGGCGCAGGATGGGAGCAGCACATGACAGAACGGGCGCAGGATGGGAGCAGCACATGACAGAACGGGCGCAGGATGGCCGCAGCACATGACAGAACGGGCGCAGGATGGCAGCAGCACATGACAGAACGGGCGCAGGATGGCAGCAGCACATGACAGAACGGGCGCAGGATGGCAGCAGCACATGACAGAACGGGCGCAGGATGGCAGCAGCACATGACAGAACGGGCGCAGGATGGCAGCAGCACATGACAGAACGGGCGCAGGATGGCAGCAGCACATGACAGAACGGGCGCAGGATGGCAGCAGCACATGACAGAACGGGCGCAGGATGGCCGCAGCACATGACAGAACGGGCGCAGGATGGCCGCAGCACATGACAGAACGGGCGCAGGATGGCAGCAGCACATGACAGAACGGGCGCGGGATGGCCGCAACACATGACAGAACGGGCGCAGGATGGCAGCAGCACATGACAGAACGGGCGCAGGATGGCCGCAGCACATGACAGAACGGGCGCAGGATGGCAGCAGCACATGACAGAACGGGCGAAGGATGGCAGCAGCACATGACAGAACGGGCGAAGGATGGCAGCAGCACATGACAGAACGGGCGCAGGATGGCAGCAGCACATGACAGAACGGGCGCAGGATGGCAGCAGCACATGACAGAACGGGCGCAGGATGGGAGCAGCACATGACAGAACGGGCGCAGGATGGCAGCAGCACATGACAGTGGGGGCGCAGGATGGCAGCAGCACATGACAGAACGGGCGCAGGATGGCAGCAGCACATGACAGAACGGGCGCAGGATGGCAGCAGCACATGACAGAACGGGCGCAGGATGGCAGCAGCACATGACAGAACGGGCGCAGGATGGCAGCAGCAAATGACAGAACGGGGACGCAGGATGGGAGCAGCAAATGACAGGATGGGAGCAGCAAATGACAGAATGGAGGCGCAGGATGGGAGCAGCACATGACAGAACGGGGGCGCAGGATGGGAGCAGCACATGACAGGATGGGGGCACAGGATGGAGCAGCACATACCAGGATGGAGACCATATACCAATATAAATGCTCGCCACCCGGGCGTAGAACGGGTTCAATAGCTAGTAATATAGTATTCTGCTAAGTACAGTAGAATACTGCAGGCTAAGGAGATACTGTATATTTACATCTGTGTCTGAGTATAAATTTGCAGATTTCATCAGTATTCATCGTCCAACACGAGTGCTATCTGTCAGCTAGGGAATTCAATCCACTTCATTTTTCTCAAGCTGAATAACTGGTTTGATATCCACTTTGGATCACTTTCCAATAGTTAAAGGTAGCAGAGGAATTAGGGAGTTTGCTGGTTTTGTCTTCCAGGTATTGCTTGATCATCTTTAAAAACTTTTCCCTCCTTGTCAAAAAAACCCGGTCATCAATGCATGGATGCTGGGAGGGTGTCATGAAATTGGGCCAGGCATTTGACATGGTATACCTGCCTCTGCTGTACCTGGTGTGTGTCGCCTTCACCTCTCATCCTTGGCTGGGCAAGAAAGCTTGTCCCCTGCTGCTAGCGTTGTCTGGTGGGAAGTCTTTTTAGCAGATTTTCCACAATGGCCTTCGGTTATAGCACCATTTTAGTAGACCTCTCTGCCTTAAGAAGGAGAGATGCAAAGTTCTCCTTGTAGTGTGGGTCTAGCAGGGTGAACAACCAGTCCTCTTTTTTTGGCTAAGATGGATGTAATGTGGGGATCACGGGAAAGGCAGTGGTACATAAAGTCGTCCATATGCGCTATGCTCCCTACAGCCAACACTTTAAGTCTCCGCTATGATGACTACTCTCCATCTACTCCTCCTCCATCTCTCCTTCCTCATTCCCCTCTTCAGCCCATACATGTAGGAGATATGGGACAAAGCTTGTGTGGGTACTAGACTCTGTTGCGCTAGCAACCAGTTCCAAACTGTGTGGACCTCCTGTCACTGCGATATGGGTAAGGGACCCAGGACTAGGTATGTACTTAGGCTGGTGAGACGTCTGTGATTGTGGTTTGTTCCACGGATTTATATGCATGACACATTAGTCACTATGTCCTGGAGTGTCTCCTTATCCTATTTACCTATATAGCACATGGCACTTTACTTTTTATATATTTTGCAGTGTTAGGCGGCCACATGGTCTGTGTCTACCTTGTCTTTTCCTCGCTGAGCATGTTATGTTTTTCTGCTGCCATTTTTAATAATTTTTGCTGTTTGATGTATTTTTTAATAAATTTATTTATATTTTGGTACTAATTTGGATTTGTACTCCATTTCTTTCTGAGTATGACGTATTGCAATTTGGAGTGTCCTAGTCTTTTGATGTGGTCTCTCTACCATTAGCTCAGACACTTGAGTTTGAGCATGATTAAGAGGGTTAATGTTTCCATAGTGGGATGTATTTATATTACCAATGTATAGGATGCGGTGACATGCTGCAGTCACATGTGCATATACGCAGGGAAACCGGAGGCATCCCTGCACGCATTTAATAAAATCCCATCCACTATGCTGTAACATCTGGCTGCTGCGGATTGGACGTTGCGGCTGTATGCAGCATCCAATCCATAGCGTTTACTGACCATGGAAACATACCCTTATAGAAAAAATAATTATTTTTGCATCGCTATATTCTGAGAGCTATAACTTTTTTATTTTTCTGCTGATGGAGCTGTACGATGGCTTATTGTTTGCTGGGCAAGATGCCGTTTTCAGCGGTTCCATTTTTTTTAATTCGTCTTTTTGATCGCACTTTATTGCACTTTTTGTTCGACAGTATGATGATAAAGCATTGTTTTTTGCCTAGTTTTTTAATATATTTTTTTACGGTGCTCACTGAAGGGGTTAACTAGTGGGACTGTTTTATAAAGCGGGTCGTTACGGACGCCGCAAAACCAAATATGTGTACTTTTATTTTTTACATAAATAAATGTATTTGAAAAAATATTTGATATTATTTCTTATTTGGTGATTTAAAAAAAAAATCATACTTTTTAATATATTTTGTTTAAAGTTTTTTTTTACATTTTTCTATCCCCAGTATCACTGTATGATGTCAGGTCACTGATTTGATACTCTGAACTGTAATGCATCAGCATCTGACAAGCAGGGAAGGAGGCATGTCGGCGCCTGCTTTTAGCAGCTGCTCACAAGTCACCTTCCCTTCAGGACCCTGTGGCCATCTTGTGGCCGGGAGTCTCCATGCTGATCGCATCGCATTGTCCTGATGGAAGCACGCAGGGAGCCCCCTCCCTGTGCGATGCTCGTTTATGCTGCTATCAGGACTGACAGCAGCATCAGATGGGTTAAATGCCTGCGATCGGTCCTACAACCGATCGTGGGCATTGCTGCGGGCTGTAAGCTTTCACAAAGAGCTGACATCCACACCCGATCGCCGTGGCGCTGAGCATGAGGCCGCACAATCGGTGCGCCGTACCTTTACTGCTGTTTGCGGGAACGCAGCTTCCGCAGAGCAGTACATGTATGGCGCATGTAGGGAAGGGGTTAATGAAGCAAAACATTTGGTCAACTGTAGCAGGCCAAGTGGTTTTTAAAAATTTTAAAACACCGTAATTTTACACAAAGCACGTTAAATGTATGGATGACTAATTGAATCCAGAAAAAAATATTGAGTTTTTTTTTGTGTTTTAATATACCACCTTAATGTAACACTAACCATGTTAAACTTTATGGATGACTAATTAAATCCAGTATAACATTTTTGAACTTTTTTTGAGTAACACTAAGCAAGCTAAACTCTATGATAACTAACTGAATCCAGGAAAAAAATGTGAACCTTTCTTCGAGTTTTATATATCATTGTAATGTACCACTAACCACATTAAACTCTATGAATAAGACATTCAATCCAGAAAAAAATGTAGAACTTTTTATTTGAGTTTTATACACCAGCACAATGTAACACCAAGTACGTTACATTTTACGAATGACGAACTGAATAAAAAAAAAATAGTAGAGAGAGAAAGAGAAAATAATAAAATATCACTAAGGCTAGGCCAGAAGAATAAAGTCATCTAATCACTTACACCACACGGAGAACGGCGTAAAAAATAAATACCGTATATACTCGAGTATAAGCCGAGATTTTCAGCCCACTTTTTTGGGCTGAGAGTCCCCCTCTCGGCTTATACTGGAGTCATACCCAGGGGTCGGCAGGCGAGGGGGAGCGAGGGCTGTCTAATTATACTTACCTGCTCCTGGCGCGGTCCCTGCAGGTCCCTGGCTTCCCGGCGCTGGCAGCTTCCTCCTGTACTGAGTGGTCACATGGTACCGCTCATTACAGTAATGAATATGCGGCTCCACCTCTATGGTAACGGTGACCGCTCACTACAGGAAGAAGCTGTAGCGCCGGGGAAGCAGGGACTGCACAGCGCCAGGAGCAGCTAAGTATAACAGGGAGGGGAGCGCTGCGCGAGTCACCTGCTCCTCGTTCCGGCGCCGCTCCATCTTCAGCAGTGGCGCTCAGGTCAGAAGGCGCGGTGACGTGGTCAGTGTGCGCCCTCAGCCTGAACACCAGTGCTGAAGATAGAGCGGCGCCGGAGTGAGGAGCAGGTGACTATTGAAAGTGCCGGGGGCCTGAGCGACGGAGAGGTGAGTATGTGATTTATTTTTTTTATCACAGCAAATGGGGCAAGTATCTGCATGGAGCATCTATGGGGCCATAACGTTTGTGAAGCACTATAAGGGGCCATAATGTTTGTGCAGCACTTTATGGGGCCATAACGTTTGTGCAGCACTATGTGGGGCTATAACGTTTGTGCAGCACTATATGGGGCCATAACGTTTGTGCAGCACTATATGGGGCCATAACATTTGTGCAGCACTGTATGGGTCCATAACGTTTGTGCAGCACTATATGGGGCCATAACGTTTGTGCAGCACTATATGGGGTCATAAAGTTTGTGCAGCACTATATGGTGCAAGTGTCTGTATGGGGCCATAACGTTTGTGCAGCACTATATGGCGCAAGTGTCTGTATGGGGCCATAATGTTTGTGCAGCACTATATGGCGCAAGTGTCTGTATGGGGCCATAACGTTTGTGCAGTACTATATGGGGCAAGTGTCTATATGGGGCCATAACGTTTGTGCAGCACTGTATGGCGCCATAACGTTTGTGCAGCACTATATGGGGCAAATATCTTTATTGAGCATCTTATGGGGCCATAATCAGCATTTGTGCAGCATTATATTAGGCAAATATGTCTATGGAGCATCTTATGGGGCCATTATTAACCTTTATGCAGGATTATATGGGGCATATTTTAATATGGAGCATCTTATGGGGACATCATAAACTTTATGGAGCATTATATGGGGCTCCTGATTCAATATGGATATTCAAAAACACTTAACCTACTGATGTCTCAATTAATTTTACTTTTATTGGTATCTATTTTTACTTTTGACATTTACCGGTAGCTGCTGCATTTCCCACCCTAGGCTTATTCTCGAGTCATTAAGTTTTCCCAGTTTTTGTGGCAAAATTAGGGGGGTCGGCTTATACTCGAGTATATACGGTAAAACCAATTATTCACCTGATGTTAATTTGTTCATTCTGCCACCCAAAGATCGCAGTAAGACTCGGCCCATATTTATACTGCACTTTACGCTGAGCACTTACACTGGGGTTTCTGTGTAAATCTCTGAAATACATGATTCACACAGAACCCATGGCAGAAGATTCTCTATAATGAGGCAGATGAAGGCACTGTGGACGTCGGTCTGGACTATAATCCAGCGCTGTCCATTGTTTTAGGTACGCACAAAAGCGCGGTCGGCCAAAGTTTTGTGCACCACTGAAAAGAAGAACAATGCTGAACAGAGGTCAGACTGAGTACCTCTGCTGCCTCGCTATAGTGAATGGATCCCTTGGGTGTATCATCTGAATCACATCACTTGTAGATTTAGATTGAAACCCTAATATAAGTGCTCAGCGTAGATCACTGGATAAATGTGATTCAAAATATTATGTAAAATGACCCCAATAAAAGCTTCAACTCAATCCACAAAAAAAGCAGGTCCCCACTCAGGTCCATCATCTGTTAACGGCAATGTAGGGGGCTTCCATGTTACTGGTAGCACAAAGGCTCTGGAAAAGCGTTATAGCTCCTTGCACCCCAAAAGAAATTCAGCAAATTCTCCGCTCCCAAATCCAAATGCCCCCCTCCCTTCGGAGCCCCACAGTGTGCTGAAACTACATTTAGCGTCCACATGTTTGGTATTTCTGTAGCGATGAGAGACTGCCTAATTTACGAGTGCATGTCTCCAGAAATATGAGCTGGGCATAACATACTGGTGACTACAACTTACTGAGCACTACAACGTACTGGTCACTAAATTAGCAGATTTGAAATTTTCACTCAGTAACATCCGCTGCTTCTTGTTTCTGGAAAACATCCATGGAGTCAAAATCATCACAACACTTGTAGAAAATTGCCAAAGTGGGATTATTTTCAAAATTAGGTCACTTAATGGGGGTATTATGCTCTTCTAACACTTAGGGGCTTTGTATACAGAGTCTGTAAACTATTCTGAGAAAATCTGCACTCCAGGAGGCAATTAGCGCTCCGTCTTTCCCGAGTCTTGGTGTGTGGCTAAGCAGTAGTGTACAACCACATTTTGAGCATTTCCATGTTCAGCAGAAATTGTGTGACAAATTTTGGTGGCACTTTTACCCATTTCATCTGGGTGAAAATGTAAAATCTGGGACAAAAGCAAAAATTTTTGTGGTAAAAATGTAGTTAATTATTTTATGTTCACTGCCAAATGGTATAAAATTTGTGACACACCTGTAGTGTCAATGTGATCACTGCGCCCTTAGATGAATTCATAGATAGGTATAAAAAGGGGTCACTTATGGGTGGTTCTGGCACCATAGGGGCTCTCCCAGTGGGTTATGACACCAGCAAACCATAACAGTAAAATCTGATCTAAATTATGGTGCTCCTTCCCTTACAAATTGCAAATTTGGAGCTAAAACAACATTTTAATTGTAAAAATGTAATTATTCTTCTCTGCCCAATGGTATAAAATTCTGTGACACACCTGTGGTGTCAATATGATCACTGCACCCTGTGAGGCACTGACCGGTGTCACATGTAGGGGTCGCCCTGTGTTCCCCCCAGGATGTGCACGGAGACGTATTTAGGTCACAGGAGTGCATTGCAGTCACAGGTGTAGCTGTGATTGCAATGCAAAATAAAAGTGAGTATTGGCCCGGGGCATGCTATGTGTCCAAGGCAGATTTTAGAAAACCTGCTCTGGGCTTTTGTGTTTTGAAACTGACTACAGAATAGTAGTGGTGCAGTCCGTTTCCCTCCTGGCCTTATTTTCCATGTGGCTGGAGGCCACAGGCTGCTTGTAAAAAGCCCTGCAGTAAAGGGTTTGGGTGTCTCAGGTTCAGAGTCAGTGTCAGTCTGGTGCCACAAAAGTTTTCTACCACATGTGGGGTATCGGCGTACTCAGGAGAAAATACACAACCAATTGTATGGTGCAATTTCTCCTGTTACCCTTGTGAAAAGAAAACATTTGGGGCTAATTGAACATTTTGGTGGGAAAATTGTGATTTTTATTTTCACCGCTAAACCTTATAAACTTCCGTGAAGCACCCGGGGATTCAAGGTGGTCATCACACATCTAAATACATTCATTGAGGGGTCTAGTTTCAAAAATGGCATCACTTGTTAGGGGTTTACTCTGTTTAGGCACATCAAGGGCTCTCCAAAGGTGACATGGCATCCGCTAATGGTTCCAGACAATTTTGCGTTTAAAAAGTCAAACAGTGCTCTTTTTCTTCCGTGCCCTGCCGTGCGCCCAAACAGTAGTTTTACCTCACATATGGGGCATTGGCGTGCGCAGGAGAAATTGCACAACACATTTTTGGGTCCATTTTTTCCTGTTTCCCTTGTGAAAAGAAAAAAAATGGGTCTAAAGTAAAATTGTGTGAAAAAAAGTAATTTTTTCCTTCCATATTGCTTCAGTTCCTGTGAAGCACCTGAACGGTTAATAAACTTCTTCAATGTGGTTTTCAGCACCTTGAAGGGTGCATTTTTAAGAATGTTGTCAATTTTTGCCATTTTTTTGTCATATAGGCCCCCCAAACTCACTTCAGATGCGAGGCAGTCCCTAAAAAATGGTTTTGTAAATTTTGTTGGAAAAATGAGAAATCGCTGGTCAACTTTTAACCCTAAAAAAAAAATAAAAAAAATAAAGTTTCAAAAATTGTGTTGGTATAAGGTAGACATGTGGGAAATTATATTTATTAACTATTTTGTGTGACATAATACTCTAGCTAAAAGGCACAAAAAAAAGTTTTAAAATTGCAACATTTTCGCCAAATTCCAATTTTTTCATAAAAACGCAAGTCATATTAAACCAATTTTACCAATGTCGTGAAGTACAATATAAAATGAAGGAAATTGGAAAGGATAAAAAGTGCAAATAGGGTCTTATCTGGGTTAAATTTGTTAAATGAATATAAACAGCAGTGAACAGTGCTCACCTGGTTTGGTTGCGTGCACAGAATTACTGGTAGAGTTTAAAGGTACCATCACACTCAGCGACGCTGCAGCGATATAGACAACGAGCCGATCGCTGGAGCGTCGCTGTAGAGACGTCAAGCACAGCAACTCCAGAACGATGCAGGAGCGATCCAGTGACGTAACAGCGACTCACTTATCGTTCTCGCTGGTTGTTAGCTCCATGTAAAACATTGCTGGCATCGTTGCTTTTGATGTCAAACATGACGATACACGCCGACCTGACGACCAAATAAAGTTCTGGACTTCTAGCTCCGACCAGCGATGGCACAGCAGGATCCAGATCGCTGCTGCGTGTCAAACACAACGAGATCGCTATCCAGGACGCTGCAACGTCACGGATCGTTGTCGTTCTCGTTGTAAAGTTGCTGAGTGTGACGGTACCTTAAGGCCGCCGCAGGCCGACAAGGAGATTCAGAAGATAAGAACTGGAAACAAATGGGTTAACTGAGCTGCCACTGAATAGGAATAAAAAAATGCAGAATCCAAATGTAAGCAGTTTATTCGTCAACGAGTTTCAAAGTTTTACAACTTCTTCCTGGAGACAAACCAAGAGATATCTTTGCAGTGTGTCCTGATGAAAAAGTTGTAAAACTTTGAAACGCGTTGACGCATATACGGCTTACGCTTACAGTACATTCTACATCTCTTCATTCCTCTTCAACGGTAGTGCAGATTAACCCATTTATTTTTATCTTTTATCTTATGAAGTACGTCTCAAAATCAGTGGGATCTGTTGAAGCATGCCAGAGTTATTACCACATAAAGGGACGCTGGTCAGAACTGTAAAATTTGACCTGGTCATGAAGGTAAAAACAGGCTTGGGGGTGAAGGGGTTAATGTTTTTACTATTGTGATATTGATATCAAACTTCTGTTAGCTGGTACCTAACAATCATTATGGCCCAGAGTCATCATATGCGTTTTGTCTTTTTTTTTTAAAGTTATATTTCTTTTTTTATCTTGTGATATTAGTTGCCGTTTTTTGCACCAAAGTCATCAAAATGGAGCATGTGATTCATGAACTTGGCATAATGTAAAAAAAGGGCTTTATTCCTGTTACTGTTTTTATGACTTTCAGTGACTCAAAAGTCACAAAAGTTGCATCATAATGCTGGCATACTCGAAAATTCTGGCGTGAAATTGCACCGAATGGTGTGATAGGGATGGGGAGCGATGCATACAAGGACAGGGATGGGGAGCCATGCATACAAGGACAGGGATGGGGAGCCATGCATACAAGGGCAGGGATGGGAAGCCATGCATACAAGGACAGGGATGGGGAGCCATGCATACAAGGGCAAGGATGGGGAGCCATGCATACAAGGGCAGGGATGGGGAGCCATGCATACAAGGGCATGGATGGGGAGCCATGCATACAAGGGCAGGGATGGGGGGCCATGCATACAAGGGCAGGGATGGGGAGCCATGCATACAAGGACAGGGATGGGGAGCCATGCATACAAGGGCAGGGATGGGGAGCCATGCATACAAGGGTAGGGATGGGGAGCCATGCATACAAGGGCAGGGATAGGGAGCCATGCATACAAGGGTATGGATGGGGAGCCATGCATACAAGGGCAGGGATGGGGAGCCATGCATACAAGGACAGGGATGGGGATCCATGCATACAAGGACAGGGATGGGGAGCCATGCATACAAGGACAGGGATGGGGAGCCATGCATACAAGGGCAGGGATGGGGAGCCATGCATACAAGGACAGGGATGGGGAGCCATGTATACAAGGGCAGGGATGGGGAGCCATGCATACAAGGACAGGAATGGGGAGCCATGCATACAAGGGCAGGGATGGGGAGCCATGCATACAAGGACAGGGATGGGGAGCCATGCATACAAGGACAGGGATGGGGAGCCATGCATATAAGGGCATGGGTGGGGAGCCATGCATACATGGACAGGGATGGGGAGCCATGCATACAAGGACAGGGATGGGGAGCCAAGCATACCAGGATAGGGATGAGGGGACGATGCATACCCGGCTTATACTTGAGTCAAAAAGTTTTCCCAGTTTTTCATGGCAAAATTAGGTGCCTCGGCTTATACTTGGGTCCACTTATACCTGAGTATATGTGGTACTTAAAAGGAAAGGTGAAAATAGAATAATCAATTGGGTACAGAAAAAAAGCTAGACAAAAAACAAGTGCAAAGCAATGATGAATCGGGGCCAAAAGTGACTGAGGTATCTAATGAATCAGTTCAACCTTTTCATTTGCTAATGATGACTTTGTGCAATAGAGGATCATTTTTATAGATATTAAAAATGCCTCAGTCTCATAACTGCAGGAAATAACTGTTATTTAGAAACAAGGCCGACGTCAGAGAGAAAAAAAAGAGAAATGACAGAAAGTAATCACATAATCAGACAAAAGGCCATTTGTTTAACTGGGCTCCCAGAAGAAATAGAGGGCACATGGCTGATCCTGTGACAGCTAAGATGATTCATGAATGCAGAAGATGTTTGGAAAGTTGAATGAACTCTAATGTTTACCTGTTACAAGAGGGTTTATCACTTCTGTAATGGAAATTCCCATAAAACATTAAATTCCACGCTTTATCCTCCTGTTAGAAATCAAAGATCTAAGACTTGGATAAATATGGAAATGCAATGGATGGAAAGACAACAATGTAGCTCATAGATTTAGTATCTATACTAGCTGTTTCCAGCCAGCTAACGCTCGGCACGCTCATTGCTATCTAATATAAACCTTGTGATATCTCTCTCTGTCCTTATCAATCTGCTCAGGTGTTCGTTGTTGATAACCAATCCTACGATTTTGTCGATATTGTTGTTGTCGATCAGCTACTGCATCGTTGTCCGGATTTTTCTGCGGCCTGTGAGATGGACCTGGCGACTTTTCTTGGCTCATTTTTTTTGGAAGAATGCGGATGCAATTAAATGTACGTTTACCTTGGCTGAAGTGGTTGAATTACATAGAAAGGAAGTTCTGCTTGTGGTAATGTGGGGTGCGGAGCCTCATGTGGTAATGTGTGGGGACGGAGCCTCGTGTGGTAATGTGTGGGGACAGAGCCTCGTATGGTAATGTGTGGGGACAAAGCCTCGTGTGGTAATGTGTGGGGACGCAGCCTCGTGTGGTAATGTGTGAGGACGAAGCCTCGTGTGGTAATGTGAGGGGACAGAGCCTCGTGTGGTAATGTGTGGGGATGTAGCCTCGTGTGGTAATGTGTGGGGACAGAGCCTCGTGTGGTAATGTGTGGGGACGCAGCCTCGTGTGGCAATGTGTGGGGACGCAGACTCGTGTGGTAATGTGTGAGGACGAAGCCTCGTGTGGTAATGTGTGGGGACGAAGCCTCGTGTGGTAATGTGTGAGGACGGAGCCTCATGTGGTAATGTGTGGGGATGGAGCCTCGTGTGGTAATGTGTGGGGACGCAGCCTCATGTGGTAATGTGTGAGGACAGAGCCTCGTGTGGTAATGTGGGGGACGGAGCCTCATGTGGTAATGTGTGGGGATGGAGCCTCGTGTGGTAATGTGGGGGGCGGGATTATGTGAAGGGTGGGATTATGTGTGGTAATGTGGTGGGGGGGCGGGATTATGTGTGGTAATGTGTTGGGGGGCGAGATTATGTGGTAGGGGGCGGGATTATGTGTGGTAATGTGGTCGGGGGGCGGGATTATGTGTGATGATGTGGTGGGGGGCGGGATTATGGGTGGTGAAGGGGTGGGGGGGTGGGATTATGGGTGGTGAAGGGGTGGGGGGTGGGATTATGGGTGGTGAAGGGGTGGGGGGGTGGGATTATGGGTGGTGAAGGGGTGGGGGGGTGGGATTATGGGTGGTGAAGGGGTGGGGGGGTGGGATTATGGGTGGTGAAGGGGTGGGGGGGCGGGATTATGGGTGAAGGGGTGGGGGGGCGGGATTATGGGTGAAGGGGTGGGGGGGCGGGATTATGGGTGGTGAAGGGGTGGGGGGGCGGGATTATGGGTGGTGAAGGGGTGGGGGGGTGGGATTATGGGTGGTGAAGGGGTGGGGGGGCGGGATTATGGGTGGTGATGGGGTGGGGGGTGGGATTATGGGTGGTGATGGGGTGGGGGGTGGGATTATTGGTGGTGATGGGGTGGGGGGCGGGTTTATGGGTGGTGATGGGGTGGGGGGGCAGGATTATGGGTGGTGATGGGTTGGGGAGCGAAATTGTGTGGGGTGATGTGTTGGGGGGCGAAATTGTGTGTGGTGATGGGTTGGGGGGCGAGATTGTGTGTGGTGATGTGTTGGGGGGCGTGATTGTGTGTGGTGATGTGTTGGGGGGCGTGATTGTGTGTGGTGATGGGTTGGGGGGCGAGATTGTGTGTGGTGATGTGGTGGGGGGGCGGGATTGTGTGTGGTGATGGGTTGGGGGGCGAGATTGTGTGTGGTGATGTGTTGGGGGGCGGGATTGTGTGTGGTGATGTGTTGGGGGGTGAGATTGTGTGTGGTGATGGGTTGGGGGGCGAGATTGTGTGTGGTGATGTGTTGGGGGGCGTGATTGTGTGTGGTGATGGGTTGGGGGGCGATATTGTGTGTGGTAATGTGGTGGGGGGGCGGTATTATGTGTGATGATGGGTTGGGGGGCGGGATTGTGTGTGGTGATGGGTTGGGGGGCGAGATTGTGTGTGGTGATGTGTTGGTGGCCGGGATTGTGTGTGGTGATGTGTTGGGGGGCGTGATTGTGTGTGGTGATGGGTTGGGGGGCGAGATTGTGTGTAGTAATGTGGTGGGGGGGCGGGATTATGTGTGGTGATGGGTTGGGGGGTGATATTGTGTGTGGTGATGTGTTTGGGGGGCGGGATTGTGTGTGGTGATGTGGTGGGGGACGGGATTGTGTGTGGTAATGAGGTGGGGGCGGGATTGTGTGTGGTGATGTGGTGAGAGGCGGAGCTACTGTGCATGGGCGGGATTAGCGAGTAATCACGATGCCTCATATATATAGATGCGCTTTTCCAAACGCTCATGCTCATCACTGGCACATGTAATAATATTATTATTATTTGCATCATGCACTTTATAAATATAAATTTGATGTGCTATATATATTAATATTTATTAGAATTTAAACCTATATTGATTGATTTTTTGATTAGCTTTTTTGTTTATATCCCCTTTATGTGATATATACGGTTTTTTTACTGACCGGTTCACATACCTACTCCCTCTAGATTTTTCCACATACACACTTGTATATACCTTGTCATGAATTTTTTGTTTTTATGTTTCGTTGTAGCATGTTGTACATGCTTTTTAAATATGTTGTACAATCATGTGGTGTTATGTTTTATTAAATAAAATTCATATGTTGTTATATTGTTTCTGGATACTTTCTTTTGGGTTTATATGTATATTCATAACTAATATCTACTAAACCTCCAAGTAATAAATGCCTCTTCAAGGATTTTAAAGTGATTCTCTTAGCAGAATTTCACCCTCCAAACTATTTATCTGTGCATGTAACTCTTACTTTCAATGAATTTATATGCAAATGAGGCAGTAGATCTGAAGCCTGTGTCACGCCAGTGCTGCCTCTGCCTACTTGACTCACCCCCTTTGAGGCAAAGGAGTAATCAGTGAAGCAAGGAGGCAAAGCTGGGCGAGGAATAGAGCTGGAGTGACTGAGGCTTTAGATCTACCATTGTTCTTAAGCCTCATTGAATATCATTTCAAACACTGAATTCTCAGTAACGGAGGAATTGCCTGGCCATGTAATTGTATTGCTGGACTTGTCTTTGACAGAGCTACATGCACATATAAATAGTTTTGTGTGTGAGATTCTACTGAAGGATTCACTTTAACCCTTTCGTGTCACAGATAGTTTTAGCCATTAAAACAGACATTTTTTTCCACTTTTTTATATTCAAGTTCCAAAAGACATAACCTTTTTTTGTTTTTCCAGTGGCATAGTCATGTGAGGGCTTGGTTTCTTTTTTTGGCATGACTTGTATTTGTCAGTGGCATAATTTTGGGGCTGCGCCGGTGGTATATCCGCCCCTGGGCTGACGTAACTGTATGTCAGATGATTGCAGTGAATCACATGCAGTCTTTACATATAGATGATTTGTTGCAGTATTTAAAGAAGAACTCCCATCAAAATTGTTATCTTCTTAATATGTAATCATCATATTATATAGCATTGCATACTTACAATTGCTCGTTTTGCCTTTCTACCCAGTTAATTCCTCTGTTTTCCATTAACCCCTTAGTGACAGAGCCAATTTGGTACTTAATGACCGAGCCAATTTTTGCAATTCTGACCACTGTCACTTTATGAGGTTATAACTCTGGAACGCTTCAACGGATCCCGCTGATTCTGAGAACGTTTTTTCGTGACATATTGTCACGAAAACACGTTCTCAGAATCAGCGGGATCCGTCTTCATGTTAGTGGTAACATTTCTTCGATATTAATTGCGATTATTTATGAAAAAAATGGAAATATGGCGAAAATTTTTAACATTTTGCAATTTTCAAACTTTGTATTTTTATGCCCTTAAATCAGAGAGATATGTCATGAAAAATAGTTAATTAATAACATTTCCCACATGTCTACTTTACATCAGCACAATTTTGGAAACAAAATTTTTTTTTGTTAGGGAGTTATAAGGGTTAAAAGTTGACCAGCAATTTCTCATTTTTACACCACCATTTTTTTTTAGGGACCACATCACATTTGAAGTCATTTTGAGGGGTCTATATGATAGAAAATAATGAAGTGTGACACCATTCTAAAAACTACACCCCTCAAGGTTCTCAAAACCACATTCAAGAAGTTTATTAACCCTTTACGTGCTTCACAGGAACTGAAACAATGTGGAAGAAAAAATGAACATTTAACTTTTTTTTGCAAACATCTTAATTCAGAACCATTTTTTTTATTTTCACAAGTGTAAAAACAGAAATGTAACCATAAATTTTGTTATGCAATTTCTCCTGAATACGCCAATACCCCATATGTGGGGGTAAACCACTTTTTGGGCGCACCGCAGAACTTAGAAGTGAAGGAGCGCCGTTTGACTTTTTCAATGCAGAATTAGCTGGAATTGAGATTGGACGCCATGTCACGTTTAGAGAGCCCCTGATGTGCCTAAACAGTGGAAACTCCCCACAAGTGACACCATTTTGGAAACTAGACCCCTTAAGGAACATATCTAGATGTGTGGTGAGCACTTTGAACCCCCAAGTGCTTCACAGAAGTTTATAACGTAGAGCAGTGAAAATAAAAAAATCGCTTTTGTTTACACAAAAACGATCTTTTCGCCCACAAATTCTTATTTTCACAAGGGTAACAGGAGAAATTAGACCACAAAAGTTGTTGTGCGATTTCTCCTGAATACGTCGATACCCCATATGTGAGGGTAAACCACTGTTTGGGCGCACCACAGAGCTTGGAAGTGAAGGAGCGCCGTTTTACTTTTTCAATGTAGAATTGGCTGGAATTGAGATTGGACGCCATGTCGCGTTTGGAGAGCCCCTGATGTGCCTAAACAGTAGAAACCCCCCACAAGTGACCCCATTTTGGAAACTAGACCCCTTAAGGAACTTATCTAGATGTGTGGTGAGCACTTTGAACCCCCATGTGCTTCACAGAAGATTATAATGTAGAGCCGTGAAAAAAAAAAATCGCATTTTTTCTACAAAAATGATCTTTTTGCCCACAAATTTTTATTTTCACAAGGGTAACAGGAGAAATTAGACCACAAAAGTTGTTGTGGGATTTCTCCTGAATACGTCGATACCCCATATGTGAGGGTAAACCACTGTTTGGGCGCACCGCAGAGCTTGGAAGAGAAAGAGTGCCGTTTTACTTTTTCAATGTAGAATTGGCTGGAATTGAGATCGGACGCCATGTCGCGTTTGGAGAGCCCCTGATGTGCCTAAACAGTAGAAATCCCCCACAAGTGACCCTATTTTGGAAACTAGACCCCCCATGGAACTTATCTAGCTGTGTGGTGAGAACTTTGAATGCCCAAGTGCTTCACAGAAGTTTAGAATGCAGAGTCGTGAAAATAAAAAATATTTTTTTTCCACAAAAAAGATATTGTAGCCCCCAAGTTTTTATTTTCACAAGGGTAACAGGAGAAATTGGACCCCAAAAGTTGTTGTCCAATTTATCCCGAGTATGCTGATGCCCCATATGTGGGGGTAAACCACTGTTTGGGCGCACGGCAGAGCTCGGAAGGAGCGCCGTTTTGGAATGCAGACTTTGATAGAATGGTCTGCGGGCATTATGTTGCGTTTGCAGAGCCCCTGATGTACCTAACCAGTAGAAACCCTCCACAAGTGACCCCATTTTGGAAACTAGACCCCCCAAGGAACTTATCTAGATGTGTGGTGAGAACTTTGAATGCCCAAGTGCTTCACAGAAGTTTAGAATGCAGAGTCGTGAAAATAAAAAATATTTTTTTTTCCACAAAAAAGATATTGTAGCCCCCAAGTATTTATTTTCACAAGGGTAACAGGAGAAATTGGACTGCAATAGTTGTTGTCCAATTTATCCCGAGTATGCTGATGCACCATACATGGGGGTAAACCACTGTTTGGGCGCACGGCAGAGCTCGGAAGGGAATGAGCGCCATTTTGGAATGCAGACTTAGATAGAATGGTCTGTGGGTGTTATGTTGCGTTTGCAGAGTCCCTGATGTACCTAAACAGTAGTAACCCCCCACAAGTGACCCCGTTTTGGAAACTAGACCCCCCAAGGAACTTATATAGATGTGTGGTGAGAACTTTGAATGCCCAAGTGCTTCACAGAAGTTTATAATGCAGAGTCATAAAAAAAATATATATATATTTTTCCACAAAAAGGATTTTGTAGCCCCCAAGTTTTTATTTTCACAAGGGTAACAAGAGAAATTGGATCCCAGAAGTTGTTGTCCAATTTATCCCGAGTATGCTGATGCCCCATATGTGGGGGTAACCCACTGTTTGGGCGCACGGCAGAGCTCAGAAGGGAGGGAGCACCATTTGACTTTTTGAGCGCAAAATTGGCTATCGTGTTTGGAGACCCCCTGATGTACCTAAACAGTGGAAACCCCCCAATTCTAGCTCCAACCCTAACCCCAACACACCTCTAACCCTAATCCCAACCTGATCCATAATCCTAATCACTAACCCTAACCATAATCACAACCCTTACCCCAAAACAACCCTAATGTCAACCCTAACCATAACCCTAATCAAAACCCTAAATCCAACACACCCCTAATCCTAATCTCAACCCTAACCTCAAACCTAACCCTAATCCCAATACACCCCTAATCACAACCCTAACCTTAACCCTAATCGCAAACCTAACCCTAATCCCAAGCGTAACCCTAATGCCAACCCTAACCCTAATACCAACCCTAATCCAAACCCTAACCCTAATCCCAACTCTAACTCTAACTTTAGCCCCAACCCTAGCCCTAACTTTAGCCCCAACCCCAAGCCTAGCCCTAAGGCTACTTTCACACTTGCGTTGTTTGGCATTCCGTCGCAATCCGTCATTTTGGACAAGAAACGGATCCTGCAAATGTGCCCGCAGGATGCGTTTTTTGCCCATAGACTTGTATTGCCGACGGATCGTGACGGATGGCCACACGTCGCGTCCGTCGTGCACTGGATCAGTGTTTTGGCGGACCGTCAGCACAAAAAAAGTTCAATGTAACGTTTTTTTGTACGTCGCATCCGCCATTTCTAACCGCGCATGCGTGGCCGTAACTCCGCCCCGTCCTCCCCAGGACATAGATTGGGCAGCGGATGCGTTGAAAAACTACATCCGCTGCCCACGTTGTGCACAATTTTCACAACGTGCGTCGGTATCTCGGGCCGATGCATTGCGACGGCCCCGTACCGACGTAAGTGTGAAAGAAGCCTAACCCTAAATTTAGCGCCAACCCTAACTCTAAATTTAGCCCCAACCCTAACCCTAAATTTAGCCCCAACCCTAACCCTAAATTTAGCCCTAACCCTAGCCCTAACCCTAGCCCTAACCCTACCCCTAACCCTACCCCTAACCCTACTCCAGCCCCTAACCCTACCCCTACCCCTAATTTTAGCCCCAACTGCTCTTCTCCTGCCGGCCGGCAGATGGAGACAGATGGCGGGCGCACTGCGCATGCGCCCGCCATTTTCTTTTCCCCAGTAGACACCGGCGGCCAGGAGGAGCAGCAGGAGGACCCAGAGACACCGGTAAGTATGATAGGGTCCCCGAATCCCCCTATTTCTCTGTCCTCTGATGTGCGATCACATCAGAGGACAGAGAATTACACTTTACTTTCTTTTTTTTTTTTTGCGGTCGCCGGTAAACAGTTAATTACCGGCGATCGCAAAACAGGGGTCGGTAAAACCGACCCCGATCATGCTCTTTGGGGTCTCGGCTACCCCCGGCAGCCGAGACCCCAAAGATTCTCACGGGGCCGGCCGGCGGGCGCACTGCGCATGCGCCCGCCATTTTGAAGATGGCGGCGCCCACCGGGAGCCACGAGGAGCACCGGGGGAGACAGGTAAGTATTGGGGGGCTACCTGGGACCCCTTTTCTCTGTCCTCCGATGTGCGATCACATCGGAGGACAGAGAAATTAAAAAGAGATCGCGTTTTTTTTTTGCGATCGCCGGTAAACGGTTAATTACCGGCGATCGCAAATGTGGGGTGGGTTAAAAACCCCCCAAATCATGTTCTCTGGGGTCTCGGCTACCCCCGGCAGCCGAGACCCCGGAGAAAATCCGACTCTGGGGGGCGCTATTTACTTTTTCCACAGCGCCGTTAATTAACGGCGCTGTGGTTTAAGTACCCTTAGCGGACGCCGTTAAAAGGCGTATCGGCGGTCGCTAAGGGGTTAAGTCTATGACATCATGTGATTAACACCTTGACCCCCAAACCTGTTTTCACCTTCATGTCCAGGCCAAATTTTACAATTCTGACCAATGTCACTTTATGAGGTAATAACTCTTCAACAGGAGACTATTTTCTAGTGACATATTTTACTTCATGATAGTGGTAAAATTTCTTCGATATGACTTGTGTTTATTAGTGAAAAAAAGACAGACATTTGAACAAAATGTTTAAAATGTTTTAATTTGAAACTTTTAATTTTTATGCCTTTAAATTAGAGAGTTGTCACACAAAATAGTTAATAACTTACATTTCCCACATGTCTACTTTACATGAGCACAATTTTTTAAACAAAATTTTATTTTGTTAAAAAGTTATAAGGTGAAAAGTTTACCAGCGATTTCTCATTTTTCCAACAAAGTTTCCAAAACCATTTTTATTAGGGACAACACATTTGAAGTGACTTTGAGGGGTCTATATGACAGAAAATACCCAGAAGTGACACCATTCTAAAAACTGCACTCTTCAAGGTGTTCAAAACCACATTTAAGAAGTTTATTAACCCTTCAGGTGCTTCACAGGAATTATTGGAATGTGGAAGGAAAAAATGAACATTTAACTTTTTTGTCACAAAAATTTTACTTTAGACCCCACTTTTTTATTTTAGCAAGGGTAACATGAAAAAATGGACCCCAACATTTGTTATGCAATTTCTCCTGAGCATGACGATACCCCATATGTGGGGGAAAACTATTATTTTGGCGCACGACAGGGCTTGGAAGGCAAGGAGCACCATTTGACTTTTTGAACACAAAATTTGCTGGAATAATTAGAAGACGCTGTGTCGTGTTTGGAGAGTTCGTGATGTGCCTAAATAGAGGAAACCCCTCAAAAGTGACACCATTTTGGAAACTAAACCCCTCAAGAAACTTCGGTAGATGTGTGATGAGCACCTTGAACCCCCGATGCTTCACAAAAGTTCATAACGTTGAGATGTAAAAATAAAAAAAAATCAAATTTTTCCCACAAAAATGTTTTTTAGCCATCATTTTAGAAACTAGACTCCTCAAAGAACTTATGTAGATATGTTGTTTGAACCTTGAACTGCTGTGAAAATAATAAAAAAATTACTTTGGGAGCACAAAAATGACTGGAATAATTATCCTACGCCACATCTCATTTGGAGAGCCCCTGATGTGCCTAAACAGTGCAACCCCCCCCCACACACACACACATTACCCCTTGACTCCTCAAGGAATGTAGCTAGATGTGTGGTGAGCACCTTGCACCATCAGATGCTTAAGAGAAGTTTATAACTTAGAGCCATGAAAATAAAAAAAATCACATTTTACCCACAAAAAAAGGATCATATTTAGCCCCAAATTTTGTCATGCAATTTCTCCTGAGTACACTAATACCCTATATGTGGTTAAAAACTAATTTTAAGGTACAGTGCAAAGGTCAAAAGCGCCATATTGAAGTTCAGATTTTGCTGGACTGGTTTGACGGTGCCAGAACAGCAGAACCCCCCCCCATAAATGACCACCCCATTTTATGTGATCATATTGACACCACAGGTGGGTCACGGAATTTTATACCATTGTACAGTGAAGCAAAAATAATCACAATTTTACCACCAAAATTTAGTTTTAGACCCAGATTTTACATTTTCACAAGAGGAAAAGGCAATAATGTAACCAAAATTTGGTCCACAATTTCTGCTGACTGTACAGTAGACATACCCCATATCTGGCTGTAAAGTACTACTTGGCCACAAGGCGAGACTTGGGAGGAGCGGAGCGCTATTTGTCTCCTGGAGAGCAGATTTTCCTAGAATAGTTTGCTACAGTGCCCCTAAGCGCTAGAAAAGCAGACTCCCCCTCAAGTAACCCCATTTTGGAAATTATACCCCTTTGGGAATTTATCTACAGTAGTGACGATTTTGACGCCATAGGTATTTTCCAGAAATAAGAAGCAGTGGATGTTGCTGAGAGAAAATTGCAAACTGCCATTTCAGTGCCCCTATGTTGTAGTCCTCAGTACGTTGCAGTGCCCAGTACATTATAGTGTCCAGTATGTTGTAGTGACCAACTCATGCTTCTGAAGTTATGCATCCGTAAATTAGCGGGCTATCATCACTACAGAAATGCAAGATATGTGGACACAAAATGTGGTTTAAACATGCTGGGGCTCAAAAGGGAGGGGGACTTTGGATTTGGGAGCCCAGAATTTGCTGATTCTTTTTAAGAGGGCGGGGAGTCATTTAGCTTTTCCAGAGCCTTTGTACTACCAGTACCGTGGAAGCCCCCTATATTTCAGATAACAGACCTAAATGGAGACTTGCTTTTTTATGCAATGATTTGAAGCTTCTTTTTAGAACATTTTACATAACACTTGGGTTGACATTTCCATATTAATCTCAGAGCGACATGATTCTGATGAAACCCCCAAGGGATCCATTTACTACAATAAGGCAGCAGACATTTACTACAATGATTCAGTCTGGCCTCTGTTCAGCATTGTCCTTCTTTTTAGATGTGCACAAAACTGTGGCGGACCGTGCTTTTATGAACACCTAAAAAGACAGACAGCGCCAGATCATAGGCGACCAGACAGCATCCACAGTGCCTCCATTTGCCTTATTATAGGAAATTTTCTGCCGCAGGTTCCGCCTGAATCACGCATTTCAGAGATTTACACGGAAAGGTCGGTGCAAGCACTCAGTGCAGAGCACAGGATAAATGTGAGCCGACCCTTACTGCGATCTTTGGGAGGCAGAACGAAAAAGTCAACAGCAGCTGAAGAACTGGCTATACTTCTTTTTTCCTTGTGCGGTATAAGTGAATAGACTATTTCATTGTTCAGGTCGGTGCATTACAGCGATACCAGATTTATATCGGGTTTTATGTTTGGCTGCTCTCACACACTAAAAAACTCTTTTTATTGCTTTTTGCATGGCCATAATTTGAGAGCTATAATTTTTCCATAATGCTGTTGACATAGTAATGTGAGAACTTGTTGTTTGCAGGACGAGTTGGCGTTTTTATTGGTACAATTTTCGGGCACATGACATTTTTTGATCACTTTCTATTCCAATTTTTGAGAGTCAAAATGAACAAAAACCAGCAATTCAGGAATTTTATTTTTGTTGTTTTTTTATGCCGTTCCATGATAAAATTGATGAGGCAGCTTTATTTTTCAGGTCAGGATGATTACTGCAATACCACATTTATATTTTTTATGTTTTGTCACTTTTACACACTAAAAACTATTTTATAGAAAAAATAATTATTTTTGCATCACTTTATTCTGAGAGCTTTAACTTTTATTTTTCTGCTGATGAAGATGCATAGTGGCTTCTTTTTTGTGGGACAAGATTACTTTTTCAGAGATACCATTTTTATTTACATTCATCTTTTTATCACGTTTTATTTAACTTTTTGTTCACCTGTATGATAAAGTGTTTTCCTACTTTTTTATTTTTTTATGGCGTTCACTGAAGGTGTCAGTTTTATAGGACAAGTCGTTCAGGCTACAGCAATACCAAATGTGTACTATTATTGTTTATTTATTTTCATAAAATATTTATTTATGGTTTTATATATATATTTTTGTATTATTATTTTGAGAGTTTTTTTTTTATTTTTTTATATTTTTAAAACTTTTTTTCTTTACTTTGTCCCAAGGAGCACTCCTACTTTTTGCAATGTGATCACTTTTATAAAGATTTGTAATGCACAAGCATTGCTATGCTTTATAATCTGCCTGCCCTGCAGACACAAGTTGGTTAGATTATGCACTGTGCATGATCTAACTATCTTGATAGTGCCTGGTGATCTTGATGTTGTCATGACTATATCGGGTCACTATGGCAACGATCGGGCCCCGGAATGACGTCAAGGCGGCGCCGATCGGAGCATTTAGGGGGCTAAAGTGCCAGGAGCGGTGCGGATAGAATCAGCCGATATGCTTCTAAGCTCTATGTAGAGACTTAAGGTGTTGAGGAGAGCCATAGGATCAAATACTTAATTAACCCCAAGACATAAGAGATTGAGAGAAGCGACCCATAACGTGTATTGTTTGATCTTACATAAGTTTTTTTTAGATGAAAGTAAGACACTAAAGATGGCTGCCATTTCCTGTATCAGAGAGCCATGTGGCTGCCTGGCTGGTATCCAAGATGACGCCCACCCTGGTGACCTCATGGATCCACCCACAGTGACGCCCACCTTGATGACCTCATGGACCAACCCACCCTGATGACCTCATGGATCCACCCATGGACTTGCTCATTGCCCAACCCACTAACCAATGGAATGCATCCGATCACTCCCATTTTAGAGCTAACCGAGCCCCCTTACAGGGGATATGTAACCATGTGTTCTGACTGAATAAAGTCTCTTTTTCCCTTGCAGGTGGGCCATAGATTAATCATGAAGAGTTTACATATGACTGTGTGTTGTTATATGTTTATTTCTTTGGTGCGCACCTGATCAATATCCATTAGGCCAGGAGTAGGCAACTTAAGTGAAGTGAACATTTTATTAAATTGTTCAACCTAACAATTTGGCTGCCCAACCTGGGGCCAGCAGAGGAAGAGCCCTGAACCCTGAGGACCGGCGACTGGAACTGCAGAACGCGCTGAATACCCCGAACGTGGAGACTGATCACCTCCTTATCAGAACACGGTAAGTCTGCTGATTTTTATAATCTGTAGTCTTTACCTTGTGTCCTTCGGGGTATCCTGTGCAGATTGCCTGACCGTGTCCGGTTTTCTTGGTATCTGTAAGACGACAGAAGGGTCTCTCCGCTGCTGGTCATTTAATTGCAAGAACCGTCACATGTTTTAGTTGCCTACTGCCTGTTATGTGTTGTGAGGAGGGGAGATGACTGGTAGTTAGAACAGGAAAAGCAAGTTTTTTTTTTTAGAGAAGGAGAAGCAAGTGTTAGAACAGGAAAAACAGGTTTTTAGAAAAGAAAAGCAAAAAAAAAAAAAAAAATTATTTTTGCCTGTGGTACAGTACATGGTTGTCGCCTGTGATAAGATTTTCAGTTCTGTATAAGAGAGACTAGGACCTTGAGTGATTGACTCGGCCTAGGGGGCCCCGGTACAACTTGGAGTGAGATGACTCAGATCGGTGCCTAATAAATTGTGTAGCGGCTCATTACAACTTGGAGTGAGATGACTCAGTTCGAGCCAAATAAATAAATTTATAGTTTTTTTTGCCCCGTGGCATCGAGTGAGTTGACTCTGCACTGGGACTGGTAAGTTAGGGAGCAATTTGACTAAGTAGGGAATAATTGGTTTGTAAAGTACGGAACACGGAAGTCAGACAGGGACCACGTGACAAGAAAGAATAGGAACTGAGTACTGCAGACTCAGTTCTCTTTAGAATCTCAGGGTTGAGTCATCTCCCCCGTCTTATTGTTTGTTTGGTGTTTGTTATCTTGATAGAGATATAGATATCTATAGAAAGATGGAGAAATTAATGCAGTTCTGCCGTATTGGCACTAAGCCAAATTCAGATGGCAAGTTAGACCCGTGTACATTAGTAGCGACTCGTGAAGGGAAGAGTCATGTTAAACAATGTAAAAAGCTTATGAAGTTGTGTGGAATGCCAGAAGGGGGGAGGTTACAGCCCCTGGAGTGGAAGATTGTCTTGAAAGAAAGAAAAGGTATCCTAGAAGATAATGGATTGTTGTCTACTGCTAAGACATGGGAGAGAGTCTCTGAAAGTCTGTATAGAGAAAATTGGGTAGAAGAGGAAAGGAATAAAAAGGGCAGAGTTTTGAATTATGTGTATTACAAAAATATATCCTGTGAGCGGCCACCACCTTATAATGGTGGCCCAGAGCCATGTGCTAACCCTGGCAGCGGCCATTTTGTGAATGGTAAATTTGTTAATGCTGGTAGTAGCCATTTTGTGGATGGTAAATTTGTTAATGCTGGTAGTAGCCATTTTGTGGATGGTAAATTTGTTAATGCTGGTAGCATCCATTTTGTGGATGGTAAATTTGTTAATGCTGGTAGTAGCCATTTTGTGAATGGTAAATTTGTTAATGTTGGTAGCATCCATTTTGTGGATTGTAAATTTGTTAATGCTGGTAGTAGCCATTTTGTGAATGGTAAATTTGTTAATGTTGGTAGCATCCATTTTGTGGATTGTAAATTTGTTAATGCTGGTACTAGCCATTTTGTGAATGGTAAATTTGTTAATGCTGGTAGCAGCCATTTTATGGATGGCAAATGTGTTCATGCTGGCGGCGGCCATTCTGTGGATGGCAAATGTGTTAGTGCTGACGGCGGCCATTTTGTGAATGGCAAATTTGTTAGTGCTGACGGCGGCCATTTTGTGAATGACAAATTTGTTAGTGCTGACGGCGGCCATTTTGTGAATGGCAAATGTTAAGTGCTGATGGCGGCCATTTTGTGAATGACAAAGGTACTAGTTCTAGTAGCAGTCATTCTGTGGTTGGCAAAAGTGATGCTACTGGTGGTGAACATCTTAGTCTAAGGCTACACACCACATCACCAAACCCTTGTTACCCAGTAATGACCACTAATGGCCAATACTATATTCCTTCGGGAAGTGAACAGGCTTTGCCCATGTTTCCTGTCTCAGTGGTTTCCAATGGGGCACTGACCCTTTCCCCTATCACTCCTGTCGTGAATCCAGTTATCCTCCCACCTGGATCGTCCCCGGCACCGACCCTTTCTACTGTCACTTCCACTACCAATTTAGCCGCACACCCACACGAGATGCTCCAAGCAACGGCCTCTCCTCCCAATGCTTCCACTACAACAGCACTCTCACGCAGTGTACCTAACCCTATACCCGGTACCTCACAGGCTCTCTCGCAGCCAAGCGTACACCTGTATGGGACGGTGGCAACTGTATCAAGGGGGGGCTCAATCTGGGAGGGGGGTACCAATAGCACAGGAAGCACAAAGGGGAGGGAATGTTGGCAACCTGTTTTTGAAAAAGAACTTCCTGAGGGACCCTTGTTGGTGGTGGGAAAGGGTGACATAACAACAATGGAAACAGACGCTATTGTTAAAGCTGCCAATTCTCGGTTAGAGCATAATGGAGGTGTAGCTAGAGCTATAGTGTAAGCAGGAGGGGCGACTATTCAAGCTGACAGTCAAATCATTGTTGAGTCACGTGGTCAGATAGCTGTTGGGGACATAGTGGTGACTAAAGCTGGCAATCTTCCATGTAGAATGATCATACATGCTGTGACCCCTACTTTTGACCCTATTCATCCAGACGTTAGTGCTCAACAACTTCATGCAGCAATAACTCGCATTTTAGAGTATGTGAATATTAGTGAGCAAATTGAGACCTTGACAATTCCGGTGCCATCTCTACTCCCGCCTCAGGTGTCACCACCAACAGTGCCAATGCTCATGTCTGAGGAGCCCACCCTCTACGTCAAGTTTACACCCCAGCAGGCTGCTACTCTGTTGTACCAAGCTCCAGATCCAGAAAAACAGCCGATGCCCTTCTACAGAAGCATGCTTCAAATCCAAAGTACTTACCCAGCTACGTGGCAAGATCTAATTTCCCTGACTCACTTGCCAGTGACAAGACATAGGACTCTGGTGTTGAGTTCTGCCAAGAACCCAAGACATGGGCCTTGGATGAGCTGGCTTAACTATCACTTATTGTCGCCAAAGGATTCCAGATGCCTCAAAGCTGATGCAGCCATTGTACGAAGACCTCAAGACATCAGCGTTTCCACTATGTACCAAATCCGTGGAAGCTTTCTACGCTCTTAAACAGGCCATATAGTCTGCACCAGCTTTTGGAATCCCAAATTCTGATATCATCTGAGGACATCCAGTTCTCTTAATGGCTCCACACGACATAATTGCTATTCCTGCAACTCTAAACATCTGTTGGTGCAGCGTCATATGAGACTACAATATTCGCTGTTGGTTCCGGATAATGTCACTCTTGTCCGCTGCAGCATCTTCAAACTGTCCATGCTGCTTCCTCTTTCCAGGGGGGATGTGGATGATGATGCTGATGCTCTCGGAGAAGATGCCTCTACACACTCAAAGGAGGATCATGACTGTCTTGAACAAATGCAGAAAGAAGTAGCCTCCAAGAAAAACGTGTCTGAAGACCCATTCCCACATGCTGACCTGACGTTCCTCACTGATGGTTCCAGATTTGCAGATGAAACGGGAAGGTTCCATACGGGATATGCCGTGGTTACACATGACCAGGTTATCTCAGCTGGATCACTACCACCGCACATGTCTGCACAAGAAGCGGAACTTAAAGCTTTGACGTTGGCTTGTCAGGAAGCAACAGAGAAGGTGGTCAACCTCTACACGGATTCAAGATATGCTTTTGGAGTGGCTCATGACTTCGGCAGTATCTGGGCAGCCAGAGGATACCTAACGTCCAGTGGAACTCCTGTAAAACATGCTGCTATCATACAAGAACTTGTGGCCGCTCTTGATCTATGTTCGGAGGTTGCAGTGATCAAGATCAAAGCTCACAGAAGATTGGATTCTCCAGAAGCAAAGAACTTCTTTGCTGACAAAACAGTAAAAACCTATGCTGCTGATCCATTTGGGAAAGAGAAAGCACCGGTGTACGTGTCACAAAACACTGAAGAAGGTACTAAAGGCTCTCTTATGAGGATTATCCATCTACATCAAGACATCGGATGATGAAAAGAAGCCATGGCAAGAAGGAGGAGCTAAAAAAGGATGAAGATGGAGTCTGGAGGGTGAACAAAAAGTTCTGTCTACCCCGTAATCTGTACTCCTCGGAGACAGAATGGGCACACGGTATCGCCCAGAGGCAGGAATCAGATGATTGACCTGATTTGGAAGACTTACATGGCACTTGGGATCTCTACTGTCACCCCAAAAATACTGCAATTCCTGCCTTGTGTGTGCAACATGCAATCCAGCACCGCCCCAGAAAGTTACTCAGAAACATTAGCTAAACCACTCTATCCCTTTCGGAGGATTCAGATTGATCACATTCAAATGCCAAAAGTAGGGAAGTACGAGTATGTACTGGTAGTGACTGACATGTTCTCAGGATGGCCCGAAGCCTATCCAGTAACCAACATGACTGCCAGAGTGACTGTTAAGAGACTGATGACTGAAGTAGTATGCAGATATGGGGTCCCAGAGGTAATTGAGAGTGACCAAGGACCTGCGTTCACTGCAGCACTGACTAAGGAACTATGGACATTGGTGGGAGCGGATTTGGGTTTACACACTCCATATCACCCCCAAAGCAGTGGGAAAGTAGAAAGATT
Organism: Ranitomeya imitator; assembly: GCF_032444005.1. Classification (NCBI taxonomy): domain Eukaryota; kingdom Metazoa; phylum Chordata; class Amphibia; order Anura; family Dendrobatidae; genus Ranitomeya; species Ranitomeya imitator. Next base: position 105,539,261 of record NC_091288.1, read on the forward strand.
GAACGGCACCTTGAAAAATAAAATACTGAAAGCCAGTCAGGAGGTCAGACTTCCTTGGACAGACATTTTGCCCATTGCCTTATACTCAGTCAGAAACACTCCAAGGGGTCCCACTAAACTTACACCATACGAGATTCTTTTTGGGGGGCCTCCAAGGTTGGGGCAATATTTTCCACAACAGCTAGCCTTAGGAAGTGATACTCTTGTAAATTATGTAATTGTCCTTACTAAAAGAACTGTCAGTAACACATGTACAAGTTTTATCATCCATTCCAGATCCAGATTCCAGTGAAGGTAGGGATGATTTCCAACCTGGTGACTACATGCTGGTAAAGAAGTTCATCAGAAAGACATCCCTGGAGTCGAGATTTGAGGGTTCCTACCAAGTGCTCCTGACTACTCCTACTTCAGTCAGGATTGCTGAGCGTCTCCTGGATCCATATTATTATTATTATTATTTATTGTTATAGCGCCATTTAATCCATCTCTCACATTGTAAACTTGTTAGGCAGTTAGGGACAGAGTAGGATCTGACCTGTTTGTCAAAGTCCAGCTACAAAGGGAGGTTTTCCACAAGGGAAAACTTGTCTCAAACTGGTGAAAACTCCAATACCCCCCTCCCGGACGAGATGGTCAGATCTAGGATGTGTTACATCAGGGTGAGTGACATGTGTATATTATGTAACCATGGAGATGGGAGATTGGAGTGTAATAGATCCAGCAGGTGGAAAAGTCCCGAGGACGCTGGTAGCGCGCTCTGAGATACCTCCTGATATATCCATGATTGGTCACACATTCTCTGGTGTCTATAGCATCCGTATTGTCATGAAGCCTCTGATGTCATAGTGACACTTAACACTGGTAAGTTAGGGAACCACGGTGGGATCAAGATAAAAAAAGGGTTAATAAAGTATTTAGGGGGGACTGTTGAGGAGAGCCATAGGATCAAATACTTAATTAACCCCAAGACATAAGAGATTGAGAGAAGCGACCCATAACGTGTATTGTTTGATCTTACATAAGTTTTTTTAGATGAAAGTAAGACACTAAAGATGGCTGCCATTTCCTGTATCAGAGAGCCATGTGGCTGCCTGGCTGGTATCCAAGATGACGCCCACCCTGGTGACCTCATGGATCCACCCACAGTGACGCCCACCTTGATGACCTCATGGACCAACCCACCCTGATGACCTCATGGATCCACCCATGGACTTGCTCATTGCCTAACCCACTAACCAATGGAATGCATCCGATCACTCCCATTTTAGAGCTAACCGAGCCCCCTTACAGGGGATATGTAACCATGTGTTCTGACTGAATAAAGTCTCTTTTTCCCTTGCAGCTGGGCCATAGATTGATCATGAAGAGTTTACATATGACTGTGTGTTGTTATATGTTTATTTCTTTGGTGCGCACCTGATCAATATCCATTAGGCCAGGAGTAGGCAACTTAAGTGAAGTGAACATTTTATTAAATTGTTCAACCTAACAAAGGTACCATCACACTGGCCAACTTAATAACGATATCGCTAGCGATCCGTGACGTTGCAGCGTTCTGGATAGCAATATCGTTGTGTTTGACACGCAGCAGCGATCTGGATCCTGCTGTGACATCGTTGGTCGGAGCAGAAAGTCCAGAACTTTATTTCGTCACTGGATCTCCCGCAGACATCGCTGAATCGGCGTGTGTGACGCCGATTCAGCGATGTCTTCACTGGTAACCAGGGTAAACATTGGGTTACTAAGCGCAGGGCCGCGCTTAGTAACCCGATGTTTACCCTGGTTACCAGTGTAAATGTAAAAAAAACAAACACTACATAATACATTCCGGTGTCAGTCGCGTCCCCCGGCGTTCTGCTTCCCTGCACTGTCAGCGCCGGCCAGCCGTAAAGCAGATTACAGCGGTGATGTCACCGCTGTGCTTTACGGCCAGCCGGCGCTCACAGTCAGTGCAGGAAAGCAGAACGCCGGGGGACAGACACCGGAATGTAAGTATGTAGTGTTTTTTTTTTTTTTTACGTTTACACTGGTAACCAGGGTAAACATCAGGTTACTAAGCGCGGCCCTGCGCTTAGTAACCAGATGTTTACCCTGGTTACCAGGGGACTTTGCATAGTTGGTCGCTGGAGAGCTGTCTGTGTGACAGCTCTCCAGCGACCACACAGCGACCAGGATCGTTGTCTAGATCGCTGCAGCGTCGCTAAATGTGACGGTATCTTTACTGTTTCCACATAGAGCAGAGAAAAAAGAAGAATTAGCTGGGTAGAAAGGCAAAATGAGCAATTGTAAGTGCAATGTACAGATGAGATGGCCATAAGATTTATACTGAGGTTAATGCAGATTAATGTACTTATCAAGTAAAATGACTTCCTTAAGGAGGGTCTCTAATAATTAAAGGGGTTATTCAGCCTTAGGCCACCAGTCTGCAGTCACTCTATGCGTCTGCAGACTTGTAAATCCTCACATCACGCACACTGCGTACTTTAAGGATTCTCCAGTGCAAAAAGATGATGTTCACTTGTGGTGTTTAGGAGCAAATTTCTCTGATCAAATATATAACAAAGCTTCTTATATTAATATCGTACTATTCATTTAAACAAGGTTTGTTGAAAGTGACCATTTATGTAATTCAATTCATGTAATTCAATCATTATACAAACCATACAAATGGAAGTTTAAAGTGTTTTTCCAAGTATAAAAGATATTTTTACAGAATTTACCATAACTGGAAGGGGGCTGGCTTAGCTAATGAACTGATAAAGACAGTCCCTAATCATGTCAGTGGTCAAGTGCTGACATGTCGAGAGAGGAATGAAGCCCTCTTCATGCTTGTGCTGCAATAAAAAAAGAACAAAACTTCTAGTACCAAGCTGGTGGGGTTACAGTCCAGTGATCCAAGCAGTTTTACTAATAATATGTCAGACAAGCCTTTTAAGACTAGAATGATGAAAAACTAAACGCAATAAGAAAAAAGATGATCATTTTACATATCTCCGGAAAATGAGCCCAGAATCTCCTTAATATGAGGGATTCGGAATCTTCTAATAAAAAAGGTCTGCAGGGTATTGTAGAGTATCATGTCTGTCAACAAAGTAGTTGTAGGTAACATGCGGAGCAATAATTAAGCTACTGACATAAAAAAGAAACTTTCTGAATATATACAGACAGTCACTGACATTTATGACTTTTGTGTTGACCTCAAGAATAAAAATGCATAATACCTGCTTGTGGAAGTTTCCTCAAAGGGATAGAGGATTTCTCCATTGTTACAGATCTCACAGATGAATCCTTTCTGACTGCAAAGGCTGCAGCTGTAGACATGAGACGTAGCAAACTTGATCACTTTTGTTAGAAAAGGAGCCAACTTGCCTTCCATTACCTACATGAGATAAAAGAGAAAGGTAGATTTAGAGAACACTTGTGCTATATAAAGTGTACAGAGATGCATCTACTTGAATGAATAGAATTTTTCTCAGCCTGGACCGAAGGGTATGTATGCGTTATACAACCCCTGGCAAAAATCATGTAATCACCGGCCTTGGAGGATGTTCATTCAGTTGTTTAATTTTGTAGAAAAAAAGCAGATCACAGACATGGCACAAAGCTAAAGTCATTTCAAACGGCAACTTTCTGGCTTTAAGAAACAGTAAAAGAAATCAAGAACAAAAAATGCGGTAGTCAGTAATGGTTATTTTTTGTAACCACGCATAGGGTAAAAATTATGGAGTCACTCAATTATGAGGGAAAAAATTATGGAATCAACCTGTAAATTTTCATTCCCAAGACTAACACGATCACTGATGAAGGAAAGCGTTCTTTCCGAAACGCGTAGGATACTGGTCCTTCTTGCTACACGTACTGTTGACATTCACAGACTATCCCGCGGTCCCACATGATCCATTATGTCACGATAGGTCATGCTCCGTTCATCGCCCTTACACAGGTGACGTGGTTTATCCTTTGGTTGGCTGCTCTATTTAACTCCACTCAGATCGTTACTCCATGCCAGCTGTCAATGTTCCTGCATTGGTTCAGTTCGCTCTTGGATCTTTCTGGTGACCTGTCTTCTCCAGCAGAAGCTAAGTTCCTGATAGTTATTATTTGTTCATGGTTTCCTTGTCCAGCTGGTTATCATGATTTTGTCTTGCTAGCTGGAAGCTCTGGGATGCAGAGTGGCATCTCCGCACCGTTAGTCGGTGCGGAGGTCTTTTTGCACACTCTGCGTGGTCTTTTGTAGTTTTTTGTGCTGACAGCAAAGATACCTTTCCTATCCTCTGTCTGTTTAGTAAGTCTGGCCTCCCTTTGCTGAATCCTGTTTCATTTCTGTGTTTGTGACTTTCATCTTTACTCACAGTCAATATATGTGGGGGGCTGCCTTTTCCTTTGGGGAATTTCTCTGAGGCAAGGTAGGCTTTATTTTCTATCTCTAGGGCTAGCTAGCTCTTAGGCTGTGAAGAGGCGTCTAGGGAGAGTCAGGAACGCTCCACGGCTATTTCTAGTTGTTGTGATAGGATTAGGGCCTGCGGTCAGCAGAGCTCCCACATCCCAGAGCTTGTCCTGTGTGAGTTTAACCATCAGGTCGTGCCGGGTGCTCCTAACCACCAGGTCATAACAGTACAGCTGGCCCAAAGTATTAATGCATCTCAATAGAGGGATAAGAGAAGTTCTGAGACCATTTTTTTTTCTTTGCACTGTGTTTTGTCTTTCTTTTCCCCTAAACCTTTGGGTGGTTCAGGACACAGGTGTAGATATGGACATTCAAGGTCTGTCCTCTTGTGTGGATCATCTCACTGCAAGGGTACAAAACATTCAAGATTTTGTGGTTCAGAATCCTATGTTAGAGCCTAGAATTCCTATTCCTGATTTATTTTCTGGGGATAGATCTAAGTTTCTGAATAATTGTAAACTGTTTCTAGCATTGAAACCCCGCTCCTCTGGTGACCCCGTTCAACAAGTAAAAATCATTATTTCTTTGTTGCGTGGTGACCCTCAAGACTGGGCATTTTCCCTTGCGCCAGGAGATCCTGCATTGCGAGATGTAGATGCGTTTTTTCTGGTGCTTGGATTGCTTTATGATGAACCAAATTCAGTGGATCAGGCAGAGAAAATCTTGCTGGCTTTGTGTCAGGGCCAGGATGAAGTGGAGGTGTACTGTCAGAAGTTTAGAAAGTGGTCTGTGCTTACTCAGTGGAATGAGTGTGCCCTGGCGGCAATTTTCAGAAAGGGTCTTTCTGAAGCCCTTAAGGATGTCATGGTGGGATTTCCCACGCCTGCTGGTCTGAATGAGTCTATGTCCTTGGCCATTCAGATCGATCGGCGCTTGCGTGAGCGCAAAGCTGTGCACCATCTGGCGGTATTCTCTGAGCATAGGCCTGAGCCTATGCAGTGTGATAGGACTTTGACCAGAGCTGAACGGCAAGAACACAGACGTCGGAATGGGCTGTGTTTTTACTGTGGTGATTCCACTCATGCTATCTCCGATTGTCCTAAGCGCACTAAGCGGTTCGCTAGGTCTGCCACCATTGGTACGGTACAGTCTAAATTTCTTTTGTCCGTTACTCTGATTTGCTCTCTGTCGTCCTATTCTGTTATGGCATTTGTGGATTCAGGCGCTGCCCTGAATTTGATGGACTTGGAGTTTGCCAGGCGCTGTGGTTTTTTCTTGGAGCCCTTGCAGTATCCTATTCCATTGAGAGGAATTGATGCTACGCCTTTGGCCAAGAATAAGCCTCAGTACTGGACTCAATTGACCATGTGCATGGCTCCTGCACATCAGGAGGATATTCGCTTTTTGGTGTTGCATAATCTGCATGATGTGGTCGTTTTGGGGTTGCCATGGCTACAGGTCCATAATCCAGTGTTGGATTGGAAATCTATGTCTGTGTCCGGCTGGGGTTGTCAGGTGGTACATGGTGATGTTCCATTGTTGTCAATTTCGCCTTCCACTCCTTCTGAAGTCCCTGAGTTTTTATCAGATTACCGGGATGTATTTGAAGAGCCCAAATCCGGTGCCCTACCTCCTAATAGGGATTGCGATTGTGCTATTAATTTGATTCCTGGTAGTAAGTTTCCTAAGGGCCGTCTGTTTAATTTATCTGTGCCAGAGCACGCCGCTATGCGGAGTTATGTAAAGGAATCCTTGGAGAAGGGTCATATTCGCCCGTCGTCGTCACCATTGGGAACAGGGTTCTTTTTTGTGGCCAAGAAGGATGGCTCTTTGAGACCTTGTATTGATTACCGCCTTCTTAATAAGATCACAGTCAAATTTCAGTATCTTTTGCCGCTGCTGTCTGATTTGTTTGCTCGGATTAAGGGGGCTAGTTGGTTCACCAAGATAGATCTTCGAGGGGCGTATAATCTTATGCGAATTAAACAGGGCGATGAATGGAAAACAGCATTTAATACGCCCGAGGGCCATTTTGAGTACCTGGTTATGCCATTCGGGCTTTCTAATGCTCCATCTGTGTTTCAGTCCTTTATGCATGACATCTTCCGAGAGTACCTGGATAGATTCATGATTGTATATTTGGATGACATTTTGGTCTTTTCGGATGATTGGGAGTCTCATGTGAAGCAGGTCAGAATGGTGTTCCAGGTCCTTCGTGCGAATTCCTTGTTTGTGAAGGGGTCAAAGTGTCTCTTTGGAGTTCAGAAGGTTTCATTTTTGGGTTTCATTTTTTCCCCTTCTACTATCGAGATGGACCCTGTTAAAGTTCAGGCCATTTATGATTGGACTCAGCCGACATCTGTGAAGAGCCTGCAGAAGTTCCTGGGCTTTGCTAATTTTTACCGTCGCTTCATCGCTAATTTTTCTAGTATTGCTAAACCGTTGACTGATTTGACCAAGAAAGGTGCTGATGTGGTCAATTAGTCCTCTGCGGCTGTAGAGGCTTTTCAGGAGTTGAAGCGTCGCTTTTCTTCTGCCCCTGTGTTGTGCCAGCCAGATATTTTGCTCCCGTTTCAGGTCGAGGTTGATGCTTCTGAGATTGGAGCAGGGGCTGTTTTGTCGCAAAGAAGTTCTGATGGCTCGGTGATGAAACCATGTGCCTTCTTTTCTAGAAAATTCTCGCCTGCTGAGCGCAATTATGGTGTTGGCAATCGAGAGTTGTTGGCCATGAAGTGGGCATTCGAGGAGTGGCGACATTGGCTTGAAGGAGCTAAACATCGCGTGGTGGTCTTGACGGATCACAAGAATTTGACTTATCTCGAGTCTGCCAAACGGTTGAATCCTAGACAGGCTCGATGGTCGCTCTTTTTCTCCCGTTTTGATTTTGTGGTTTCATACCTTCCGGGATCTAAGAATGTGAAGGCTGATGCCCTGTCAAGGAGTTTTGTGCCTGACTCTCCGGGCGTTCCGGAGCCGGCGGGTATTCTTAAAGAGGGGGTAATTTTGTCTGCCATCTCCCCTGATTTGCGACGCGTGCTGCAGAAGTTTCAGGCTGATAGACCTGACCGTTGTCCTACGGAGAAACTGTTTGTCCCTGATAGATGGACTAGTAGAGTTATCTCTGAGGTTCATTGTTCGGTGTTGGCTGATAATCCTGGAATTGGTGGCTAGATCCTTTTGGTGGCCTTCTTTGTCACGGGATGTGCGTTCTTTTGTGCAGTTCTGTGGGACTTGTGCTCGGGCTAAGCCCTGCTGTTCTCGTGCCAGTGGGTTGCTTTTGCCCTTGCCGGTCCCGAAGAGGCCCTGGACGCATATTTCCATGGATTTTATTTCTGATCTCCCTGTTTCTCAAAGGATGTCGGTCATTTGGGTGGTTTGTGATCGCTTCTCTAAGATGGTCCATTTGGTACCCTTGTCTAAATTGCCTTCCTCCTCTGATTTGGTGCCATTGTTTTTCCAGCATGTGGTTCGTTTGCATGGCATTCCAGAGAACATCGTCTCGGACAGAGGTTCCCATTTTGTTTCGAGGTTTTGGCGGTCCTTTTGTACTAAGATGGGCATTGATTTGTCTTTTTCTTCGGCTTTCCATCCTCAGACTAATGGCCAAACCGAACGAACTAATCAGACTTTGGAAACATATCTGAGATGCTTTGTTTCTGCTGATCAGGATGATTGGGCGTCCTTTTTGCCTTTGGCTGAGTTCGCCCTTAATAATCGGGCCAGCTCGGCTACTTTAGTTTCTCCTTTTTTCTGTAATTCTGGTTTCCATCCTCGTTTCTTTTCAGGGCAGGTTGAGCCTTCGGACTGTCCTGGTGTGCATACGGTGGTGGACAGGTTGCAGCAGATTTGGACTCATGTGGTGGACAATTTGACATTGTCCCAGGAGAAGGCTCAACGTTTCGCTAACCGCCGGCGCTGTGTTGGTCCTCGACTTCGTGTTGGGGATTTGGTTTGGTTGTCATCTCGTCATGTTCCTATGAAGGTTTCCTCTCCTATGTTTAAGCCTCATTTCATTGGGCCATATAAGATTTCTGAAGTTCTTAATCCTGTGTCATTTCGTTTGGACCTTCCAGCTTCTTTTGCCATCCATAATGTGTTCCATAGGTCGTTGTTGCGGAGATACGTGGCACCTATGGTTCCCTCCGTTGATCCTCCTGCCCCGGTGTTGGTCGAGGGGGAGTTGGAGTATGTGGTGGAGAAGATTTTGGATCCTCGTGTTTCGAGACGGAAACTCCAGTACCTGGTCAAGTGGAAGGGTTATGGTCAGGAAGATAATTCCTGGGTTTTTGCCTCTGATGTTCATGCTGCCGATCTAGTTCGTGCCTTTCATTTGGCTCATCCTGATCGGCCTGGAGGCTCTGGTGAGGGTTCGGTGACCCCTCCTCAAGGGGGGGGGGGGTACTGTTGTGAATTCTGTTGTCGAACTCCCTCCTGTGGTCGTGAATGGTACTTCGGCGAGTTCTGTCCATGGACTCCCTCTGGTGGCTGTGAGTGAAAGCTGCTGCTTCTGAGGTTCCTTACACAGGTGACGTGGTTTATCCTTTGGTTGGCTGCTCTATTTAACTCCACTCAGATCGTTACTCCATGCCAGCTGTCAATGTTCCTGCATTGGTTCAGTTCGCTCTTGGATCTTTCTGGTGACCTGTCTTCTCCAGCAGAAGCTAAGTTCCTGATAGTTATTATTTGTTCATTGTTTCCTTGTCCAGCTGGTTATCATGATTTTGTCTTGCTAGCTGGAAGCTCTGGGATGCAGAGTGGCATCTCCGCACCGTTAGTCGGTGCGGAGGTCTTTTTGCACACTCTGCGTGGTCTTTTGTAGTTTTTTGTGCTGACCGCAAAGATACCTTTCCTATCCTCTGTCTGTTTAGTAAGTCTGGCCTCCCTTTGCTGAATCCTGTTTCATTTCTGTGTTTGTGACTTTCATCTTTACTCACAGTCAATATATGTGGGGGGCTGCCTTTTAATTTGGGGAATTTCTCTGAGGCAAGGTAGGCTTTATTTTCTATCTCTAGGGCTAGCTAGCTCTTAGGCTGTGAAGAGGCGTCTAGGGAGAGTCAGGAATGCTCCACGGCTATTTCTAGTTGTTGTGATAGGATTAGGGCCTGCGGTCAGCAGAGCTCCCACATCCCAGAGCTTGTCCTGTGTGAGTTTAACCATCAGGTCGTGCCGGGTGCTCCTAACCACCAAGTCATAACACACCGCCTGCACCACCAAGGATGAAGCAGCGGCTTGATCGCGACAGGAGCTCCAAGTAAGGTAGTAGCGGCACACACCCAGAAGATTTCCGACCAGGCTAATCTGTCTGAAGCACGCCGCATCACCTTATCAACAGAAGCTTTGCCACCGGCCGGGGCTGCTTCTAGTAGTTCTTTCTTCTTCAGCAAACACATGCATGCTTTCCAATCGACCACACAGGATTTTAATACAAGACCCTGAGAGGCCTTCACCTAATAAGGATTGTGAATTATCAAACTAAGGCTGGTTTCACACTTGCGTTTTGATCTGCAGTGTTTTAAACGCGTCTGCAAATGCATGAAAAAATGCATGTAAACGCGTGCAAACGCAGCGTTTTTTAGCCGCATGCGTTAACGCATGCGGCTAAAAAACGCAGCGTTTGCACGCGTTTACATGCGTTTTTTCATGCGTTTGCATTTTTTTGTGCACATGTCCAAAAATTTCACAAGAGCCAAAAAAAGATAACCAGACACCACCAATGGTAATAGAGAGGGCGTATATGATGGGCTCTCTATATGTAGACCCTAGGGCTACTGAAATTTTAACAGCTTGCTACTGTTTCCTGTGTCATGATAGATCTTCGCATGGAGAGCTTTTATTTCAACCTGGATTTCAGCTTCAAGATTTTTCTGGCCTGTGCTTTTGCTTGGGAGCAAGACCGAAACCGCGAAAGATGGAGAAGGAGACAACGTAGGCATTTTTGGAGGCACCCCATAATAGAAGTGTGTAAGAGCCGTGGAGCGTATCACACGCTCTATGCCGAGCTGAATGCCAACCCGGAGAAATTTCATGAGTACACGAGAATGTCGCAAGAATCTTTCCGGGATTTGCTGTCTTGTGTCCAAGGAGCCATACGGCAACAGGACACCAAGCTCCGTAGAGCGATTCCACCCGAGGAACGTCTGCTGGTGACATTAAGGTACGTTCTAAATCTAAATCAATGACAGTCCAAATTTTGTTTATTCTGACATGTATTTTTTGTGTATTTTCCTTTTTTTTTTTATAACCACACCATAAAAAGAGTAGATTGTAATGTTGTTTTTTGTTTGTGTTTTTCTTCTAGATTTCTTGCCACAGGGGAGAGTTTATCTTCCCTCCACTTCCAATACCGGATTGGAATATCCACCCTGTCCAGAATAGTTGTGGACACCTGTCGGGCATTATGGAATGTACTCCGTGATGAGTTTATACCAGTACCCACCGCGGACATGTGGCGTGAAATTGCAGAGAAATTCTTGAATGTGTGTGATTTCCCCAACTGTTTAGGAGCGATGGATGGAAAGCACATCCGCATTATCAAACCTGCCAGAACCGGATCAGAGTTTTTCAACTACAAAAAATATTTTTCTGTAGTGCTCATGACAATAGCTGATGCGGACTGTCGCTTCATCGCCGTGGACATTGGAGCTTTTGGCCGTGGCAATGATTCCCAGAGTTTCAAGAGCTCGGATATGGGCCGGCGTGTGTATGGCAACAATTTTAATTTTCCCCCTCCACAACCTCTCCCCAACACTCAGGGACTTGGACCACACTAGAAGGATCTTCAACTACAGACTGACCAGGGCCCGAAGAACAGTAGAGTGTACCTTTGGCATTCTGGTTGCTAAATGGCGCATTCTTGCAACAGCCATAAATCTAAAAGTGGAAACAGTTGACGAGGTGGTCAAAGCCTGTGTGGTTCTCCACTATTACATAATTAATAAGGAGCGACCCCACATTGAACTGAATGAACCAGTTGCACACCCACTGCCTGATTTCCAGCATCACCCGCTGCGGTCAACAGCAGCCGTTGGTCTCATGCGGGACCAATTTGCGGCCTATTTTGATTCAGATATTGGACGGGTGTCATGGCAGGACAATGTTGTGTAAATGTCCAGTTGTATCTTTATCTGTACCAGTAAGTTTCTACAATGAAAATAATATTTCAAATTAATAAACTTTAGTGTTGGTTGTGTTGACCGTGTATCCTATCTTTTTCATCTCCAAACCAAGGTTGCCCAAAAACGGGCAGTAGATATGTATTTAAAGGGAACCTGTCACCCCGTTTTTTCAAGATGAGCTAAAAATACCGTTAAATAGGGGCAGAGCTGTGCTTTACATTAGTGTATTTTTGGAGCCGTTATTCGCCACCTATGCTGCCGAAATACCTTTGTAAAGTCGCCGTTTTGGGCTGTCACTCACGCTGGTCAGGTCATATCGGCGTGGTGACAGCGCTGTTTCTCCCCCAGATCTCCGTTGGTGGCGTAGTGGTGTGCGCATGTCCAACTGGCGAATCCACTGCGCAGCTTGAAGGAAAATAGCGCGATCTGCGCTATTCAGCCGTTTATGGGTGGGCGCGGCCATCTTTGTGAGGCCGCGCGTGCGCAGATGGTTCTTCTCGGCTTCTTGGGGCTACAGGAAAAAGGCCGCGGGATGCCGTGCGTGCGCAGATGGCGATCGCGGCGGCCATTTTCCTGCAGCCGAGATGCGAACTCGGTTTCAGGAAAATGGCCGCCGAGATCTCCATGTGCGCACGTGCGGCATCCCGCGGCCATTTTCCTGAAGCCCCGGGAAGCCGAGAAGAACCATCTGCGCACGCGCGGCCTCACAAAGATATGTTGTGGCCCAAAGAATACGTGTGTGGCGAAGTTTCTTGGCGCACGGTGTGTGTTGCCGGCGGCGATAGACACAATAAACCAAATATAATTGTGTCAAATTAAACTTTTTTTATTTAGTTAACAAAGTCTCAAACTTATTTTTTGGTACCGCGACGGGATGTACCGCGACGGCTTGGGGTTGAGTGATGGGGGGAAACAGGGGGTGTTAAGAACTGAGGCATGGCTAACCGTGGACGACGCAGTGGTGGCAGGAGAAGGGGCAATGAAACTAGAAGGGTCTGAAAGTTCGGGGATGGGGCTTGACACATGAGAGGCTTGAGATGCACTGGAAGGGTGAGACAAAACTGACAATACAGACACATCAGTAGGTGATGGGGGAGGAATACTAAGAGTTTTTTTTTTTCTGTGTTTTTGTTTGGGTTTGCCTGGTAGGGGGACGTCTTGGTGGGCTCATATGCTGTAGCGTGGTGGCGGGAGACACGTCAGGGTCCGGCTGCACTGTCTCACATTCCATTGCGCTTGTCGAGCTCTCAGCCACGCCAGAGTCCTGCTGCATCGTGGTGGGGGGAACATACAGCCCTGCCAGGGTCCTGCTGAATCGAGGTGGGGCCGGTCCGAAAAGCCATGCCTGGGTCCTGCTGCATCGGGGTGGGGCCGGTCCGATAAGCCATGCCTGAGTCCTGCTGCATCGGGGTGGGTCCTGGCCGGAAAGCCATGCCTGGGTCATGCTGCTTCGGGGGGTGGGGGGGAAAGCCAATCTGAAAAGCCACGCCAGGGTCCTGCTGCATCGTGGTGTCAGTGGAGGAGGTCCAAGCCGGAGCAGCGGTTGTCACGGTGGTGGCGGTGGGATGTCCAACTGCACTCGTCATGGTGTTGGCGCTGTAGTGGAGTCCACCTGTGGAAGGAATTGAGGTGGCCGTGCAGTGGTATGCAGCAGAGGTCGGCATGGAGGTTAATCGTGACAGTGACGACACTGTTGGATATGCCGCCACTGTCTGCTGTAAATTCCGACTCTGCTGCATAGCCTGTACAAAAGCAGCATTGCAGGCCTGCATCACACGGAGCTGGAGATCAGGGCTAAGGTGTTCCGACATGCCCTGCTCAATTTGGTTAAAAAAATGATGAGCTGGCCTCTGGAGGTCGGCTTTCACTTGATCAAGGCTTTCGGTGACCTCCTGGATACGGCAATTCAAAAGGTTATGAGAAACATCCATTCGGTCACCTAAAGCCTTGATTGCTTTGTGTAAAACCGAGCTCAAGTGCAAAAACTCGGGCATGAGTGACCTGTCCAAAGCCCTCTGACGCAGCCGGGATGAGCCAGAAAAAAGGGTGCAGTGGAAGAGGACTGCGAAAAGGGAAGACCTGATGGGCCAGCTCCCTGGTCTCCAGTTAGTGTGGAAGGCCCACCTGCTGCTGCGCTGCTGGATAGCTGGGACGGGTCAGTGGCTGCCGGCTGAACGACCGCTCCAGAACCTGGGCCAACAGTCGTGCTGTGTGTGCTGTGAAAAAAGGAAACAGAAAATTAATACCAAAAAATAACCAGACGCTAAATCCTGTGGAATTAGAAAATACATATTATGTCAATGCAATACAACCGAAAGCATGTTTGAAAAACGTACGTTCTCTGGAGAAGGACCGGTCTTAAAAATGACAGCACGCGATGATATTTGTACAGTCTGATCCTTGCTCCTGAACCACTGGCAGCACGACTCTCTTCGCGCAGGTCCTTGTTGAAGCGGTCCTTCATGGAACGCCAATGTGTTTTTACTTTGTCCACTGTTAAAAAAAATAAAATAAAATTTGTTAAGAAAATTGACTTTTTGCCGTGCAAAGACAACTGTGTGTGATGAAAGAAACTCCGAAGAGTTTCTTTCATCACACACAGTCAAGAGAGCACGGCCAAGGTCTCTGCTGCTTCACACTGCAGTGCAATACTTACCAAATGCATTACGGACCTGTGGTGGGGCATTGTCCCAGCCATCCCACAACGCTTGGGCCTCCTCATTCCATAAACGGCGGAGCGTGCTGTTCATCGAATGCAGTGGATCCCGGCTGTCCCACAACGGAACTCGCTCCTGGACCAGAGTTATTAGGAGGTCGTTGTCGATAAGGTCATCGTCCCGTCGTGAAACCTAAAATTTAAAGAAAATCATTAAAGTTTGCTCAATCACATAAGGAAAAGAAAGATAACAGGTGATGAGAAATGGCATGAATATGAAAGTCAACATACAAAAGGATTCCAGAAGAAAAATTTTAAGAAATACAAGGGTAAAGAAAGGAAGATTCAAGAATATTACAATGAGGACAGTCAGCCTTGTATACATACCCGCTGCCGTCTTCCCACCGGAGGTTGACTCCGCTGCTCCTGCCCGGTCTGTGCCTCAGTGGAAGTGCTCTAAAAAAAGGAAAAATAAAATTGTCACATGTGTCGATGTGACAGTGAATACTTACCAAGCTGAAGAGGCAAATACTCACCTCACTGACATGCTCCACTTCCGACTGACGTGGCTCAAACTCCTCACCAGATGAAGACTCTGAAGAAGACATTCTGATGCATGTAGAAAAAAAGAAATGGAAGAAATTAGGACATGTAGAGCTAAAAATTAGAAAATAAAGGCATTAGTTAGGATATACTCACATTGATCTGGGTCTTGTCCTCCAAAATGCGGCCTGACAGTGTCTTGTCTTCTTGAGAGTCTGATGAGAAATGTCCTGAAACTTCCACTAACCTCCCTTTTATCACCTTGATGTTAAGGGGTGGCTTATCAGTGTCTAGACATGCTTATCTTAATTGAAACGCATGCAAACGCATGTACTTAAATACGCATGTGTTTCCATAGACTCCAATGCATTTTTTGACGCAAAACAAACGCAAACGAACGCATGCGTTTTTATGCGTCAAAAAAAGCCTCTGAAAATTACATGTTGCATTTCTGCAAATGAACGCATGCAGCAAAAAAACACATGCGTCGTTAAACGCGTCCAAACGCATGCGTTGGGCAGCACGGTGGCGCAGTGGTTAGCACAGCAGCCTTGCAGCGCTGGGGTCCTGGGTTCTAATCCCACCCAGGACAACATCTGCAAAGAGTTTGTATGTTCTCTCCGTGTTTGCGTGGGTTTCCTCCGGGCACTCCGGTTTCCTCCCACATTCCAAAGACATACTGATAGGGATTCTAGATTGTGAGCCCCATCAGGGACAGTGATGATAATGTGTGCAAACTGTAAAGCGCTGCGGAATATGTTAGCGCTATATAAAAATAAAGATTATTATTATTATTATGCGTTTTTATGCGGTACAAACGCTGCAGATCAAAACGCAAGTGTGAAACCAGCCTAAGACTGTGAATTTACAGAGGACTATTTTTAAGACTCATCATTTGACTGAATCCATTTGCTATTGTTTTGGGCGTGTCAAACAACGCATCGACATACATCTGCATGTCCTGCGTACGCAATGTTAAAGATAGGTGCACAGGACACATGCAGAAGTTGGCGGGCCTAAACTGAAGAAGTGCAGAAGTGGGCACAGTTTAACAGAGGAAGTATGCAGCCCTCCGCAAAGCCCCGGTACGCAAGTGTGAACCGGAAGCTAACAAATCTACACTTTCAACACATCAATGCTTTGTTTCAAGTTATTGAAATTCTGTCCCTGTTCAAATACGGTAGCTCAAACCTTGTTTCACCAGCACATCCCACAGCTGATTGATCACACTGAAATTTGGGAAATGTATTATTGTATATCTTCTATAGTTCACTGTGTTTTTTGAGATTTTGAGATGAGCACGTTTAATCATATTCATATAATCATATTCATTAAAAGTAAGGTTTTAATCATGTATCTTACTTTTCTGCTGATTTCACTCTGAAGAGCCAATGTTCTCATTGGTAAGTGATGAACTTTTTGCTTTTATTACTATGATCAGTTCGTGTTCGCTAATTGATCTCTTTCTCCAACTCAGGATGTTGGTGGAGTGGATCAGTTCATTATTTAATAGATGATTATATATATACTAGATGGCAGCCCGATTCTAAAGAATCGGGAGTCTAGAATCCATATATACTTTATTTATTCAAATGTAAGAATAATACAATTAATAAATAATAGTAAGAAAGAACAAAAATAATAGGCAGTATATGGAGAAAACACCAAACAAAAGTTCAAAATTGGTGTGAAAATGTCACTGAACCACTTCACAACTAAATATATATAGTTTTGGTAAATGGTATTATCATTTTTTTGACGAAATTCGGCAGGAGCTTGAAGAGCAACGTCACTGGGCCCGCCTCCACGCAGTAGAAACTTGCTGTGAGGTAAAAATTCAAATATCACACCAAAATGGCGGGCGGAGTGTGTCACAGTACGGCACGTTTCTGATTGGTCGCTCGCAGCAGGCGGCAACCAATCAGACACTGGACACTGTTGACGTCACTTATCTCCGGACATTAGCTCCGGACATTATCTCCGGACATTAGCTCCGGACATTAGCTCCGGACAGGAAGTTGGCACAAATTGCAGGAAGTAGTATTCTAGGCAATTATATATTAGATATATATCTTTAACGATTTGCTTTTCATAGCTGGCAGAAAGTTTAGCAGTGACATACAGTCTACACTGCTAAGTATAGAAGGATTTTCTCAGTCTAAAGATCTATATTGCATTTCTTCTTCTTTTCAGGCATATTGTACTAGTATAAAAAGATATATATGTCTATGTACCAGTACATCTCTAAAGACATATAAATTGGGGGTAAAACAAAAGTTGGGGATTATTTTTCGTAACAACCTATACAATCCAGTAAACAGATTACTTATGGTAATCAGTAAGTGGCAGAAATAAAGGGTGTGGCTGTTTTCTCAATCTCCATTAAACTCATACAAAAGTTAAACACAAATGTAAATCTTAGACATATTTTGGAAATGGTACTTAAAAAAAACTACAGCTAGTCTAATAATTTAAACTTTTTTATTGCTGTCCTGCAGGTGATGTTGATGCAGAAAACAGGTGCCACAATAAAACACATCCTGATGAGCTGAGCGTGGGCCAGCGGCCTGCGCAACTACTGAATGATACCGTAACTTGTACCATTTCCTGATACCGGCACTTGTACCATTTTCTGTCCAAAATTGCAAACTGAAAGAACAATGATGGATTTCGGCTGTGGTAGACATTATTTGCATAATGAATGACCAGCACGCTTGTTACAAGAAAAGCACAGCAAACGAAGTGGAAATACACAAAATATTCCTAAAGCACACAGTTTAACGGTTCTATCTCACTTAATTAAGCAACAATTAACCCGGTTTTCAGGGATTCTTGCTTCATTTTCTTTAGATGTTAGGCATGCACAAATCTATTATCATTAGTCTGAGACAGTAATCCCAGCAGTAGCAGACTGCAAGACTCATAAGATGACACGACCTATGGCCTAGGGGTCAGGGGTTGACATCAGCACAGGTCAGCTGTGACAGAAAGCGTCTGCACACGTTGCAGTGCTTCATGTGTTAAATTAAATCTTCATGTGAGTTTGTGTCACATCAGACCCTTTCACGGCATCCCAACAAGCACGAGGAACTACAGAGTTGTGAGTACTTTTATTTGTTATATAAACAGGTGGGAATAAACTCTAATAAACTCCAATAAAGTATGTGAACCCCCAGTAAATCTAGTATAACTGCACATGAATATACCTATATGTGATCTTGCGGGGGCCAGAGGTACATTGATAGAAGATATCTGACTCACTGGATTTTCTGGACTATACAAATAACTACCGTACATTGCGATCTCTGTGCAGTAATAAATACAATACTATATAATTCAGCCCCCAAAGTGCTAATAATCAGACCTATGTCCTGATACCACAGCTGCAGGGAGGTAAGTCACGAGGCATGTCCACATAAATAATCCAAGTCCTTGTTTTTACTGTGCCATGGACATAACTAAAAGAGAAGCTGCAACGTTTCGACCCATTAATACATGTGTGGGTCTTCAAAAATGTTGATGCTCCCGTTTCTTCCACTTTGATTGAGGTCAACGTCAAAATGTCAATGTCAAAATTTACAATTTCTCAGTGTCTATTGTTCGTCTTGGACCCAATTACCGTATATTACTATTATTAGAATTAACACATTTTTATTCCTTAGCAAAACAGAGAAGACTGATGGAGTTTAAAGAACGTGTGCTGTCTCCCTAGTTGCGTTTCACCAGGTGGGCGTCTCTTTGGTAATAATTGGCACACAGTTTGAGAAGCCCTGCTTTAACTTCTTGTACTATGTGATTAGGAAATGTTTGACCTTTTACAATCATGGCCATTGCATGGATTTATAGTTGTTCCTTCTATCTCCAGACTTCATCAAAATGTCACCGAACTATCATAAACAATCCCATCTGCATCATCTACAATCACAGCTCAAATTACCAACAAGTCAAATTCAATTTCTAATTCTTTGAGACTAATTCTATGGGATTTTTAAAATTTGGATAGAACTTTCTACTAATTTTACAACTGTACATTTTATCTAGGTAGATAGAGATAAAACAAAGAGTATTTAAGGGGCTTATCCACTACTTGACTATTGCCATTCATCTCATTGCATTCCCCACTTGTGTCTTGGTTAGTGTTGAGCATTCCGATACTGCAAATATCGGGTATCGGCCGATATTCGCTGTATCAGAACTTCGATACCGAGTTCCGATAATTTTGCGATATTGGATACCGGAATCGAAAGTTCCCATAGTGCAATGATGCACTATAATGGAGTGTGTGCGGTGGGTGGGCGGAGACTGCGTGTGTGAGTGTGCGGGCAGGGTCTGTGCGTGACCATGGGGCTGTGTGTGCCGGGGCTCTGTGCGGGCTGCCGGGGCTCTGTGCGTGTGTGACGGGGCTCTGTGTGGGCTGCCGGGGCTCTGTGCAGGCATCGTCTGATGGGACTACAAATTCCAACAGACGATGTCTGCTACACTGAAAGTGATTGACACATTAGCCAATGGTGGGACAGTAGTAGTCCCATCATCCGGCTAATGTGTTCAGTGAAAAAAAAAACAAACATACATACTACATACAGTACATTCATACATTACATACAATACATACATATAGACATACAGTACATTAAACAGAGTACATACTCACCATTACTTGTCACTTTGTTCCCCGAAGCCAGTGTCAACCTGTAAAAAATATTAAAATAACAAACAACAAAAATACTCCCTGTCCGCAGAAATCCACGAGTGACCGCTCTCTAGGGGCTCCAGGAACACAACGACAGGAGGAAGGTATCCTTCCGCACTGTATTCCTCTGCCGCTGTAAAAAAATTGTCCCTAGTCTCACTTTTGGCATTGCTGTGTGAGAAATTTCCCCAGAGAGCGGTCGCATCAGCTGATGCTGCCGTTCTCCATGGGAGATCGTCGTGGGACACTCGTGGATTTCTGCGGATAGGGAGTATAATTGTTGTTTGTTATTTTAATATTTTTTACAGGAAGACACTAGCTTCGGGGAACAAAGTGCTAAGTAATGGTAAGTATGTACTCTATGTTTAATGTACTGTAAGTCTATGTGTATGTATTGTATGTAATGTATGAATGTACTGTATGTAGTATGTATGTAGCATGTATGTGGCATGTATGTGGTATGTATGTTTTTTTTTTCATTCAACACATTAGCCGGATGATGGGACTACTACTCTCCCATCATTGGCTAATGTGTCAATCACTGTCAGTGTAGCAGGCATTGTCTGATGGGATTTGTAGTCCCATCGGACGATACCTGCACACACGCACAGAGCCCTGCAGCCCGCACAGAGCCCCGGCACACACCCACAGAGCCCCGGCAGCCCGCACAGAGCTCCGGCAGGCCGCACAGAGCCCCGGCAGGCCGCACAGAGCCCCGGCACACACAGACAGAGTCCTGGCACACACGCACAGAGCTCCGGCAGGCCGCATAGAGCCCCGGCAGCCCGCACAAAGTCGCGGCATACACGCACAGAGCCCAGGCAGGCCCGTATAGATTCCCGGCAGGCCCGCACAGACCCCGCACACATAGACACGCACACTGTCCGCCCACGGACCGCCCACACTCTTCCCCCCTCCGTAGCAGGATGTAGAAGGACAGAAAGGGCTTATTTGGGATATCGGCCGATCCAATCCGATACCGATACTTCTGGATATCGAAAGGTATCGCTCAACACTAGTCTTGGTACTAACACCTGGCAGGAGCCCCACATAAGCTCAGCAGCCTCTTTCACATTTCCTCTGAGCTGGGCTCGTTAAAGGGTCGACATTAACTTGTAGGATTGCTACCTTCCAATAGGTGGCACTAGAGTTCTAGTTCTCTTCCTCTCTGAAGAGAAAATTTGCCTAATTAGCATATATATCAGAGGATCACTGCGGCTTTAAGTCTCCTCATCTAGGCATGCTTAGCATTTCAATCACCACAAGGAGAAACTATACTTCTTGGATATCGGTCGGACGCCTCTCACACAGCCAAACCAGATCTCCACTTTGCACTGACGAGGGGCAGTACCCCGAAACACAGTGTCTGCATATTGAGATTCTGGATTGGCTATTATCCTAAGTCATGTGACAAAGCTCGTTAAAGGGTCGACATTGACTTGTAGGATTGTTACCTTACAATAGGTGGCACTAGAGTCTTAGTTCTCTTCCTCTCTGATGAGACAATTTGCATAATTAGCATATTTCCCAGAGGAGCATTGTGGCATTAAATCTCCTCATCTCGGCATGCTTAGCAAGTCAATCTCCGCAAAAAGAAACAATACTTCTTGGATACTCTGAGTTGGAAGAAACAGTTGATCCCTGGAGACCAATGGGGGAAGCAGCACTAAGCAAGGATCAACAACTGCTGGTAAGGGAATTTTTCACCTCCCTGGTCACACTAATAGGGGATTATGAGCTAATGGACCCTTTAGGAAAATGGAAGGACCTGTACATCTTTACAGGAGTCGGCATGTTTAGAAGAGTAACAGGATATCAGCGCACTTCAAACCCAGCAGTTGCTGGCTGTGTTATACAGTTAGCATCTGCATATAACAGAAGCAGCTGGAGCCAACATCGATCTCGGTGTAGTGTAACCATGTAGATTTCAGTGTGAATCACTCATTTACATGGAACAATCACTGCAATGCTTATGCACCAGGTTCAAGTCCCATAAGGGAGCTGAAAAAGAAAGCATTAACAATTGAATCACCTCCATTTTTACCAATTTAAAAGTATAATTAAAAAAGAGAAAAAATAATTCCTCACACAGCTCTATTGCTGAAAAAATAATAAAAAAGTATGGATCCCAGAAAACGATATGTAAAAAATATAGAATTTTCTAAAAAAACAAAAAAATTTAAAATAATAAAATCAATAAAAGCATATACATACTGTATTTCTACGAATTTATTTATTCATTTTACAAAGTCCCAAATCTTCTCTCTGTCTCTCTCTCTCTATATATTGTGAGGCAGTGACCGGTGTCACATGTAAGGCTGCCATCACACTAGCAGTATTTGGTCAGTATTTTACGTCAGTATTTGCAAGCCAAAACCAGGAGTGGGTGATAAATGCAGAAGTAGTGCATATGTTTCTATTATACTTTTCCTCCAGCAGACTTCTGCACAACACAACTGATGGTTCCAACACCATTTATAAGGCAAGAAATCCCACTTATTAAACCTGACAGGGCACACCTGTAAAGTGAAAACCATTCCCGGTGACTACCTCTTGAAGTTCATCAAAAGAATGCCAAGAGTGTGCAAAGCATTCATCAAAACAAAAGGTGGCTACTTTGAAGAACCTAGAATATAAGACATAATTTTAGTTGATCATGGGAAAAGTCCACAAACCACTGTTGGGGCTAACCAGGACTGAGCCCGTGATGAGGGGGTAACCCGAGGTGAGGGTGACAAAAGTACCGTTTCCACTAAAGCGGCTCCAAGGTTTAGTCAAGCCGCTGTGGTCAAGTGTTGGCGGTTCTGAGGGCCCGGACATGTGGCTGCCAACTGCCCCCCGATATCCGAACCCATGGACTGCGGGTATACTCGTTGTGTGTCTATGTACATATGCCCAGACAGTCTCTACCGCCGTTAGCGAGCCCCAGCTGTGCCAGGTACTCATGAACAGGTACAAAACAGAGGCTCTCCTGGACACAGGGAGCAGAGTGACTTTGGTCCATGGGTCCCTTGTTGCCGAGGACATCCACAAAGGACGGAAAGTGGAGTTGATGGGTATCCATGGGAAAATCCAGGAGTACCCGACCGTGGAGGTTAATATTTCTACATCATGTGGAGACATTAAACATGTGGTGGGAGTGGTGAAGACCCTTGAATATGGGACTGTGTTGGGAAGAGACTTGTCCCTGTTCTGGTCCCTGTGGGAGACCAGGGTCAACCCTCCCAAGGTAAATGTTGTTCCGGGAGTAGAACCCAATGATCCCAAGTTAGGGATACCTGCCGTACGGGTCGCCAACCTAGGGAGAGAGTGTATCCCCGATAGGTTCCCCCTAGAGATATTGGCAGGAGAGGCTAAGGATGTTGTTCCGGATGCAGAACATGAAGATCCGAGTCAGGTATATGTGCCGTAGGGGTTGCCAACCTAGGGACAGAGTGTAACCCCAATAGGTTTCCCCTAGAGGTTGTGGCCAGAGAGGTCGAGGAGACCCCACCGATCCACAAGCTGGAAATGTCCCCTGGTAAGTTCGGGACAGTTCAGTTCCAGAGTCCCATGCAGAAACACACGTATCAAAAGAAAGCCTGAAGGAACCGGGAGTGTGTGGTTGCAGAGGAAACTAGGGATGTACGCTAGAGGAACTCTCTGGCACCAGCCAAGTATATGGCCGGGGGTCAGGGTAAAATGGATAGAGCTCTCGCTAGACAGCAGCCTCAGAAGGTTTGGGTGTGACGTGGTACAGATGTATGCCCGGAGTTGCCGGGGTGGACCTCGGTAGTCTCCAAGGCAAGGGTAAAAGTACGGAGGTACCAAGGGCCCAAAGGCAGGTATTTAGGTTACGGGATGAGCTGCGGGGTTAGTGAACCCCAAATAAACAAGGTCGAGACCACCCAAAACTGGCCCAAATCTACTGTTAGTCAGGAAAGTGGGCGTGCCTTCTGCAACAGAGAAAAGGGAGGTGGGTGGTCGTGTAACAAAGTATGGAGGAGAAATGCAAAGGGGAGGGATACTTGAATCAACCTGTCAGGCGGGGGTGTCACAGTCATGCGGATGCCCTGTCACATGCCCATGTGGGGTGACAAGTGTTCAACCCAATAGGTCTGAACAGAGGGAGGGGTATGTGAGGCAGTGACTTGTGTCACATGTAAGGGTCGCTGTGTGTTCTCCCCAGTATGCGCTCGAAGGCGTATTGAGGCCATGGAAGTGCATTGTAGTCACAGGCGTAGCTGTGGTTGCAATGCGGAATAAAAGTGAGTATAGTCTTGGGCAAATTAATTGTCCAAGGCAGATTTATGAAAACCTGCTCTGGGCTTTTGTGTTTTGAAACAGGGTACAGGCTGGTAGTGGTGCAGTCCGCTTCATTCCCGACCCGGGTTTTCCATGTGGCTGAAGGTCACAGATTCCAGTTAAAATCCATGCAGTAAAGGGTTTGCTGGAGTACAGAGCAGAAGGCTCTGCAGAGCTCTACTTGTGTAAGGCAACACAAGGAAGTGGACCCAAACAGCCAAAGGAGCTGAAAGGCCTGGCACCCACAGTGTACACAGCGGTGCAGTCGCCCACGGCAACTAGCCTCGGAGGTGGACTGGCATGTTTATTGCCTGCAAAATGGAGGTTTTGGTCCCCGGCTGTGATCCGGAGGATATAGTGTACTGTGTATTGCTGTGAGTTGAACATTAAAGAGACGTGTGTTTTGGAACTTTGCTGGGTCACTGCCTCACCAGTACACATCGGGAATACCGATGCACTACAATATATTTATAAATACACTAGATGGCAGCCCGATTCTAAAGAATCGGGAGTCTAGAATCCATATATACTTTATTTATTCAAATGTAAGAATAATACAATTAATAAATAATAGTAAGAAAGAACAAAAATAATAGGCAGTATATGGAGAAAACACCAAACAAAAGTTCAAAATTGGTGTGAAAATGTCACTGAACCACTTCACAACTAAATATATATAGTTTTGGTAAATGGTATTATCATTTTTTTGACGAAATTCGGCAGGAGCTTGAAGAGCAACGTCACTGGGCCCGCCTCCACGCAGTACAAACTTGCTGTGAGGTAAAAATTCAAAAATCACACCAAAATGGCGGGCGGAGTGTGTCACAGTACGGCACGTTTCTGATTGGTCGCTCGCAGCAGGCGGCAACCAATCAGACACTGGACACTGTTGACGTCACTTATCTCCGGACATTAGCTCCGGACATTAGCTCCGGACATTAGCTCCGGACAAAGCCACGGAAGTTGGCACAAATTGCAGGAAGTAGTATTCTAGGCAATTATATATTAGATACAAACAATGGTGGAATTGCATATTTTTCACCATTTCCTCCTGCTTACATGTTTTCACTCCATTATATGACAAAGTGAAGGGTCTTGTTCAAAACCGCAAAATTACAAGCCCTAATATGGATATATCAAAAGAAAAAAAAAGTTCTATCTCGTAGAAAAGGGGGGGTTAAAAATCTGAAGTGGGAAAACAAACAACTGCCTGGTTCTATAGGGGTTAAGCAATCACAACATTCTCTTTCTCTTAATTTGGACCTATGGGATTGAGGATACCCTGCTTTTTCACGTCCATGTACTAGGTGTTGGGGTTGTCCTGCGCATAACTGAATTTGGGTTACAAGTAAGTGGCTAAAGGGATAAAACAAGTGATAGGCATGAGCTAAAGGTTAGATTGAAAAATGTAAACCCATTTGTGATGATCTTTCATAAACAAGATGACACTTTCCGCCCTATTACGTGACATTTACATTACAAATACCTATTAAGATATTATAGTAGGGCATGTGCGTGCCAGTTTTTCTTCCTGATACATCAGTAATGCCATAGTTCTGCTTTCATTCTGGCCACTACTTAGTAGTAAGCACTGTGGATTTGCAGTGCAGAAGTCAACACATCTGCAAGGAGTTTGTATGATCTCCCCGTGTTTGATGGGTTTCCTCCGAGTTCTCCTATTTCCTCTCACACCCTCAAGACATGCTGATCGGAAACTTAGATTGTAAACCCAATGGGGACAATGATAACGATGTCAGTAAAGTGCTGCAGAATATGATGACTGTTATAAACTGGTGGTTCAGAAACACAATGGACCTGGTGGTTAAGAGCACACAAAGTGACCTGATAGTTACTAATATCATAGGACGAGCTCTGAGACGTGGGAACTCTGCTGACCGCAATCCCTAATCCTATCATACCACACTAGAAGTAGCCGTGGAGCGCTCCTGATCAGACCTAGGCGCCTCGGCACAGCCTGAGAAACTAGCTAGCCCTGAAGATAGAAAAATAAGCCTACCTTGCCTCAGAGAAATTCCCCAAAGGAAAAGGCAGCCCCCCACATATAATGACTGTGAGTAAAGATGAAAATACAAACACAGAGATGAAATAGATTTTAGCAAAGTGAGGCCCGACTTACTGAATAGACCGAGGATAGGAAAGATAACTTTGCGGTCAGCACAAAAACCTACAAACAACCACGCAGAGGGCGCAAAAAGACCCTCCGCACCGACTAACGGTACGGAGGTGCTCCCTCTGCGTCCCAGAGCTTCCAGCAAGCAAGACAAACCAATATAGCAAGCTGGACAGAAAAAACAGCAAGCAAAAGTAACACAAACAGAACTTAGCTTATGCAGGGAAGACAGGTCACAAGAACGATCCAGGAGAGAGCAAGACCAATACTGGAACATTGACTGGAGGACAGGAACAAAGAACTAGGTGGAGTTAAATAGAGCAGCACCTAACGACTTAACCTCGTCACCTGAGGAAGGAAACTCAGAAGCCGCAGCCCCACTCACATCCACCAAAGGAAGCTCATGGACAGAACCAGCCGAACTACCACTCATGAGCACAGGAGGGAGATTGAACACAGAATTCACAACAGTAACCCCCCCTTGAGGAGGGGTCACTGAACCCTCATCAGAGCCCCCAGGCCGACCAGGATGAGCCAAATGAAAGGCACGAACCAGATCGGCAGCATGAACATCAGAGGCAAAGACCCAGGAATTATCTTCCTGACCATAACCCTTCCACTTAACCAGGTACTGGAGTTTCCGTCTCGAAATACGAGAATCCAAAATCTTCTCCACTATATACTCCAACTCCCCCTCAACCAAAACCGGGGCAGGAGGATCAACGGATGGAACCACAGGTGCCACGTATCTCCGCAACAATGACCTATGGAATACATTATGGATGGAAAAAGAAGCTGGAAGGGTCAAACGAAAAGACACAGGATTAAGAACCTCAGAAATCCTATACGGACCAATGAAACGAGGCTTAAACTTAGGAGAGGAAACTTTCATAGGAATATAACGAGACGACAACCAAACCAAATCCCCAACACGAAGTCGGGGACCCACACAGCGCCTGCGGTTAGCGAAACGTTGAGCCTTCTCCTGGGACAATGTCAAATTGTCCACTACATGAGTCCAAATCTGCTGCAACCTATCCACCACAGTATCCACACCAGGACAGTCCGAAGACTCAACCTGCCCTGAAGAGAAACGAGGATGAAAACCAGAATTGCAGAAAAACGGCGAAACCAAAGTAGCCGAGCTGGCCCGATTATTAAGGGCAAACTCAGCCAAAGGCAAAAAGGGCACCCAATCATCCTGATCAGCAGAAACAAAACATCTCAGATATGTTTCCAAGGTCTGATTGGTTCGTTCAGTTTGGCCATTTGTCTGAGGATGGAAAGCCGAGGAAAAAGACAAATCAATGCCCATCCTAGCACAAAAGGCTCGCCAAAACCTCGAAACAAACTGGGAACCTCAGAGATAACTCTACTACTGTACTCCATTTATCAGGGACAAACAGTTTCTCCGCTGGGCAACGGTCAGGTCTATTAGCCTGAAATTTTTGCAGCACCCGCCGCAAATCAGGGGAGATGGCACACAAAATTACCCCCTCTTTGAGAATACCCGCCGGCTCAGGCAAACCCGGAGAGTCGGGCACAAAACTCCTAGACAGGGCATCCGCCTTCGCATTCTTAGAGCCCGGAAGGTACGAAACCACAAAGTCAAAACGGGAGAAAAACAGCGACCAACGAGCCTGTCTAGGATTCAACCGTTTGGCAGACTTGAGATAACTCAAGTTCTTGTGATCAGTCAAGACCACCACGCGATGCTTAGCTCCTTCAAGCCAATGACGCCACTCCTCGAATGCCCACTTCATGGCCAACAACTCTCGATTGCCAACATCATAATTACGCTCAGCAGGCGAAAACTTCCTGGAAAAGAAGGCACATGGTTTCATCACCGAGCCATCAGAACTTCTTTGCGACAAAACAGCCCCTGCTCCAATCTCAGAAGCATCAACCTCGACCTGGAACGGGAGCGAAACATCTGGCTGGCACAACACAGGGGCAGAAGAAAAACGACGCTTCAACTCCTGAAAAGCTTCCACAGCAGCAGAAGACCAATTGACCACATCAGCACCCTTCTTGGTCAAATCAGTCAACGTTTTAGCAATACTAGTAAAATTATTGATGAAGCGACGATAAAAATTAGCAAAGCCCAGGAACTTTTGCAGACTCTTCAGAGATGTCGGCTGAGTCCAATCATAAATGGCCTGAACTTTAACAGGGTCCATCTCGATAGTAGAAGGGGAAAAAATGAAACCCAAAAATGAAACCTTCTGAACACCAAAGAGACACTTTGACCCCTTCACAAAGAATTCGCACGCAGGACCTGGAACACCATTCTAACCTGCTTCACGTGAGACTCCCAATCATCCGAGAAGACCAAAATATCATCCAAGTATACAATCAGGAATTTATCCAGGTACTCTCGGAAGATGTCATGCATAAAGGACTGAAATACTGATGGAGCATTGGAAAGCCCGAATGGCATAACCAGGTACTCAAAATGGCCCTCGGGCGTATTAAATGCTGTTTTCCATTCATCGCCCTGTTTAATACGCACAAGATTATACGCACCACGAAGATCTATCTTGGTGAACCAACTAGCCCCCTTAATCCGAGCAAACAAATCAGACAGCAGCGGCAAGGGGTACTGAAATTTGACTGTGATTTTATTTAGAAGGCGGTAATCAATACAAGGTCTCAACGAACCATCCTTCTTGGCCACAAAAAAGAACCCTGCTCCCAATGGCGACGACGACGGGCGAATATGACCCTTCTCCAAGGATTCCTTTACGTAACTCCGCATAGCGGCGTGCTCAGGCACAGACAAATTAAACAGTCGACCTTTAGGAAACTTACTACCAGGAATCAAATCGATAGCACAATCGCAATCCCTATGCGGAGGTAGGGCACTGGACTTGGGCTCATCAAATACATCCCGGTAATCCGACAAGAACTCTGGGACCTCAGAAGGGGTGGATGATGAAATAGACAGAAATGGAACATCACCATGTACACCCTGACAACCCCAGCTGGACACAAACATAGATTTCCAATCCAATACTGGGTTACGGACTTGTAGCCATGGCAACCCCAACACGAGCACATCATGCAGATTATGCAACACCAAAAAGCGAATATCCTCCTGATGCGCAGGAGCCATGCACATGGTCAGTTGGGTCCAGTACTGAGGTTTATTCTTGGCCAAAGGCGTAGCATCAATTCCTCTCAATGGAATAGGATACTGCAAGGGCTCCAAGAAAAACCTACAGCGCCTAGCAAACTCCAAGTCCATCAAATTCAGGGCAGCACCTGAATCCACAAATGCCATGACTGAATAGGATGACAAAGAGCAGATCAAAGTAACGGACAAAAGTAATTTCGACTGTACCGTACCAATGGTGGCAGACCTAGCGAACCGCTTAGTGCGCTTAGGACAATCGGAGATAGCATGAGTGGAATCACCACAGTAAAAACACAGCCCATTCCGACGTCTGTGTTCTTGCCGTTCAGCTCTGGTCAAAGTCCTATCACATTGCATAGGCTCAGGTTTATGCTCTGATAATACCGCCAAATGGTGCACAGTTTTACGCTCACGTAAGCGTCGATCGATCTGAATGGCCAAATACATAGACTCATTCAGACCAGCAGGCATAGGAAATCCCACCATGACATCCTTAAGGGCTTCAGAGAGACCCTTTCTAAAAATTGCTGCCAGCGCACATTCATTCCATTGAGTGAGCACAGACCACTTCCTAAACTTCTGACAATATATCTCTACCTCATCCTGACCCTGACACAGAGCCAGCAAATTTTTCTCTGCCTGATCCACTGAATTAGGTTCATCATAAAGCAATCCGAGCGCCAGAAAAAACGCATCAATATCACATAATGCAGGATCTCCTGGCGCAAGGGAAATGCCCAGTCTTGAGGGTCGCCATGTAATAAAGAAATAATGATCTTAACTTGTTGAACTGGGTCACCAGAGGAGCGGGGTTTCAAAGCCAGAAACAGTTTACAATTATTTTTGAAATTCAGAAACTTAGCTCTATCTCCAGAAAATAAATCAGGAATAGGAATTCTAGGTTCTAACATAGATTTCTGAACCACAATGTCTTGAATATTTTGTACTCTTGCAGTGAGATGATCCACACAAGAAGACAGACCTTTAATGTCCATCACTACACCTGTGTCCTGAACCACCCAAATGTCTAGGGGAAAAGAAAGACAAAACACAGTGCAGAGAAAAAAAAATGGTCTCAGAACTTCTCTTTTCCCTCTATTGAGAAGCATTAGTACTTTGGGCCTCCAGTACTGTTATAAACTGGTGGTTCAGAAACACAATGGACCTGGTGGTTAAGAGCACACAAAGTGACCTGATAGTTACTAATATCATAGGACGAGCTCTGAGACGTGGGAACTCTGCTGACCGCAATCCCTAATCCTATCATACCACACTAGAAGTAGCCGTGGAGCGCTCCTGACCAGACCTAGGCGCCTCGGCACAGCCTGAGAAACTAGCTAGCCCTGAAGATAGAAAAATAAGCCTACCTTGCCTCAGAGAAATTCCCCAAAGGAAAAGGCAGCCCCCCACATATAATGACTGTGAGTAAAGATGAAAATACAAACACAGAGATGAAATAGATTTTAGCAAAGTGAGGCCCGACTTACTGAATAGATCGAGGATAGGAAAGATAACTTTGCGGTCAGCACAAAAACCTACAAACAACCACGCAGAGGGCGCAAAAAGACCCTCTGCACCGACTAACGGTACGGAGGTGCTCCCTCTGCGTCCCAGAGCTTCCAGCAAGCAAGACAAACCAATATAGCAAGCTGGACAGAAAAAACAGCAAACAAAAGTAACACAAGCAGAACTTAGCTTATGCAGGGAAGACAGGTCACAAGAACGATCCAGGAGAGAGCAAGACCAATACTGGAACATTGACTGGAGGCCAGGAACAAAGAACTAGGTGGAGTTAAATAGAGCAGCACCTAACGACTTAACCTAGTCACCTGAGGAAGGAAACTCAGAAGCCACAGCCCCACTCACATCCACCAAAGGAAGCTCATGGACAGAACCAGCCGAAGTACCACTCATGACCA
Organism: Ranitomeya imitator; assembly: GCF_032444005.1. NCBI lineage: Eukaryota > Metazoa > Chordata > Amphibia > Anura > Dendrobatidae > Ranitomeya > Ranitomeya imitator. The sequence goes on from NC_091288.1 coordinate 105,570,122, forward strand.
CAGGAGGGAGCTTGACCACAGAATTCACAACAGATGACCCTATAAAAGACAGTTAAATAAATAAGTAAAATAAATACTGCTGTAATGGCTAGTATATGGAAACCACCATGTGGACGCACTGCACTATCTCCCTATATGTTGCTCTATTGAGAAGCACTCATTTTTTATTACTGAAAATTGTAACATATTGTAATGTGTTGCTCTGTGGTTCCCATCATTACCACTGTGTTGTACTAAGCCGATAATAGATTGACGGATTGACGATGCTGTGAACTCTACAATGATCTGATGTTAATCTAGAACAAGTCAAAACATCCTACTGTTTCCAGCAATGTCATAGCCTCTGGTGATCAAATACACGGCTACATCAATGTGGTTATTTTATTGTTAACCCGAGACAACCGCACACAAATTAGCTGAAGAGCTCAAGTACAAGCTCCAGTCTTGTGTCAAAACCCACTCAACTGACATCTAAGCAAGCGGGATAACCAGTTCTTCAATGCAACAATGTGTGTAAAATGTTTCCTATTCACGTAAACATCTATTAATTGCTCCGAAAACATTTACATCAGAGGAGGAGATCAATAGACGGTATAGACACATGCGGTTCTCTTTCATCCTTTGTGCTGTGCTTCAGGTGCCAGCTTCCCTGTGGTTCCCAATGTTCACAATGGCTGGAGACCAACATAAGTGGGAACGTCACAACTTACAGAATGTATCAAAGTCTATCTGCACAGCTGCACTGCCTTGGTTGGCTAACACTACATAGGGGACCTGTTATCAAAACAAGCCAACATGGCCCATTATAGCCAATTAAAGGGCAGGATTACAAAGCTTTACTACTGCCTTTGGTGTGACTAGCCAACGTACGTAAGGCTCTATATACCTCTATCAAACAGTATGGCGGTAAGGACCTATTGGACCTTTTCATGTTTCCAGGATGTTCATTTGACTGTTCAGTCCCATAAATAAGAAATCTTATTTGTATTATGAAGATCTTCTTGTTCGTGAATTCACATGTGCTGCATTTGCTGTGGATTTTACCTGCGCAGGAATAATCTGCAGTGAACTACAATACAAAAAATGTGCCAAAATTTTTTAGTTTGTAATTTATAATAATGCCACAATGCTCTCACAATGACCTCGTGTTGTGATAATGAGGCTGTTTTATAGGTCTTCACTCTGGCATTTTCTTTGGATATGTCTAGTTTGGTTTTAACATTATCCTTTTAGTTTACTGTAGTGTAGAGCTCTGACGGGTTGCTGACAATGCCTGGCAATTAACAAATGAAATTTAAACAGAAGCATTTCCATTCAGGACTTATAACATGATTTAGGCTACTTGCCAGAACGTGTAGGTTGGCTACTCTACTGTTCACATTACCAGTACAGAAGGGATAATGACATTTCTAACTTATTAGAGAGGTTTTTCTTAAACGTGATGGCATGTCACTTGGATAAACCATAAGCTTCTAATTGGTACAAAGAACACCAAGAGAACAAAATATGTGCATATAATCTCTTAAAATATAAAATGTATACGAGGGGCGATCCAAAAGTAATGATAATCGGTTATTTCTATTGCACACAGAAATTAAAATAAAATGTTTTCTTCTCTCTTAGGTACCCACTAGTCCAGGAAATTTTTTTTACTTAACCCCTTAGTGACAGAGCCAATTTGGTACTTAATGACCGAGCCAATTTTTGCAATTCTGACCACTGTCACTTTATGAGGTTATAACTCTGGAACGCTTCAACGGATCCCGCTGATTCTGAGATTGTTTTTTCGTGACATATTGTACTTCATGTTAGTGGTAACATTTCTTCGATATTACTTGCGATTATTTATGAAAAAAACGGAAATATGGCGAAAATTTTTAAAATTTTGCAATTTTCAAACTTTGTATTTTTATGCCCTTAAATCAGAGAGATATGTCACGAAAAATAGTTAATAAATAACATTTCCCATATGTCTACTTTACATCAGCACAATTTTGGAAACAAAATTTTTTTTTGTTAGGGAGTTATAAGGGTTAAAAGTTGACCAGCAATTTCTCATTTTTACAACACCATTTTTTTTTAGGGACCACATCACATTTGAAGTCATTTTGAGGGGTCTACATGATAGAAAATAATGAAGTGTGACACCATTCTAAAAACTACACCCCTAAAGGTTCTCAAAACCACATTCAAGAAGTTTATTAACCCTTTACGTGCTTCACAGGAACTGAAACAATGTGGAAGGAAAAAATGAACATTTAACTTTTTTTTGCAAACATCTTAATTCAGAACCATTTTTTTTATTTTCACAAGTGTAAAAACAGAAATGTAACCATAAATTTTGTTATGCAATTTCTCCTGAATACTCCAATACCCCATATGTGGGGGTAAACCACTGTTAGGGCGCACCGCAGAACTTAGAAGTGAAGGAGCGCCGTTTTACTTTTTCAATGTTGAATTGGCTGGAATTGAGATTGGATGCCATGTCGCGTTTGGAGAGCCCCTGATGTGCCTAAACAGTGGAAACCCCCCACAAGTGACACCATTTTGGAAACTAGACCCCTTAAGGAACTTATCTAGATGTGTGGTGAGCACTTTGAACCCCCAAGTGCTTCACAGAAGTTTATAACGTAGAGCCGTGAAAATAAAAAAATCGCTATTGTTTACACAAAAATGATCTTTTTGCCCACAAATTCTTATTTTCACAAGGCTAACAGGAGAAATTAGACCACAAAAGTTATTGTGCGATTTCTCCTGAATACGTCGATACCCCATATGTGAGGGTAAACCACTGTTTGGGCGCACCGCAGAGCTTGGAAGTGAAGGAGCGCCGTTTTACTTTTTCAATGTAGAATTGGCTGGAATTGAGATTGGACGCCATGTCGCGTTTGGAGAGCCCCTGATGTGCCTAAACAGTGGAAACCCCCCACAAGTGACACCATTTTGGAAACTAGACCCCTTAAGGAACTTATCTAGATGTGTGGCGAGCACTTTGAACCCCCATGTGCTTCACAGAAGTTTATAACGTAGAGCCGTGAAAAAAAAAAATCGCATTTTTTCTACAAAAATGATCTTTTTGCCCACAAATTTTTATTTTCAAAAGGGTAACAGGAGAAATTAGACCACAAAAGTTGTTGTGCAATTTCTCCTGAGTACGCTGATACCCAATATGTGGGGGTAAACCACTGTTAGGGCGCACCGCAGAGCTTGGAAGAGAAGGAGTGCCGTTTTACTTTTTCAATGTAGAATTGGCTGGAATTGAGATCGGACGCCATGTCGCGTTTGGAGAGCCCCTGATGTGCCTAAACAGTAGAAATCCCCCACAAGTGACCCCATTTTGGAAACTAGACCCCCCATGGAACTTATCTAGATGTGTGGTGAGAACCTTGAATGCCCAAGTGCTTCACAGAAGTTTATAATGCAGAGCCGTGAAAATAAAAAATATTTTTTTTTCCACAAAAAAGATATTGTAGCCCCCAAGTTTTTATTTTTACAAGGGTAACAAGAGAAATTGGACCCCAAAAGTTGTTGTCCAATTTGTCTTGAGTATGCTGGTACCCCATATGTGGGGGTAAACCACTGTTTGGGCGCACGGCAGAGCTCGGAAGGAAGGAGCGCCGTTTTGGAATGCAGACTTTGATAGAATGGTCTGCGGGTATTATGTTGCATTTGCAGAGCCCCTGATGTACCTAACCAGTAGAAACCCTCCACAAGTGACCCCATTTTGGAAACTAGACCCCCAAGGAACTTATCTAGATGTGTGGTGAGAACTTTGAATGCCCAAGTGCTTCACAGAAGTTTAGAATGCAGAGTCGTGAAAATAAAAAATATTTTTTTTTTCACAAAAAAGATATTGTAGCCCCCAAGTTTTTATTTTCACAAGGGTAACAGGAGAAATTGGACTGCAATAGTTGTTGTCCAATTTATCCCGAGTACGCTGATGTGCCATATGTGGGGGTAAACCACTGTTTGGGCGCACGGCAGAGCTCGGAAGGGAAGGAGCGCCTTTTTGGAATGCAGACTTTGATAGAATGGTCTGTGGGCATTATGTTGCGATTGCAGAGCCCCTGATATACCTAAACTGTAGTAACCCCCCACAAGTGACCCCATTTTGGAAACTAGACCCCCCAAGGAACTTATCTAGATGTGTGGTGAGAACTTTGAATGCCCAAGTGCTTCACAGAAGTTTAGAATGCAGAGTCGTGAAAATAAAAAATATTTTTTTTTTTCACAAAAAAGATTTTGTAGCCCCCAAGTTTTTATTTTCACAAGGGTAACAAGAGAAATTGGACCCCAGAAGTTGTTGTCCAATTTATCCCGAGTACGCTGATGCTCCATATGTGGGGGTAACCCACTGTTTGGGCGCACGGCAGAGCTCAGAAGGGTGGGAGCACCATTTGACTTTTTGAGCGCAAAATTGGCTGTCGTGTTTGGAGACCCCCTGATGTACCTAAACAGTGGAAACCCCCCAATTCTAGCTCCAACCCCTAACCCTAATCCCAACCTGATCCATAATCCTAATCACTAACCCTAACCCTAACCACAACCCTTACCCCAAAACAACCCTAATGTCAACCCTAACCATAACCCTAATCAAAACCCTAAATCCAACACACCCCTAATCCTAATCTCAACCCTAACCTCAAACCTAACCCTAATCCCAATACACCCCTAATCACAACCCTAACCTTAACCCTAATCCCAAACCTAACCCTAATCCCAAGCGTAACCCTAATGCCAACCCTAACCCTAATACCAACCCTAATCCAAACCCTAAACCTAATCCCAGCTCTAACCCTAACTTTAGCCCCAACCCTAGCCCTAACTTTAGCCCCAACCCTAACCCTAGCCCTAAGGCTACTTTCACACTTGCGTTGTTTGGCATTCCGTCGCAATCCGTCGTTTTGGACAAGAAACGGATCCTGCAAATGTGCCCGCAAGATGCGTTTTTTGCCCATAGTACTGCCGACGGATCGTGACGGATGGCCACACGTCGCGTCCGTCGTGCACTGGATCAGTTGTGTTTTGGCGGAGCGTCGGCACAAAAAAACGTTCAATGAAACGTTTTTTTGTACGTCGCATCCGCCATTTCTGACCGCGCATGCGTGGCCGTAACTCCGCCCCCTCCTCCCCAGGACATAGATTGGGCAGCGGATGCGTTGAAAAACTACAGCTGCTGCCCACGTTGTGCACAATTTTCACAACGTGCGTCGGTATGTCGGGCCGACGCATTGCGACGGCCCCGTACCGACGTAAGTGTGAAAGAAGCCTAACCCTAAATTTAGCCCCAACCCTAACCCTAAATTTAGCCCCAACCCTAGCCCTAACCCTAGCCCTAACCCTACCTTTAGCCCTACCCCTAACCTAACCCTACCCCTAACCTAACCGTACCCCTAACCCTACCCCTAACCTAACCCTAACCTAACCCTACCCTAACCCTAGCCGTAACCCTACCCCTAACCCTAACCTAACCCCTAACCTAACCCTAGCCGTAACCCTACCCCTAACCTAACCCTAGCCCTAACCCTACCCTACCCCTAACCCTACCCCTAACCCTACCCCTACCCTAACCCTACCCCTAACCCTACCCCTAACCCTAACCCTACCCCTAACCTAACCCTAGCCCTAACCCTACCCCTAACCCTACCCCTAACCCTACCCCTAACCCTAACCCTAACCCTAATTTTAGCCCTAACCGCTGTTCTCCTGCCGGCCGGCAGATGGAGACAGATGGCGGGCGCACTGGGCATGCGTCCGCCATGTTCTTCTGCTGGCGGCCAGGAGGAGCAGCAAGAGGATCCAGGGACCTAGGTGAGTATGCTAGGGTCCCCGAATCCCCCTATTTCTCTGTCCTCTGATGTGCGATCACATCAGAGGACAGAGAATTACACTTTACTTTTTTTTTTTTTTTTTTTTGCGGTCGCCGGTAAACAGTTAATTACCGGCGATCGCAAAACAGGGGTCGCTAAAACCGACCCCCGATCATGCTCTTTGGGGTCTCGGCTACCCCAGGCAGCCGAGACCCCAAAGATTCTCCCGGTGCCGGCCGGCGGGCGCACTGCGCATGCGCCCGCCATTTTGAAGATGGCGGCGCCCACCGGGAGACACGAGGAGCATCGGGGGAGCTAGGTGAGTATTGGGGGGCCACCTGGGACCCCTTTTCTCTGTCCTCCGATGTGCGATCACATCGGAGGACAGAGAAATTAAAAAGAGATCGCTTTTTTTTTTTTTTCGATCGCCGGTAAACGGTTAATTACCGGCGATCGCAAATGCGGGGAGGGTTAAAAACCCCCCGAATCATGTTCTCTGGGGTCTCGGCTACCCTCGGCAGCCGAGACCCCGGAGAAAATCGGCCTGTGGGGGGCGCTATACACTTTTTCCACAGCGCCGTTAATTAACGGCGCTGTGGTTTAAGTACCCTTAGCGGCCGCCGTTAAAAGGCGTATCGGCGGTCGCTAAGGGGTTAAATAGACCACGATTCCTGGGAGCTACATTCATTTGAATATGAACTGCCGAGGAGTGAACATCAAAATGGAAAAAAACGAGCTCAGAGGTGTCATCAAATACCTCTGCTTGAAAAAAATGACTACCAAAGACATACACAGTGACTTGGTGGAAACATTGGGGGACTCTTCTCCTCCATATTCCACAGTTGCACGCTGGGCCAAGGAATTTAAGCTGGGAAGAACATCGACGGAAAATGAACATCGTGAAGGACGCCCATCCACGTCCCTCAATGAAGAAAACGTGAAAAAAGTTGAAGAAGTTGTATTGGCAGATCGAAGAGTGACTATCAGGCATGTAGCTGAGGTCACAAGGATCTCATATGGCAGGATTCAAAGAATCCTTGCAAAAGAATTGCATATGAGAAAGGTCTCCGCGCGTTGGGTGCCAAAAATGTTAACCGACGAACAAAAGAAGAAACGAGTTGACATTTCAATAGCAAATCTCGAAAAGTTCCAAGCAGACAAGGAAAATTTTTTGTCACGTTTTTTGACCATGGACGAGACCTGGATCCACCACTTTGATCCCGAAACTAAACAACAATCGATGACATGGAAACGAGCCGACGAACCGACGCCGAAGAAATTCAAAGTGTCAAGCTCAGCAGGGAAGGTTATGGCGTCCGTTTTTTGGGACGCTGAAGGAATTATTATGGTGGACTATTTGGAGAAGGGAGCCACTATTACGGGCTCCTACTACGCAGAACAAATAAGAAGATTGCGGGAGGCTATCAAGGAGAAAAGGCGCGGCAAACTGCAGGCTGGAGTGTTGTTTCACCAAGATAACGCGCCGGCTCACAAAGCTGCTGTTGCCATGGCTACCATTCAAGAAGCGGGCTTTGAACTGGTGGAACACCCCCCCTATTCACCAGATCTAGCCCCCAGTGACTTCTTTCTCTTTCCTCGGCTCAAGGAACACCTCCGGGGCAAGAAATTTGACGACAATAGCGACGTGATAACCGCTGTTGGGGATTTTTTTGAGGGTCAAGATCAAGAATTTTTTTCGAAGGGAATTCTAAGTTTAGAAAAGAGATGGACTAAATGTATAGACTTGTTAGGAGACTATGTAGAAAAATAAATTTATTTTTTGACTATATTCATTGTGTTTAGTATTGATTATCATTACTTTTGGATCGCCCCTCGTACAATTAAAAACACATGTATTGTAAACAGAGTAACTCAATGAAGGACCACATTAATTTACTTAGAAGTTACACCTAATATCACTCAAGTTATATCAATACTTGCCCGAACAAGTGCACAGGGCTATTAGTCCATGACAATCAAATCAAAGCCGTAAAGGGGTTGTCCAATCCAAATGAATAAGTTTGCAGTTACTCTGTGTGACTGCAGACTTATGAATCCCCCCAGCACATGCACCGTGAGGGGATTTGCTTGTTTCCAGCCCGGTGTAACAGGCCAGATTAACACTCCGCCCAGAATATACCCAGGGTATAAATTGGCCTAGGCCAGATTATACCACTCTGGGCCCGAATATACCCCAGCTGGTGTAGATCAGATATTTCAGGCTATGAGAACCATTGAGTAATATACTGAATAACGGAGCCCCAGGCAGCAAAAGGGGGGAGGGGGGCAGAGACAGCAACCAGGGTCCCAGGCAGCAAAGGCAGGGGGGTTGGGGGGTCTAGAGACAGTGAACGGGGTCCCAGGCAGCAAGAGGGGGCAGAGACAGCGAATGGGGTCCCAGGCCGCACACGGGGCCCCAGGCAGCACATGGGGGCACCAGGCAGCGCACGAAGCCCCAGGCAGCACACGGGGGGGGAGAGACTACGAACGCTATCCCAGGCAGCACTCGAGGGGCAGAGACAGCGCTGTCTTTGCCCCCCTGTGCGCTGTCTGGGACCACCTGTGCTCTGTTTGGGACCCCCTGTGCGATGCCTGGGGCCCCGGTCTTGAGTATATCACTCAATCCTGTGCGATGTCTGGGACATCTGTGCGATGTCTGTGCGATGTCTGTGGCCCCCTGTGCAATCTTGCCTTGCGCAGGCGTGTATTATGGAGGACAGAGAATGAACTTCAATCCAATATTGCAGCCAGCATGCAGCCAGCGGGTAAGGAAAGGGTGAATCAAACACCCGAAAACCCCGCCCCTATGGCTGAAAATTGTTCCCTCCAAATTCAGGTGACAGAGTCCCTTTAAAGAGGACTACATTAAAAGATCTGGTGGAAGCCCAAGGGTTGATTGCCAGCAACAAAACAAAAGCGGATTTGATAGCAGCCATCATGGAACACAACAGTGCAGCGCCCCCCAATATGAACGTGGAGGAGACTGAATTCCAGAGGGAGGTAATGAACAGACTGGCGTTCTATGGCCCAAACCCTGCAGTAGAGATCATACGAGAGGTGATGGCTGATGTGCGTACTGATCTGAAGGAAAAGATGGCCGAGCGGACCAGGATAGAGCTAGCCAAGATGGAGATGGCAGAGCGGACCAAAGTGGAGCTGGCCAAGATGGAGATGGCAGAGCGGAGAGAGGAGAGTCAGCGAGCAGGGGGAGCTCTGGCCTTCGACCAGGTACCTTCAACAGTAAGCCACAAAAAGATCCAGTATAATGCCTTCTGACAGTTGGGGGAGGCAGAGGAAGACATTGATGGCTTTCTGCAGGACTTTGAGCGGCAGTGTGCCATTCATCAAGTGAAGCCGGAGGAACGGGTTCAGATTCTGGCCAGCAAGCTGACAGACCGGGCAGTGGACGCCTAACGCACGGTACCTGATGAGGACTGTATGGACTATGAGTGGATCAAAGAAGTGATCTTGGCCTGGTATGCGCTGACACCAGAGGCATACCGCCAAAAGTTCCACGGACTTCTAAAACGCGTAACTGATACCCACGCTGAATGGGCCTGTAAATTACGGCGGTCACTGCTACAGTGGGTACAAGGGAGACAAGCAACCACTAAGGAGGACGTCCTCCAGCTCTTCTTGTTAGAACGATTCTTTAATGGACTAACCCCCGAGACACAGGAATGGCTTCGGGACAGGCGGCCAATGACTCTTGAGGAAGCCACTCGTCTGGTCGATGAACATCATGATGCCAGGAGGCCTCAGTTGTCCGGATCAAAGATGGTCACTAGGGGTCCGCCCATGGACCTGGAGGGCCCCAAACCACTGAAGATTGTAGGGGGACCAGCTAGAAACCCTGCAAAGACAATGTCCCAACCAGACTCTGCATACCCAGTGGCCAAAGGCGGCAACAGCTACCTTCAGCCGGGCTGCTGTACACTGCTACCAAGTCGAAGCTGACCGGGCATTGGGGGCTATGACTAACCAAGGGGTGGAAGAGATGGAGGAAGTGCTGCATGAAGTAGACCCCGTGCAGGCAGTCCGGGCAGCAAATCGACAACAGCATCGACAGGTCGCGTGGGTAATGGGAAACGTATGCCGGGACTAAGAGATTCCGGAGCAACTTTGACCCTTGTGAAGCCTCATCTCGTCTGGGACCAAGAGAAGACGGACCGGACAGTGGCAGTCCGTGTAGCAGGGGGAGCTATACATCGACTGCCCACTGCCAGGATTCACCTGAACTGGGGAGTCGGGGATGGCCTTGTTGAGGTCGGCTTGATGGAGGATTTGCCTGCAGACGTCTTGCTGGGAAATGACTTGGGGCCCATGTTGTCTGCCTTCTCGGTTGCCTCTCTGGCTGAGACATATCTTGTGACCACCCGGAGACAAGCTCGAGCTGCGGAGGCGGAATCACACTCAGAGGAGGCCCAGGTTAAGACATCCCAGCCCTACACGTATTCCCATGGCCAGACACATTTCTTGGGCCACCCCAGATGAATTTAAGAGGGAGTTACTTGAGGATCCTTCATTGGATGGATATCGTAGGAAGGCACAGGAGGGGAGAGGGGTACTGTAAGGGGAACAGTTTGTATGGAAGCAGGGACTCCTCTACCGGATCACAGAGCAGCACCACACAGGAACGATCCCGACTATAAAACGACAGCTGGTAGTTCCCAAGAAGTATAGGCAGGAGTTACTGCAAATCTCTCATGACATACCCTTGGACGGGCACTTCGGCGTCAGTCGCACCAGGCATCGTCTGACACAAAACTTCTTTTGGCCGGGGGTAACCTATGATGTTTGTCAGTACTGCCAGACCTGTGACAGTTGCCAGCGCATTGGCAAGAGGGGAGATCGATGCAAGCCCAAATTACGCCCCCTCCCCACTGTGGAGGAACGATTTAGCTGAGTAGAGGTCGATCTGATAGGGCCGTTAGCCAAACCCAGTCTGTCAGGGAAAAGTTATATATTGACAGTGGTAGATTATGCCACACGGTATGCAGAGGCGGTTGTGTTACCTAACATACTGGCAGAGACGGTGGTGGCCGCCCTGCTCCAGGTTTTCTCGCGGGTTTGATTTCCCCGGGAGATTATCTCGGACCAGGGTACCCAGTTTACAGCAGAGGTGACCAACCAACTGTGGAAGCTGTGCGGCGTAAAGTCCATTAGAAGCGCCCCTTAACACCCGCAAACCAATTGGTTGTGTGAACGATTTAACAGGACGTTAAAACAACTAATTGGGACTTTTACCAAGACCTACAGGGACTGGGAGAAATTCTTGCCACACCTCCTGTTTGCCTATCGGGAGGTGCCCCAAGAATCCACAGGGTTCTCCCCGTTCGAGCTGGTATATTGGAGACGGGTAAGGGGACTTAGTGCTAGAACACTGGGAAGGGGAGGGCCTCATAGAAGGGGTACCTATTGCACCCTATGTTTTGGAATTCCGGGACCGCCTACAGGAGCTGACCCAGGCTGTACGTGAGAACGTACAGGTGACACAGCGGCGCCAGCGCGTATGGTACGATCGGAGGGCCAGAGAGCGCACCTTGGAAACAGGACAGAAGGTCCTGGTGTTAGAGCCCACTAGGCAGAACAAGTTCCAAGCTGCATTGCAGGGGAACTACCAGGTAGTAGGGAAAATAGCCGACACAACCTATAATGTCGCCGATTGTGATGACCCCAGGGTTATCTGCATGTTCCACATGAATATGCTGAAGCCCTACCACGAGCGCCCTGACGAGGTAGTGGCCATCTGTGCACCTGAAGCAGAGGATTTAGCCGGACTTCCCTTGCCAGATGTCTTAGGGGAAAGGACTCAGTCTAAAACATGGGACCAGGTACACTTGGGTGAAGACCTAGGCCCCCGGGAGAGACAGCAGGCGGAGGAGTTGTTGAGGTAGCGACAGAGGATGTTTTTGGGGAGACCAGGGTACACTCGCCTGGCACAACACAAGGTTGAGACCAAGGATCAGACCCCCCTGCGACAAAACCCTTTCCGCGTCCCTGAGTCTGCACGAGAGGGGATGCGACAAGAGATACAAGAGATGTTGCGTTTAGGGGTCAATGAAGAGTCAGATAGTCCCTGGGCATCCCCCGTAGTGTTAGTGCCCAAGAAGGATGGGACTACACGGTTTTGTGTAGACTATCATAAGCTCAATGAGAAAACAGTGACGGATGCATATCGCATGCCGCGTGTGGATGAGTTGTTAGACCGGCTGGCGGGGGCAAAGTATTTGACCACCATCAATCTATGCAAAGGCTACTGGCAGATTCCCCTTAGTTCTGACGCTATTCCCAAGTCAGCATTTGTCACCCTGTTTGGCTTATTCCAGTTTCGAGTTATGCCATTCGGGATGAAGAATGCCCCGGCGACCTTCCAGAGGCTGGCTGACCGGCTTCTGGATGGTCTCCAGGACTATGCTTATGCCTACCTGGATGACATCGCCATCTACAGTGCGACATGGGAAGAGCATCTAAATCACCTAGAGACAGTATTGGACAGGATCCACAAGGCCAGAATCACCCTGAACCCAAACAAGTGTCACGTGGGCAAAGCAGAGGTTCAGTATTTAGGGCATTGGGTGGGAAGTGGGAAACAGCGACCCAGGTCATGGCATTTCTAGGGACAGCGGGGTATTACAGGAAATTTGTTCCCAATTACAGCAGCGTAGCCAAGCCCACACTGATCTGTCCCGTAAGAACCAACCCCGCCAGGTAACCTGGACCCCAGAGTGTGAGGAAGCCTTCCGCCAACTAAAGGACGTCCTCACCAGTATCCCTGTATTGGCCGCACCCGATCCAACTAAACATTTCCTTGTTCACACAGACGCTTCTATGTTTGGATTGGGGGCAGTACTGAGCCAAGTCGGGCGGACGGCCAAGAACACCCGGTAGCTTACCTGAGTCGGAAACTACTGCCCCGTGAAGTAAGCTATGCGGCCATCGAGAAGGAGTGCCTGGCGGTAGTATGGGCACTCAAAAAAGTTGCAACCATATTTGTATGGACGACAATTTTCCCTCCTAACGGACCATAATCCCCTAGTCTGGCTTAATCGGGTCTCCGGAGACAACGCCAGATTGCTGCGGTGGAGTTTAGCCCTACAACCTCTGGACTTCACCATCCACTACAGACCCGGCAAACAAAACGGTAACGCCGATGGACTAAGTCGACAAACGGAACTTGTACCAACCCCATAAACTTCAGTCATCCCCAAACCGTTCCGTTAAGGATCAGACTGTGTATGCTGATCGCGTCGCTGAAAAGGGGAGCCGTGTTACGTGTTACGGAACCACTCAGCACCCAGAATATGTTGTGCAGTTATATGTATGTATAATAGGTTCCATGTGAGATGCATCTCCCTAATGCATCAGCCCACAGGCTGCGCCCCTGGGCAGAGGGGACACAATATTCCCCTTTTTTCCTCCCCCCACCTTTGTAATTTCCACAGTAAGTATTGGCAGGCTCTGGCCACCTGTGGATATTGTAATGCATGTCTGGCCTGCCGCTTTTCTATTGGCCTGCCCTCTGTATCTGTGTGATATATTCTGTGTCCTGTGAGTAAAGTTTTGTCAGACTGGAAATACGTGGAGAAGCAGTGATCTTTTATATGCGCCCAGCGTCCTTCATTCTGACTCCAACCAAAGCAGAGTGGACCTCCTGAAATGCGGGGTGGTACTGAAAGAGGTACCCCAGCTTGGTAGACCCCGTTACACTCCTTTTTTTACATAGTAACTAATCCCTTTCTCTGCTCGATATGGCTTAGATGTTTGTCTAAACTGGGACTTGGTATTTGAACGTTTCTCTGGAGATAGATCGTAGATCCACTGGGGGTACTTTTGTTCTGTTGCAGTGCAGAATCTCAAAAGCTGATCATACAGTTGGTCTTCCGTTGTTGTCAAAATTGTAAAACTAATTTTTTTGTTGGAGGTATTTCAAGTTCACTTTATATACCTTATCAGGATAGAATAGGAACTCACACTGGAGAACTTAAAGTGCATATCAAATAGAGCAGGGAGAAACATACATAAGGCTACGTTCACACTTGCGTCTTTGGGCGCAGCGTCGTCGACGGATACCGACGCATGCGTCCCCATCTTTAACATGGGGGGCGCATGGACATGCGCCGGTATGCGTTGTATGACGCATGCATTTTTTTGGCGCACCAGACAGGGCACGGACGACGCTACAGGTTGCAGTTTTGATGCGTCACATTTCCGAAGAAAAACGCATGCAACGCACCTGCGTCGTAAATGCGCCAAAAAAACACATTAGCGTCTATGAAAAACGCATAGGGCGCAGGTGCCTGCGTTGAACCGCGTTTTTTGACGCATGCGCCTTTTGACTAAATGTATTTTTTGGGGGGGAGTTTTGGATCTTCAATTGTATAGGACAACGCATGCGTAAAAAAAAGCTGCGTTGTGTATGTGTTTGACATGCGTTGTGCGTTGCGTCGACGACGCTGCGCCCAACAACGCAAATGTAAACGTAGCCTAACAACTTACAAAACATAACATTAACTGTGCACTGATGGAACTGCACCATCTACTGTCAGTTCAATGTAATGCCTCCAACACATTCTGTAACTCTAGTCCACCCATTTCCATGCACTAGATTTGCTGCTGATTTTCCACAGGGAAAAAATCAGCAGCCAATCTACATCGAAACCGCATCCCAATTATGTGGATTTTTTGTGCAGAATCACAGCAGATTTCTCCGTGTCACATGGAAGAGGGAAATCTGCTGCAGACCGCATCAAAATCTGACAAAAGCCGCATGAAATGGTATATGATTTGTTTATGTGCATCTATATATTCTGTAGCACTACAGCAGCAAAAACACACTGATATTCTGCCCTAAAGGAGTATAGACCATGGGTATATTATAGCCTAGGCCAAACTATACCTCGGGGTATAAATTGGCCAAGCCCAGATTATACTCCGCCGCGCCAGAATATACCCCTGCTGCTGTAGATCAGATTTTTTCAAGCTTATGAGAACCATTGAGTGATATACTCAACAACAGGACCCCAGACGTTGCACAGGGGCCCCAGACATCGCACAGGGTCCCCAGACGTCACACAGTGGCCCCAGACATCGCACAGGGGCCTCAGACATTGCACAGGGGCCCCAGACATCGTGACAGGGGCCCCAGACAGTATGACTCAAGAACGGGGCCCCAGACATCGCACAGGGGGTCCCAGACAGCGCACAGGGGGCAGAGACAGCTCACAGGGGCCCTGCGCACTGTCTCTTCTCCCCATGCACGCTGTCTCTTCCCCCCCTTGCGCGCTGTCTGTGCCCCCTGTGCGATGTCTTTGCCCCCTTGTGCGCTGTCTGGGGTCCCGTTCTTGAGCATATCACTAAATACTGTGCGATGTCTGGGGCCCCATGCGCTGTCTCTGCCCCCTGTTCACTGCCTGGGGCACCTGTGTACTGACTGGGGCCCCGTTATTAAGCATATCACTTAATGGTTCTCAAAAGCGTGAAAAATCTGATCTACAGCAGCTGGGTTATATTCTGGCCCTGGAGGGGTATAATCTGGTCTAGGTCAATTTATACCCCGGGGTATAGTTTGGCCTAGGCCAGAATATACCCAGGGTATAATATGCCCTAGACCACTTTAACCTGGGTATATTGTGGGCGGGGGGTTAATCTGGCCTGTTACAGCGGGACCCAAGGGTAAGTATGAGTTATACATACTCCCGGCCAGTGCGTGTGTGGCCTTGCTCCATGCACTTGTATTGAGCCGAGGCTGCACCCCGTCTGGTGACGCAGACGGCTAGTTGGTATGATCGACTAGAGGGCGTTGCCTCGCTCCATATAAGTATGACCGGGAGTATGTACAGTCGGGGAAATAAATATTTGATCCTTTGCTGATTTTGTAAGTTTGCCCACTGACAAAGACATGAACAGTCTATAATTTTAAGGGTAGGTTAATTTTAACACTGAGAGATAGAATATCAAAAATAAAATCCACAAAATTACATTGCATCAATTATTTACACTTATTTGCATTTTGCGTGAGAAATAAGTATTTGATCCGTATGGCAAACAATACTTGGTGGCAAAACCCTTGTTGGCAAGCACAGCAGTCAGATGTATTTTGTAGTTGATGATGAGGTTTGCGCACATGTCAGGAGGAATTTTGGTCCACTCCTCTTTGCAGATAATCTCTAAATCATTAAGATTTTGAGGCTGTCGTTTGACAACTTGGAGCTTCAACTCCCTCCATAGGTTTTCTATGGGATTAAAGTCTGGAGACTAGCTAGGTCACTCCATGACTTTAATGTGCTTCTTTTTGAGCTACTCCTTTGTTGCGTTGGCTGTATGTTTTGGGTCATTGTCTTGCTGGAAGATCCAGACACGACCCATTTTTAATGACCTGTCGGAGGGAAGGAGGTTGTCACTCAGGATATTACAGGTAATGGCTCCATCCATTCTTCCATTGATGCGGTGAAGTAGCCCTGTGCCCTTAGCAGAGAAACACCCCCAAAACATAATGTTTCCACCTACATGCTTGGGAAAGTGGGAAAGTGGGAAGGGTGTTCTTTGGGTCATAGGCTGCATTTCTCTTCCTTGAAAACACGGCAAGTTGAGTTAATGCCAAAGAGCTCAATTTTTGTCTCATCTGGTCACAGCACCTTCTCCCAATCACTCACAGAATCATCCATGTGTTCATTGGCAAACTTCAGACTGGCCTTCACATGTACCTTCTTGAGCAGGGGGACCTTGCGGGCACTGAAGGATTTTAAACCTTTACGGTGTACTGTGTTACCAATGGTTTTCTTGATGATTGTGGTCCCAGCTGCCTTGAGATCATTAACAAGTTCCCCCTGTGTAGTTTAAGGATGATCTCTCACCTTCCTCATTATCAAGGATACCCCACGAGGTGAGATTTTGCATAGTGCCCCAGATTGATGATGACTGACAGTCATTTTGTATTTCTTCAATTTTCTTACTATTGCACCAACAGTTGTCTCCTTCTAACCCAGGGTCTTACTTATGGTTTTGTAGCCCATTCCAGGTTTGTGCAGGTCTATGATCTTGTCCCTGACATCCTTAGAAAGCTCATTGGTCTTGTCCATGTTGTAGAGGTTAGAGTCTGACTGATTAACTGAGTCTGTGGACAGGAGTCTTTTATAAAGGTGACTACGTAAGACAGATGTCTTTAATGAAGGTAACAAGTTTATTAGGAGCGTCTAACTGGTCTGTAGGAGCCAGAACTCTTAATGGTTGGTAGGGGATCAAATACTTCTTTCTCCCTGCAAAATGCAAATAAATTTATATAATTTATACTATGTGATTTTCTGGATTTTATTTTTTATATAATATACTTATTTTCCCCACCGTACATACTCCCGGTCATACTTACTAACTCAGTATGAGTTTTCACATTGATTATCCCTTATATTATAGAGTCACTCTATTTATATTTCATGGTCCTTATCTTTAGGTTGCCTTTCCCTTAGATCCCAGTAGTATTGTTATATTGTCATATATATGATTACTTATGTATTTCCCGCTGTTTTTATCAATTTCTTTCCTTTTAATCATTATTATCCACTTTTTCTTTATTCCGCAGCATGCAGGCGCAGAGAGCCGATGAATTGCGTCATCAGATTATCCGGACACTTGCGCACTTTCATAAGGCCAGCATTCCGTTATAAACCATAGCTGATTCATGTGTGCGCAGAGAGCAGGGGATTCTCTCTTCAGATGATTCGGACGCATGCGCACTTCCACTGGGCCAGTTATCTGTTCAAATATCAGCATCCGACTCACACGTGCGCACTATCCACCGCGTCCTGAACTTTTAACCCGGAAGTGCTCAGTTCCAGCACAAGCACGGTACTCTCATAAAGCGTGCACCCAGTCTTTCTCCTCACTTTCACTTTGGAACACGGCGAGGCTTCACGTCCCGGATTTCACCTGGCTCCTTCATCTCCACAGCCCTGCAAGCTTTACCGGTCTGACGATTACCCTCAGGTAGCTCACACTTACCGATTGTGTGATCGGTCCGCTATATTTACTTGCTTATTTGGCGTTGTGTATACACTTTTTTTTATAGTGGGATGCCGTACTTTCTCCATATAGAGCGACTTACGTACTAGTAAAGTATATACCAACATTTTTTTTTCCCCTTCATTCTACATGTTTGTAACCTCAGAGTGGCCTTTCTTCTCTTAGGTGCTGATCTCCTCCTCCATCTGGCTGTAGCTATGTATGGTATTTTCTCTTTGATGTATTTTTACACATAAAAAAATTCTTTTCAATATACTCCTTTTGACCTGGATGGTCCATTTTTTTCCTTTTTTTCCCATTCTGCCCTCCTTTTTTCCCCCCTTTCTTTTTTGCCATATTCTATGTTATAATGGATATTTCTTTCCTGTATGTTTCAGAAACACAGATATAACTTGAGAAAGGCGTATAAGCCGAAACGTTGTGTAAAAATTGTCTGTGAACAAATCATCATGTCTGCATTATCTGTGGCATCATATGAATTCTGCTGTTAATGGAAAATCATTATTTTCAAATAAAAGAATTATATGAACTTATTTTTGAGTGCCGGAGTTCATCGTTATAGATTGTTTACATTTCTCCAGAGCACCTATATTAACTGTGAGCACCCCATAAGCTTCTTTCCTTATACTTACTAACTCATACATACCCTCTGGTCTCAGGTCGGAAACTAGCGAATCCCCTCAGTGCACAGTGCGCATGCTGGGGGATTCATAAGTCTGCAGGCTCACAGAGTTACTGCAGACTTATTCATTTGGACCGGACAACCCCTATAATGGCAGAACATATATACTGCACAGTAAAAAAAAAATCCTGCCATATCTATACAGATGGTGTGGTAGGCCATATGTGCTAAAGAGAAGAAGAAATTTCTTACATGTCTGAAAAGATGGTATGATATGTCATCCTGGTGCTCTAACTGGACAGCCACGACACCTTCCAGTCCTGAAAATGGACAGACTACAGCACTAGTTTCAGTACATTCACAGTTTCTCCTTCTCCTTGCACAGCCAGTGGTCAGGACCTTCTAAAAAATAGGCAACTGACCAAAATGCTAAACTACAGTTGCACCTTCCCAATCTTTGGGATCAAAAAGGGTCATGGCGGTCAGACCACTACTACCGCATATACTAGAGTATAAGCCGAGATTTTCAGCACTTTTTTGTGTGCTGAAAACCCCCCCCTCGGTTTATACACAAGTCATCGTCCAGAAATCCAGCCGGGGGGGGGGGGGGGGAGGACGGAGCGGCGGAGATGCAGGAGTCGGCGGTTATGACATCATACTCACCCTCCTCACGCCATCGCTGCAAATCCCTGCATCTCCACTGTCCAGTTGCTGCAGGTCTTCCTGTGCTGAACGGTCTCGTAGTACCGCTCATTAAGGTAATGAATATGCACGCGTCTCCACTCCCATAGGCGTGGAGACGCGTGCATAGTCATTACCTTAATGAGTGGTACCACGTGACCACTCAGCACAGGAAGAGCTGCCGCATCGGGACAACGGAGATGAGGGGATGTGCAGTGACTGCGCGAGGAGGGTGAGTATGATGGGGGAGGATGGAGGGGGAGCCAAGCCAAGCCATGCATACAAGGATGGGGGAGGGGAGCCGAGCCATGCATACAAGATGGGACAGGGGAGCCGAGCCATGCAAACAACGAGGGGACAAGGGAAGCCATGCATACAAGAGGGGGAGTCACACAGAGCAGGACAGGACGGGGGAGCCACACAGAGCAGGACAAGACAGTGGGAGCCACACATAGCAGGACAGGGATGAGGGGACAATGCATACCTGGCTTATACTCAAGTCAACAAGCTTATCCAGTTTTCTGTGGTTTTAGGTGTCTAGGCTTATACTCGAGTCGAGCTTATACTCGAGTATATACAGTAATCAGAATGTCATGGCATATCAAAGAAATATAGCATCAATTTATGAGAATGGAAACTCCCTTTAAATTCACAGAGGATTGCCAAGACTGGATACACAGCAGAACATCCATAGCTGTATAAGCTCTGTAAGAATTACCAGCTTCTGGATATAAATGAGAATAGGTATAATTACTACGTTGCGACATATTTAGCAAGCAAAATGCCCAGATTGAAGAGTAATTTGCACAGACAAGCTTGACTTGCATCAACTTTATAATGTTTTGCACCTTGTGCAACGAGGAAGAATCAATTAAAAGGTTCACGATTGGTTGGAAAGGGTGTGTGACCTAACATGCAACACAGGACGCCAAGAAATGAACCTAAATTTTGATTTGGTGTAATCTAAGAAAACACATTGTATAAGAAACGGAGTGAAACGCTTCTTTTATACTCACCTATCTGGAGTACTGTAGAGCCATTACTTATCTATCCCATAAACGACCTTCAGAATAAAACTAAAGAGAAACATAAGCCTGCTAATAAAAATCTCCATGGAAAAAATAAAGAAATAAAGAAGGGATCTTCTATTATATTCTATCATAAAAACACCATAAGGTGGCAATGAAAATCTAATCGCCTTCTCAAGTGCACACACAAAACTTTACTCTATGGAGACTCATAAAACATGGAAGGCAATATTATAAAGTGCAACATGTTTCCAAGACTACAAGTCTTCATGTTTCAGCTGTCATCTGCAGGGAAAGATGCGGGCTCAGCGCAGGAGCCTGCATCAAAGAGGGGGACGTCACCTATGATGTAATTATACGTCAAAGGTTGTAAAGGAGTTAAACATTAATGGCTGTGTGTTGCATTATTTAGAGAGCACACCAAATTTACACTGTTATACAAGCTGTACACTGATTACTTTACATTCTAAGTGTCATATCTTCAGTGTTGTCCCATGAAAAGATATCATAAAATATTTATAAAAATGTTAGGGGTGTACTCTCTTGTGAAATACTGTATATATTGTGAGCCCCATCGGGGACAGCGATGATAATGCGTGCAAACTGTAAAGCGCTGCGGAATATGTTAGCGCTATATAACAAAAAGATTATTATTATTTATATACCAGGATAAGGGGTATATATATATATATATCAGGATGGGGGATATATATACCATGAAGGGGCCCAGGATAGGGGACGCAGATACCGGGATGATATACACACACACACAGGTACT
Organism: Ranitomeya imitator; assembly: GCF_032444005.1. NCBI lineage: Eukaryota > Metazoa > Chordata > Amphibia > Anura > Dendrobatidae > Ranitomeya > Ranitomeya imitator. Next base: position 105,591,059 of record NC_091288.1, read on the forward strand.
TCTCACAAAATTAGAATATCATCAAAAAGTTACGGTAATTTATTTCAGTTCTTCAATACAAAAAGTGAAACTTATATATTATATAGGGTCACTACAAAGAGAGTGATCTATTTCAAGTGTTTATTTCTGTTAATGTTGATGATTATGGCTTATAGCCAATGAAAACCCCAAAGTCATTATCTCAATAAATTAGAATACTTTATAACACCAGCTTGAAAAATGGTTTTAAAATCCGAAATGTTGGCCTACTGAAATGTATGTTCAATAAATGCACTTAATACTTGGTCAAGGCTTCTTTCGCATCAATGCGGAGTGGCATAGAGGCGATCAGCCTGTTGCACTGTTAGCTTTGATAGCAGCCTTTAGCTAGTCTGCATTGTTGGGTCTGGTGTTTCTCATCTTCCCCTTGACAATACCCCATAGATTCTCTATGGGGTTAAGGTCAGGCGAGTTTGCTGGCCAACCAAGCACAGTAATACTGTTGTTTTTAAACCAGGTATTGGTACTTTTGGCAATGTGGACAGGTGCAAAGTTCTGCTGGAGAGTGAAATTTCCATCTTCAAAAAGCTTGTCAGCAGAGGGAAGCATGAAGTGGTCTAAAATTTCCTGGTAGACGGCTGCGCTGACTTTGGTCTTGATAAAACACAGTGGACCTACACCAGCAGATGACATGGCTCCCGAAACCATCACTGATTGTGGAAACTTTACACTAGACCTCAAGCAGCTTGGATTGTGGCCTCTCCACTCTTCCTCCAGACTCTGGAACCTTGATTTCCAAATGAAATGCAAACTTTACTTTCATCTGAAAATAACACCTTGGACCACTAACAGTGAAGTTCTTTTTCTCCTTGGCCCAGGTAAGACGCTTCTGGTGTTGTCTATGGTTAAGAGCATATGGAATGAGACACTTGTAGCCCATGTCCTGGATATGTCTGTGTGTGGTGGCTCTTGAAGCAATGACTAGCAGCAGTCCACTCCTTGTGAATCTCCTCCAAATTTTTGAATGGTCTTTTCTTAAAGGGAATCTGTCACCTAATTTTTCACATATAAGATGCGGCCACCACCATCAGGGGCTTATCTACAGCATTCTGTAATGCTGTAGATAAGTCCCCGATGTAACCGGAAAGATAAGAAAGACACGTTAGATTATACTCACCCAGGGGCGTCCGGTGCAGTCCGGGTCTGATGGGCGGCGCAGATCCCGGTCCGGTGCCTCCCATCTTCATGCGATGACGTCCTCTTCCTTGCTTCCTGTCGCGGCTCCTGCACTGAAGGCAGCGTAAAGTACTGCAGTGAGCAGGCGCAGGGCCTCTCTGACCTTTCCCGGCGCCTGCGCACTGCAATACTTTGCTCTGCCCTCAACAGGGCAGATAAAGTACGCGACAGGAAGCAAGGAAGAGGACGTCATCACATGAAGATGGGAGGTGCCATACCCGGACCTGCGACGCCCATCGGACTGGACCGCACCGGACCGCCCCCCCCCCCAGGTGAGTATAATATAACTTGTTTTTCTTATTTTTTCAGGTTACATCGGGGGCTTATCTACAGCATTACAGAATGCTGTAGATAAGCCCCTAATGAATGGCAATGGCCACATCTTATATGTGAAAAATTAGGTGACAGAGTGTTAGGGGTCGAGTTCCCGCTTCTGCACAGGGGGAATCTCGAGCCACTTCCGCTGCGGTCTCCCATTCTTGTCCAGCCGCAGTGGAGCCTGCTCAGCAAGGACGTCGGTCCCAGCGTCTTGCTCATTCTCACTCTGTTCTGAGAGTTAGTGCTGCTTCTCCAGTCTCTGCCATTAAAGTCAGTGCTGGTCAGCAGCGAGCGGACTTCTCTGGGACTAAGTCCTTGTCTGCATGTACTGAGCATGCCCAGCGTAAGGTCTCCCGTTGGAGATCGAGGGTCATGTGCTCAGGCTCTGCAGCACATTCCATTGGTCCTCTTGGCAGGTCCTAGAAGGGCAAAAGTGCTGTGGCCACTTCCTGTGCTGCTGCTATATAAACTGCGCATGACCGCACGGCCATGCGCTAGTATTGTCTTACAATTGCTTATGTGTGTATGTTGTGAGTGCAAGTCGTCCTTGGAAACCCCTACCCTATTGAATGTCTGTTCGCGGAAGGTGTATGGCTGCTATCTAGCGCCCGACTTAGCCTACAGCACTAAACACACATCACAGCGTCCTGTAGCTGTGCCTGCCAGTACGGCGCCGTGCGCCTGCCTTGCGCTTTCCATACCCGAGTCTGGGTGGTTAGTGGCGTCCGTTAGTGCGGCATCGCTCGCACTCTTGTGCATATAGATTTCTTAAGGTTCTCTACACACCCAGTTGCGGTGTTACGCCAGCAAGGGTCTAATCGGGCTCCAATCCCTTCTGGGGTTAAGTCCGCTGACCACTTGCTCGCGCACTAGTGCGGTACTGCGGTCCTGTGAATTAACAGGATCGCTTTCTTCACGCTGGGTGAGGTTTAACCCACGCGTGTATACTTTAGTGTACCGCCATATGGTCTGCAAATTGCTAGCAGCAGGTTCTCACCTGCACGGTGGACCCCGGACTGCGAACGCACCTTTATCATCTGTCTTGGTGCGTTCCGCCAGTCGTAACAGAATACTAGCGCCAGGGTCTGGCTAGTAAAATGGCGGAAGATCAGCGTTTACAGCGGTACATCCAGCAGCTGGAGGGAAGGTTGGCGGCTCTTGAGCGTTCAACCTCAGCTGTGGATGTTACTGCTGTCGCTGTTCAGGCTGCAAGTGTGGCTGCAGCTACCTTGTCCACTGCCGCTCCTGTACCGACGCTATCTCGCCTCCCGCTACCAGAGAAATTTTCTGGTGACAGTAAGTCCTGTAGGGGTTTCGTGAGTCAGTGCTCAATACATCTCGAGCTTCTGGCCTCTCGTTTCCCTACAGAGCGGGCTAAGGTGGGCTTTATAATTTCCTTATTGTCGGACAAGGCGTTGCAGTGGGCTACGCCGCTGTGGGAGCGTGGCGATCATGTGGTGCAGAGTGCTCCGTTATTCCTGAGCACTCTGAAACAGGTCTTTCTAGGACCTCGTGTCACCCATGACACGGCGCTCCAACTGTTGGCACTGACTCAGGGCTCGTCCTTGGTCAGCCTTTTTGCCGTCCATTTCCGCACTCTGGCATCTGAGCTGGAGTGGTCGGATAAAGCCCTTATCCCTATATTTTGGAGGGGGCTGGCTGACCACGTTAAGGATGCTCTGGCCACTAGGGAGATTCCCGCCACACTGGAGGAGTTAATAGCAGTATCTACTCGCATTGACCTCCGTTTTCACGAGCGGAGGTTAGAGCGAGCCCAGTGTAGGCAGAGGTTTCGGCTGGCTCCTACCTTCGCCAAACCTTTGGAATCTCCAGTTCTGGCTCCTGAGTTCCAGGAACCTAAGGTGGTGTCACGAGCGGGATCTAAGTCCCAGACTGCTCGTGCACTCCAGGGTTGCCATGTTTGCCAACAGTCAGGACATCTTGCCACCAGATGTCATCAGCGGTCGAGGAAACGTCAGCGTCTAGTGGTAGTAGGTGGAGGTGCACTAGACACTGCGACGTTTGCCTCCAAATTGTCCTTTAAGGGGACAATTACCCTTGGCTCATCCTCCCACTCGGTAGACCTCTGCGTGGATTCTGGGGCGGAGGGCAATTTTATGTCTTCTGCCTTCGCCCAACGTCACGCAATACCCCTGGTTATGCTATCCCAACCACTATCGGTACGAGTGGTGAATGGGTCGACACTCCCCGCACAGATAACACATCAGACCATCCCTGTTACTCTGTCCCTGTCGCCATCCCATCAGGAGATTATTTCTCTGCTCGTCATTCCTGAGGGTATTGATGAGGTCCTGTTGGGGATACCTTGGCTACAGTACCACTCTCCTCACATCGAGTGGTCCTCGGGCAGAATTCTGGGATGGGGTGAATCATGTGGGGGTAGGTGTCACCGAGAGTGTGTTCAGGTTGCTACTACTGAGGTACCCGCAGATCTATCCTCTCTCCCCAAGCAATATTGGTCTTATGCAGACGTGTTCTCCAAGAAGGCGGCGGAGACCTTTCCGCCCCATCGCCCCTATGACTGTCCTATCGATCTCTTGCCTGGTGCTGAGCCTCCCCGGGGTCGAGTCTATCCATTATCTCTCCCGGAAACGGAGGCAATGTCTCAGTACATACAAGAGAATCTGGCAAGAGGGTTCATCAGGAAGTCAGTGTCACCTGCTGGGGCAGGGTTCTTCTTCGTGCAGAAGAAGAATGGAGAACTACGTCCATGCATAGACTACAGGGGTCTTAATGCTATCACAGTTAAGAACAAGTACCCTTTGCCGTTGATATCTGAGCTTTTCGATAGGCTTCGGGGAGCTAGAGTGTTTACGAAACTAGATCTGCGGGGTGCTTACAACCTGATTCGCATCCGTGAGGGGGACGAGTGGAAAACGGCATTTAACACCAGAGATGGGCATTATGAGTATCTGGTGATGCCCTTCGGGCTCTGTAATGCACCTGCCGTTTTTCAAGACTTTGTCAACGACATCTTCCGGGATATGCTTTCCACCTCGGTTGTAGTCTATCTGGATGATATTCTCATCTTTTCTCCAGATATTGACTCCCACCGGAGAGATGTTGGCAGAGTCTTCGACCTCCTACGGGCAAACTCTCTTTACGCAAAGTTGGAGAAGTGTGTGTTTGAGCAGGAGTCCTTACCTTTCCTGGGCTATATCATCTCCGCCCAGGGATTGGCTATGGATCCTGCCAAACTACAGGCTGTGATGGACTGGCAAGAGCCCCATTCTCTTAAAGCGGTGCAGCGCTTTATGGGGTTCATAAACTATTACCGCCAGTTCATTCCCCACTTCTCAACTCTGGTAGCTCCCTTGGTAGCCCTCACCAAGAAGGGAGCGAATCCCAAATTGTGGTCGGAAGAGGTCTCCAAGGCCTTCACTTCTATTAAGTCCCACTTTGCTAGCGCTCCCATCTTACATCGTCCCGATGTGGATAAGCCATTCCTACTGGAGGTGGATGCCTCGTCCGTTGGTGCTGGAGCAGTCCTCTACCAAAAGGATGCTCAAGGTCGGAAGCATCCATGCTTCTTCTTCTCCAAGACCTTCACGCCAGCGGAGAGGAACTACTCCATCGGGGACAGGGAGTTGCTAGCAATGAAGTTGGCCTTTTCGGAGTGGAGACACCTTCTGGAAGGTGCGCGGTTTCCCTTCCAAGTTTACACGGACCACAAAAATTTGGTCTATTTGCAGACAGCCCAGCGGCTAAATTCTCGCCAGGCCAGATGGTCCCTGTTCTTCTCCCGGTTCCACTTTTCCCTTCATTATCTCGCCGGGGAGAAGAATATCCGTGCTGACGCTCTCTCTCGCTCCCTTATGTCAACTGAGGAGGAGGAAGAGGAGCCTCGGCTTATTGTCCCTTCCGAGAGCCTGAGAACCGTGGCGCCGGTTTCGCTAGAGTCTGTGCCTCCGGGCAAGACTTTTGTGCCCATTAATTTGCGACCGGAGGTTCTCTCTTGGGCTCATTCGTCCAGGGTGGGTGGACACTTTGGGACAAAGAGGACATCTGAGCTACTGGCGAGGACGTACTGGTGGCCGCATATGGTCCGGGATGTCAGGGATTATGTTCTGGCGTGTGTCTCCTGCGCCAAAAATAAATCTCCGCGTCAAAGGCCAGCTGGTTTGCTCTATCCCTTGCCGGTGGCAGATAGGCCCTGGGAGATGGTCGGGATGGACTTTGTTGTGGGTTTGCCCAAGTCTCGCGGCTGTACCATCATTTGGGTCATCACCGATCATTTCTCAAAAATGGTGCATTTGGTGCCGCTGCCGCGGTTACCTTCTGCACGGGCCTTGGCAGCGTTGTTCATTAGACATATCTTCCGCCTACATGGTATGCCAGACAAAATTGTCAGTGACCGGGGTTCCCAGTTTGCGTCTCGGTTCTGGAGAGAGCTCTGTCGTCTACTCAGTATTGAGTTGAATCTCTCTTCCGCTTATCATCCCGAGACGAATGGGTTGGTAGAGAGGGCCAACCAGACCTTGGTCACATACCTGCGACATTTTGTTTCAGCCAGGCAGGATGACTGGGCATCCTTGCTATCATGGGCAGAGTTTGCACTGAACAACGCCGTAGCCGACTCCACTGGACAAACCCCATTCCTCCTCAACTATGGTCAGCATCCACGGGTACCTGTGCCTATGCCCGTGTCTTCCGCCGACTCCAGGGTGGCAGACTGGGCTGTGGAGGCACGGGATATTTGGGACCGCACTCAGGATGCCATTCGGGCCTCTAAGGAAAGAATGAGGTCCTCCGCTGATGCTCATCGGCGCCCCGCTCCGACCTTTGCTCCTGGCGACTTGGTGTGGCTCTCCGCCCGTAACATCAGGCTGCGAGTTGAGTCCACTAAATTTGCTCCTCGCTACTTGGGTCCATTCAAGGTCCTCGAGCAGGTTAATCCTGTGGTCTATCGTTTGGCCCTTCCACCACGCCTGGGTATCACCGACACCTTTCATGTGTCCCTCTTGAAACCCGTGTATATGTCCCGGTTTTCCGAGTCATCTGCTGGGACATCGGGTTCGTCTACGGACGATTATGAGGTGAACGCTATTTTGGGGTGCAAGGTGGTGCGTGGTAAAAAATTTTATTTGGTGGACTGGAAGGGTTATGGCCCCGAGGACAGGTCCTGGGAGCCTGTTGAGCACATTCGGGCTCCGCAGCTCATTGCTGCCTTCGAACGTAGCGAGGCCCAAGGAGGGGGGGGCCCTAGGAGGGGGGGTAATGTTAGGGGTCGAGTTCCCGCTTCTGCACAGGGGGAATCTCGAGCCACTTCCGCTGCGGTCTCCCATTCTTGTCCAGCCGCAGTGGAGCCTGCTCAGCAAGGACGTCGGTCCCAGCGTCTTGCTCATTCTCACTCTGTTCTGAGAGTTAGTGCTGCTTCTCCAGTCTCTGCCATTAAAGTCAGTGCTGGTCAGCAGCGAGCGGACTTCTCTGGGACTAAGTCCTTGTCTGCATGTACTGAGCATGCCCAGCGTAAGGTCTCCCGTTGGAGATCGAGGGTCATGTGCTCAGGCTCTGCAGCACATTCCATTGGTCCTCTTGGCAGGTCCTAGAAGGGCAAAAGTGCTGTGGCCACTTCCTGTGCTGCTGCTATATAAACTGCGCATGACCGCACGGCCATGCGCTAGTATTGTCTTACAATTGCTTATGTGTGTATGTTGTGAGTGCAAGTCGTCCTTGGAAACCCCTACCCTATTGAATGTCTGTTCGCGGAAGGTGTATGGCTGCTATCTAGCGCCCGACTTAGCCTACAGCACTAAACACACATCACAGCGTCCTGTAGCTGTGCCTGCCAGTACGGCGCCGTGCGCCTGCCTTGCGCTTTCCATACCCGAGTCTGGGTGGTTAGTGGCGTCCGTTAGTGCGGCATCGCTCGCACTCTTGTGCATATAGATTTCTTAAGGTTCTCTACACACCCAGTTGCGGTGTTACGCCAGCAAGGGTCTAATCGGGCTCCAATCCCTTCTGGGGTTAAGTCCGCTGACCACTTGCTCGCGCACTAGTGCGGTACTGCGGTCCTGTGAATTAACAGGATCGCTTTCTTCACGCTGGGTGAGGTTTAACCCACGCGTGTATACTTTAGTGTACCGCCATATGGTCTGCAAATTGCTAGCAGCAGGTTCTCACCTGCACGGTGGACCCCGGACTGCGAACGCACCTTTATCATCTGTCTTGGTGCGTTCCGCCAGTCCTAACACAGAGTCCCTTTAACAATCCTTTCAAGACTGCGGTTATCTCGGTTGCTTGTGCACCTTTTTCTACTAGACTTTTTCCTTCCACTCAACTTTCCATTAATATGTTTGGATACAGCACTCTGTGAACAGCCAGCTTCTTTAGCAATGACCTTTTGTGGCTTACTCTCTTTGTGGAGTGTGTCAATGACTGCCTTCTGGACATCTGTCAAGTCAGCAGTCTTCCCCATGATTGTGGATCCTACTGAAAAAGACTAAAGGTACCGTCACACTCAGCGACGCTGCAGCGATATAGACAACGAGCCGATCGCTGCAGCGTCGCTGTTTAGGTCGCTATAGAGACGTCAAACACGGCAACACCAGAACGATGCAGGAGCAATCCAGTAACGTACTTATCGTTCTCGCTGGTTGCTAGCTCCATGTAAAAACATTGCTGGCACCGTTGCTTTTGCTGTCAAACATAACGAATCACGCCGACCTGACGACCAAATAAAGTTCTGGACTTCTAGCTACGACCAGCGATGTCACAGCGGGATCCTGATCGCTGCTGCGTGTCAAACACAACGAGATCGCGCTGCGGTAGGGTGCTTCGCCGAAGAAGCGGACAGGTGAGGAGAACTCGGTTCTTTTTTTTAAATTGCGAACGGCAATCCGGGGGGCCCGGGCCAGAAAGCTGGACACACTGGGGGCAATATGCTGGACACACTGGGGGCAATATGCTGGACACACTGGGGCAGAGATGCTGGACACACTGGGGGCAATATGCTGGACACACTGGGGGCAGAGATGCTGGACACACTGGGGGCAATATGCTGGACACACTGGGGCAATATGCTGGACACACTGGGGACAATATGCTGGACACACTGGGGGCAGGATGCTGGACACTCGGGGCTGAATGCTGGACACACTGGGGGCTGAATGCTGCAGACACTGGGGGCTGAATGCTGGACACACTGGGGGCAAGATGCTGGAGACACTGGGGGCAATATGCTGGACACACTGGGGGCAATATGCTTGAGACAATGGGGGCTGAATGCTGGACACACTGGGGGCAGGAAGCTGGAGACACTAGGGGCAATATGCTGGAGACACTGGGGGCAATATGCTGGACTCACTGGGGGCAATATGCTGGAGACACTGGGGGCAAAATGCTGGAGACACTGGGGGCAATATGCTGGACACACTGACCCAGAATGCTGGACACACTAGGGGCAATATGCTGGACATACTGGGGGCTGAATGCTGGACACACTGAGGGCAGGATGCTGGACACACTGGGGGCAGGATGCTGGACACAATGGGGGTAGGATGCTGGACACACTTGGGGGAAGGATGCTGGACACACTTGGGGGAAGGATGCTGGACACACTGGGGGCAGGATGCTGGACACACTGGGGGCAAGAAGCTGGAGACACTAGGGGCAATATGCTGGAGACACTGGGGGCAATATGCTGGAGACACTGGGGGCAAAATGCTGGAGACACTGGGGGCAATATGCTGGACACACTGACCCAGAATGCTGGACACACTAGGGGCAATATGCTGGACACACTGGGGGCTGAATGCTGGACACACTGAGGGCAGGATGCTGGACACACTGGGGGCAGGATGCTGGACACAATGGGGGTAGGATGCTGGACACACTTGGGGGAAGGATGCTGGACACACTTGGGGGAAGGATGCTGGACACACTGGGGGCAGGATGCTGGACACACTGGGGGCAATATGCTGGACACACTGGGGGCAATATGCTGGACACACTGAGGGCAATATGCTGGACACACTGAGGGCAATATGCTGGACACACTGGGGGCAATATGCTGGACTCACTGGAGGCAATATGCTGGAGACACTGGGGGCAATATGATAGAGACACTGGGGCAATATGCTGGACACACTTAGGCAGAATGCTGGACACACTAGGGGCAATATGCTGGATACACTGGGGGCTGAATGCTGGACACACTGGGGACAGGATGCTGGACACACTGGGGGCAGTATGCTTGACACACTGGAGGTAGGATGCTGGACTTACTGGGGGAAGGATGCTGGACACACTGGGGGCAGGATGCTGGACACACTGGGGGAAGGATGCTGGACACACTGGGGGCAGGATGCTGGACACACTGGGGGCAGGATGCTGGACACACACTGGGGGCAATATGCTGGAGACACTGGGCAGATTGCTGGACACACTGGGGGCAATATGCTGGAGACACTGGGGCAGATTGCTGGACACATTGGGGGCAGGATGCTGGACACATTGGGGGCAGAGATGCTGGACACATTGGGGGCAGAGATGCTGGACACATTGGGGGCAGAGATGCTGGACACTGGGGGCAGAGATACTGGACACATTGGGGCAGAAATGCTGGACACATTGGGGGCAGAGATGCTGGACATTCGGGGCACAGATGCTGGACATTGGGGGCACAGATGCTGGACACTGGGGCAGAGATGCTGAACACACTGGGGGCAGGACTGGAGACAGATGGGGCAGGATTGGAGACATGGGCAGAATTTAGAAACGGGGCATGATTGGAGACACGGGGCAGAATGAAAGACATGTGGCAGGATTGGAGACAGATCGTGTAGGATCATGGGGTAGGATGGATACGATGGATACTCATGAGGGCAGGATGGGAGAACATATGGCTGGAGCCAGGAATGAGATACATGGGGTCAGGATGGGGGATATTATTATTAGCATAGGGGCTAATTAAGGGATATTATTACTGCAGTGATGTATTTATTTTATTTTTTGAGGACACTCTTAAATGGGGGGGGCGGTCCTGTTACTGTGTAGAGTGACACTATGTTGCCTCTTTTTCTTCATGTGGTGTAATGTAGAAGTTGGGAAAAATTAATTAATGTGTTCTGCAAGCGGAGCTTGCAATAACTGTGCTATTTCCTGCAGAGACAAGTCCTGGCTGGATGAAGTGATGGCGGTCCGTGCTGGATGAAAGATGAAGGACTTCACCTAGAGATGTCACTGGTGAGTCAGTGTTACCTATACACTGACACTATGCACTATATACAGAGGTCATTTGTATAATGTCACCGGTGATCACTGTATTACCTCTACACAGACACTGCATACTAAGTACAGATCTCCTGTGAATACTGGCACTTATGGTGATATTATTGTGTTTTTGTTTTTTTCTTCCTAACTGAAGGGTAAATTGACTAGATCAATGGATGTTTGACAGGTTATAGTTTCACACAGCAACTATTTTTCTGGAATAATCTGGTTCAGGTATATTATGACCCGTCACATGACCTAGTCGCATGACCCCGTCACATGGCCCCATCACATGACCGGGGGGCCAAAAGTGTCTGAACAGCCCGGGGCCCTAGCTACCCTTAATTCACTCCTGCTCACAACCTACCAATCCTAATGGAGGGGGTGACTGCTTGGTATATTACTGCACAATAGAGACTTGTATGTGGCGCTGTTCACACAATGGAAATGCACAGCAACCAGGTTAACAGCCTATTAGTGACGCCCTTCAATTAGATAAGGTGGGCTGCCCAGCGCTATACAAATGCATCCCATGTGAACAGACACCACAGTTTACAAGACCAAATGGCCCAACTGTACCCTGAAAAAAGGGTAAAAAACACATACACTGTGTGCAGAATTATTAGGCAAGTTGTATTTTGATCGCATGATACTTTTTATACATGTTGTCCTACTCCAAGCTGTTCAGGCTTGAGAGCCAAATACCAATTAAGAAAATCAGGTGATGTGCATCTCTGTAATGAGGAGGGGTGTTGTCTAATGACATCAAAACCCTATATAATGGTGTGCTTAATTATTAGGCAACTTCCTTTCCTTTGGCAAAATGGGTAAGAAGAGATAATTGATGGACTCTGAAAAGTCCAAAATTGTGAGATGTCTTGCAGAGGGATGCAGCAGTCTTTAAATTGCCAAACTTTTGAAGCGTGATCACCGAACAATCAAGCGATTCACGGCAAATAGCCAACAGGGTCGCAAGAAGCGTGTTGGGCAAATAAGGCGCAAAATAACTGCCCATGCATTGAGGAAAATCAAGCATGAAGCTGCCAAGATGCCATTTGCCACCAGTTTTGCCATATTTCAGAGCTGCAACGTTACTAGAGTAACAAAAAGCACAAGGTGTGCGATACTGAGGAACATGGCCAAGGTAAGGAAGGCTGAGAAACGACCACCTTTGAACAAGAAACATAAGATAAAACATCAAGACTAGGCCAGGAAATATCTTAAGACTGACTTTTCAAAGGTTTTATGAACTGATGAAATGAGAGAGACTCTTGATGGGCCAGAGGCTGGATCAGTAAAGGGCAGAGAGCTCCACTCCGACTCAGACGCCAGCAAGATGGAGGTGGGGTACTGGTATGCGCTGGTATCATCAAAGATGAACTTGTGGGACCTTTTCAGGTAGAGGATGGAGTGAAGCTCCACTCCCAGACCTGCTGCCAGTTTCTGGAAGACAACTTCTTCAAGCAGTGGTACAGGAAGAAGTCGGTATCGTTCAAGAAACACATGATTTTCATGCAGGACAATGCGCCATCACATGTCTCCAATTACTCCACAGCGTGGCTGGCCAGTAAAGGACTCAAATAAGAAAAAATAATGACATGGTCCCCTTGTTCACCTGATCTGAACCCCATAGAGAACCTGTGGTCCCTCATAAAATGTGAGATCTACAGGGAGGGAAAACAGTACACCTCTCGGAACAGTGTCTGGGAGGCTGTGGTGGCTGCTGCATGCAATGTTGATCGTAAACAGATCGAGCAACTGACAGAATATATGGATGGAAGGCTGTTGAGTGCCATCATAAAGAAAGCTGGCTATATTGGTCACTAATTTTGGGGGGTTTTGATTTTGAATGTCAGAAATGTTTATTTCTAAATTTTGTGCAGTTATACTGGTTTACCTGATGAAAATAAACACGTGAGATGGGAATATATTTGGTTTTTATTAAGTTGCCTAATAATTCTGCACAGTGTTAGTTACCTGCACAAAAAGATATCCTCCTAAGATAGCCAAATATAAAAAAAACCCACTCCAACTTCCAAAAATATTAAGCTTTGATATTTATGAGCCTTTTGGGTTGATTGAGAACATAGATGTTGATCAATAATAAAAATAATCCTCTAAAATACAACTTGCATAATAATTCTGCACACAGTGTATATAAAAAAAAGTGAGGTATTAGTTAATATTTTGGCCAAAATATGCAAGCTCATAACCCACGTCACGGGTCCCCACGCTTACGAATCCTAACAATAAACAAATATTGCACAAAATGAGGACATAGAAATCCTCCAAAAATTCATAATACTAGCAAAAAGACAGAGATGCTTACCTGCCCAGGCCTCCAAACAAATGCACTATCAGGATGCAGTAAACCCATATAGTCAAGATGGCGGCAACACAGGTGCAGAAATACCGAGGAGGCAACCACTCACAACCTACCAATTACAATGGAGGGGGTGGCTGCTTGGTATATTACTGCACAATAGAGACTTCTTTGTGGTGCTGTTCCTACAATGGAAATGCACAGCATCCAGGTTAAGAGCCTATTAGTGATGCCGTTCTATTAGATCAGGCGGGCTGCCCAGCACTATCCACATGCATCCCATGTGAACAGACACCACAGTTTACAAGACCAAATGGGCCAAACTGCACCCCGAAAAAAAGTGCCAAAAACATATATAGAGAGAGAGAGAGAGAGAGAGAGAGAGAGAGAGAGAGAGAGAGAGAGAAAGTGTTTTTTGCACTTTTTTTCAGAGTGCAGCTGGCAAAAATTAAGAGGCCACTACACAGTTTTATAAAAATCAGCTTCTCTACATGTCTGACAGCCATTCCATTCCAGTGTCAGTTGAATTCCAACCAGAGCACACCTCATTCTACTTAATGTGCTTCTGATTAGGTGATCACTTGAACCAAATCTTATTTAACAAAAGAAAGTATAAAAACACTGCTGTGAAGTTTACAATCCTCTTGCAATAGGACAAGCTGGATGGCAAAACAAGTGTTAATAATATCCCAATAGCAATAGTTATGAAAAAATAACTTCTAACCATGCCAAAGGAGTTGAAAAGAAAAGTCTTGAGTGAGGAAAAGAAGGGCTCAATCCTAGCTTTACTAGCCGAGAGACACAGTGAGCGTCATGTTGCCTCCATCCTTAAAATTTCTAAGATGGCAGTCCATTACAACAAGGTCAAGCAGCAGACATTGGGGACAAGGAAGCTACAGACAGGGGGCGAAAATGACTCTCCACTGACCGTGATGACAGTCATCTTATTCCAATGTCACTCAGCAACAGCAGGATGACATCAAGTGACCTACAAAATGAATGGCAAATGACAGCTCGGGTGAAGTGCACAGCAAGAACAGTCCGTAACAGGCTCTTAGAGGCAGGACTCAAGTCATGTAAAGCTAGAAAAAAAGCCTATCATGAATGAGAAGCAAAGGAGAGCCAGGCTGAAGTTTGACCAAAACCATAAGGATTGGACCATAGAGGGCTGGAGTAAGGTAGCCTTCTCTGATGAGTCTAATTTTCAGCTTTGCCCAACACCTGTTTGTCTATTGGTTAGACGGAGACTCGGAGAGGCGTACAAGCCGCAGTGTCTTGCACCCACTGTGAAATTTGCTGGAGGATCGGTAATGATCTGGGAATGCTTCAGCAAGGCTGGAATTGGGCAGGTTAATCTTTGCGAACGACGTATGAATCAAGCCGCATACAAGGTTATCCTGGAAAAACAGTTAATTCCTTCTGCCAGGCAATGTTCCCCAACTCTGAGGACTGGTTTTTCAAGCAGGACAATGCGCCATGCCACAAAGCTAGGTCAATCAAGGTGTGGATGAAGGACCACCACATCAAATCCCTGTCATGGCCAGCCCAATCTCCAGACCTGAACCCCATTGAAAACCTCTAGAATGTAATCAAGAGGAAGATGGATAGTCATAAGTCATCAAACAAAGAAGAACTGCTTACATTTTTGTACCAGGAGTGGCATAAGGTCACCCAAAAGCAGAGTGAAAGACTGGTGGAAAGCATGCCAAGACGCATGAAAGCTGTGACTACAAATCATGGTTATTCCACGAAATATTGATTTCTGAACTCTTCCTGAGTTAAAACATTAATATTGTTGTTTCTAAATGATTATGAACTTGTTTTTTTTTTGCATTATTTGAGGTCTGCAAGCAATGTATTTTTTTGTTATTTTGACCATTTCTCATTTTCAGAAATTAAATACAAAACTGATTGCTTTGAACTTCGAAGACATGTTGTCAGTAGTTTATAGAATAAAAGAACAATTTACATTTAAGTCAAAAGTTTACCTATAAAGAGAAAAATCAGACAAAACTGAAAATTTTGCAGTGGTCTCTTAATTTTTGACAGAGCTGTATATTCTATTCTGTCGGGTCATGTTGTGATTTAACTATAAATGGCAGATGAAATGTCGGGTTTTCAAGGACATGGGTGTGTAAAAATTGAAGAACACTTGCATGGTCTGAGTGCCATGCATGTTTTTTATCACACCAAGTGACTTGTATTGGCGAGTCTTGTCTGAAATACAAGGACAATCGCAGCATGATGCAATTTTTTTCTCAGTCCGATCTGAGAAAAAAAAAAATCGAAGATAAGCAGAGACTCATAGATTTAAACTGGACAGAGTGCAATCCGATTCTTTATCGAATTGCACTCGTCAGTTTTATTTGCAGATGAGTATGATCCCGAAGTTTCACTTCCAGCCCTCACCTTCCCCTCCCCCATGCCATAACAGGAATCCAGGAGACTGGCAGGGAATGCTGGCAGTAATAGGAAGAAACAGTGATGGTCCAATAGACAAGAACCATATCTCTTTTTTTTTCATCACCCAATAATAAATTGTTTAAAAATAGTGGACAACTCCGTTACATAAGTTTTGACCATTACACGCAAGAATGAAATTGTTATAACTAAAAGGATAAAACACTATAATAATTTTTACTGCTCAAAATCCATGAAGAAACTGATCTGCTAAAAATACATAAGTGATGATGCCAAGCTCAGCCTAAGCAGTAATTTGCAAGCATAGTAGTTATGGTAAACCCAAAAGTGAGGAAAGTGCAGAGATATCTAAAATGTGGGCGACGGGCCAATCAGAGCAATAAACAATGTGGTTTAGGATTTCTAGAGCATTTTGTATTTTTCCCCTGGACTCAAAAGAAGGATCTCATGTTTCACTATGCTTCTGTGTGTTAAGACTAGTTGAAATCAAACATTTGCTGGGAATCACCACTAGCTCTTTAAATGTACATTCTTTTTAATGCTGCATTCACACATCCATGTGTCATGGTCTGTGATTCATGTATCAGCAATGTGTTTACCAACTGGAACTCAACAGCCTCATAGGCATTTATGAGACTGTTGAGTTCGGGACAGGAGACCCACGGCCAGTCTACGCATCATATTCCCTACTTGGCCGTGACACATGGATGTTTGATTACCGCCTTATCCAGAGTTGATGTCTGCCTCTGTTTTGGAGGCTCCCAATCCAATCTTCCACTAAGACTCAGAAGTTCAGAAAATGTCAATTTTCCATGTTATGGAATATATAAAGCAAGAGCAACTTTCAATTTCTCTCCATACTGAGAGAGTTAATTAGTTCTTTGACCCAAGGAAAAAGAACATTTATATAGGCACACTAGATCACCTGTCTTGATTGACTTTAAAATGATTATTTATTACAAAAAGAAAAAAGTCTAATGCTTAACGTGTCTGAGAGCCATCAACTCCTTTCTCAAATGACAAGACTGTATACTAGTAAGGTGAAAATGTGATCTATATATATAGAAGTGGGGGGGCACCAAGCTGATCTGTTGGACTGCCTACAAATTCACTCCCACTTTCATACAGTTTTTAAAAACCCAGCCGGTGAGGTGTGATTAGGCGAGGCCACAGGAGGAGAACGCCAGTGGTCTTTTTCCTGAAGTAGCTTAACTGGCGGTTTCGATGACATTTTGTGACTGTGAAGTTGCCGGGTTCTTTTCCTTGTGCTTTCAACTATAAGGCTTCTTTTACACTTACCGTGTTTTTTGCAGTCCGTTATTGTGGGGTTTTTTGCGGGCGTATCGCCGCAATTTTCACGGTGTACCGCAATAACGGACCGCAAAAAACTTGCAGATCGCTGTTTTTCGGGTTACCAATACTATGGAAAAAATATTGGAAAAAAAAGGCGTTCTGCAAAACCGGAAGTCACGGTGCACCGCAAAAACAAGCTCCTGTTGTTTTCGCGGCCCCATTGATTTTCAATGGGGGCCGTGTCCGTAAGCCGTGAAAAAGATTGAGCAGGCTCGATATTTTTTCACGGCCATAAATACGGCGCTCCGTGGAATTATTGCTTTTTTGCGGCCCCATAGAAATCTATTGGGGCTGCAAGAATGGGACGCAAAACCACGGTATGTGTAAAGGAAGCCTAAATAGCAGGCAGCCTACAAATTAAGACACCTGAAAAATTAACACATTACTATTGTTTAACATTTCATGGTTTCCAAATCCTGAAGTGATAAAAAAGCTTAGCTTAACCTAGGAACATTTCTAACTCACTATTACTCATT
Source organism: Ranitomeya imitator (assembly GCF_032444005.1). Classification (NCBI taxonomy): domain Eukaryota; kingdom Metazoa; phylum Chordata; class Amphibia; order Anura; family Dendrobatidae; genus Ranitomeya; species Ranitomeya imitator. The sequence goes on from NC_091288.1 coordinate 105,608,399, forward strand.
AAGGAAGTGATAAACAGGTGACTGGGACTATAAAGATGGTGAATCAAGGTAAATCTGGGAGACCTCGACAATCAGATCTTGATTATCAGATTTCACCCTCTGGTCTGCTATTATTTCCATGAGTCATCAGCACAGCATCACGTGTGCGACTGGAACCAGTACCATCGATGCCTGCTGTGATAACGTGTGATTATCATCTTTGGTGCTGTAAAGAAGATAATAGACTAGAAGTTTACAGTCAGGAGGCTGAACTGTGATATACCTTATAACTATGTGATAGGAGCTGTGAAATCATCATCAGGAACTGTCAGTTTCAGTGGTACAGTCCATGCCATTTCTTCATAGAGGAAATTCTACTGACTTCGTTCAAAGAAAATAATGAAAAGTACGGTAATTCTCAGGAATCATTAACATGGCCAAAATGAGGAGCAGTATAGCATGAAGGTTTAGTTGGAAAGGAACAACTAAATAAGGTATTTCTAGCTGAAATATACAGTGGGGCAAAAAAGTATTTAGTCAGTCAGCAATAGTGCAAGTTCCACCACTTAAAAAGATGAGAGGCGTCTGTAATTTACATCATAGGTAGACCTCAACTATGGGAGACAAACTGAGAAAAAAAAATCCAGAAAATCACATTGTCTGTTTTTTTAACATTTTATTTGCATATTATGGTGGAAAATAAGTATTTGGTCAGAAACAAAATTTCATCTCAATACTTTGTAATATATCCTTTGTTGGCAATGACAGAGGTCAAACGTTTTCTGTAAGTCTTCACAAGGTTGCCACACACTGTTGTTGGTATGTTGGCCCATTCCTCCATGCAGATCTCCTCTAGAGCAGTGATGTTTTTGGCTTTTCGCTTGGCAACACGGACTTTCAACTCCCTCCAAAGGTTTTCTATAGGGTTGAGATCTGGAGACTGGCTAGGCCACTCCAGGACCTTGAAATGCTTCTTACGAAGCCACTCCTTCGTTGCCCTGGTGGTGTGCTTTGGATCATTGTCATGTTGAAAGACCCAGCCACGTTTCATCTTCAATGCCCTTGCTGATGGAAGGAGGTTTGCACTCAAAATCTCACGATACATGGCCCCATTCATTCTTTCATGTACCCGGATCAGTCGTCCTGGCCCCTTTGCAGAGAAACAGCCCCAAAGCATGATGTTTCCACCACCATGCTTTACAGTAGGTATGGTGTTTGATGGATGCAACTCAGTATTCTTTTTCCTCCAAACACGACAAGTTGTGTTTCTACCAAACAGTTCCAGTTTGGTTTCATCAGACCATAGGACATTCTCCCAAAACTCCTCTGGATCATCCAAATGCTCTCTAGCAAACTTCAGACGGGCCCGGACATGTACTAGCTTAAGCAGTGGGACATGTCTGGCACTGCAGGATCTGAGTCCATGGTGGCGTAGTGTGTTACTTATGGTAGGCCTTGTTACATTGGTCCCAGCTCTCTGCAGTTCATTCACTAGGTCCCCCCGCGTGGTTCTGGGATTTTTGCTCACCGTTCTTGTGATCATTCTGACCCCACAGGGTGGGATTTTGCGTGGAGCCCCAGATCGAGGGAGATTATCAGTGGTCTTGTATGTCTTCCATTTTCTAATTATTGCTCCCACTGTTGATTTCTTCACTCCAAGCTGGTTGGCTATTGCAGATTCAGTCTTCCCAGCCTGGTGCAGGGCTACAATTTTGTTTCTGGTGTCCTTTGACAGCTCTTTGGTCTTCACCATAGTGGAGTTTGGAGTCAGACTGTTTGAGGGTGTGCACAGGTGTCTTTTTATACTGATAACAAGTTTAAACAGGTGCCATTACTACAGGTAATGAGTGGAGGAAAGAGGGGACTCTTAAAGAAGAAGTTACAGGTCTGTGAGAGCCAGAAATCTTGATTGTTTGTTTCTGACCAAATACTTATTTTCCACCATAATATGCAAAAAAAATGATAAAAAAACAGACAATGTGATTTTCTGGATTTTTTTTTCTCAGTTTGTCTCCCATAGTTGAGGTCTACCTATGATGTAAATTACAGACGCCTCTCATCTTTTTAAGTGGTGGAACTTGCACTATTGCTGACTGACTAAATACTTTTTTGCCCCACTGTATGTATTCAGGGACCAGTTGCAGAATGAATAAAAATAAATAACATTAAATCTGAAATATAATTAAAACTATTTACTAGTATGATTATACAAAACAGCAGCCTAGTCATTGAAGAACAGCAGTTTTCTTGCCTACTGAGAAGGTATTTCTCTTGTGTCATTACTGGCATCTAGTCAGGCATTAGGCACAAGGACACTCAGTATTAAAGATTTCTTTGTGATGTGAGGAGTTGGACAAAACCAAAGTACAGACAAGTATGGTGAGAAGCTGTAAAGAAATATGAAATTTAATGTTATCACTTTCTGTCCAAGTAATGAAGTTTGCAATATTGCCAGGGATCAAGCAGCTAACAATGATTTAGTGCTGTTTTAATGATAGCTTCAATGCTGCATTACAGCCCATTACGCAGCGAGAACTGTGAAGCCAGAAGCGGCTTGGTGAGTGTAATACAATCATCACTGGTGGGGCAGTATATAGGAGCTGTCACGCTTTGTCTTTCTGCTTGTTAAATCTGAAAGCGTCTAATTAGTTATCATGCCTGCTAAGGGCTGTGAACAATAGGGAATAAGGAATGGGAGGTAGAATTGGGGGCTGGTAGAGTAGACTGCCAAAGCATCTTGGCTTGGCCTTCTCTCTGAACTTAGGTCAAGTCTCTGATGCAGCCTGTGAGCACAGGGCCGCTGTCCCATTTTTGCAGGGCCAAGCTGTCTCGCTGAGAAACTAGAGTCCTGCTGGGAACTTCTAATCAGCAAGTGAAGTACAAGAGCAAGGAGACAGCATCACCTGTTGATAAACAGCTTTGTTGGATAAAGGGCAACTATGCTACACTAAGTGTCCACATCTGCAGCTCTATTGTCCAGAATTTCCACCGCACAATGCGAACAGTTCAAACAGATTTATTCATTTTACCAGTACAGGAAAGATCCTGAATGTTTGGGTCTACAAGAAAAGTTAAATATTAGGCTCTATTCACAATTACCATACGTTGGTTCGCGGCATTACGTGGCTCTTTTACAGAGTCCATCCCTTATGCCGGATAAAATGGAGTATCCTGCTGTACTATTATTACAGTAAGGAATCATTTATATCAGTCATGACAAGTACGTCCTGGCATAAATTCTATTTTTCTGTTCCTCGATGGAAAAATAAATGGAATTCCTGATGCTGGTTTATACAAGAGATGTACATGAAATTCTGCAAGTCAACACCTGGTTGGTCACTTATATAAAAATGTTTAAGCTCTAAACATGTTAAGAGTTACAAATTCAGTTTAAATGGATTGTCCATTACTCAGACAACTTTTCTCAATTCCTATGTTTCTCCAATAACTTTTTTATTTTTCCGTCAATATGGCCATGTGAGGACTAATTTTTTGCGGGTCAAGTTGTACGTTTGAACTACACCATTGGTTTTAACATATCGTGTACTGGAAAACAGGAAAAAATTTCCAAGTGCGGTGTAAATGCAAAAAAAGTGCAATTCCACATTGTTTTTTTGCTTGGCTTTTCTGCTAGCTTCATTAAATGCTAAAACTGACCCGCCATTATGATTCTCCAGGTCATTACAAGTTTATAGACACCAAACATGTCTAGGTTCTTTTTTATCTAAGTGGTAACAAAAATCCAAAGTTTGCTTACAAAAAAAAAGTGCAATTTTCCGAGACCCGTAGCGTCTCCATTTTTCGTGATCTCGGGTTAGGTGAGGGCTTATTTTTTGCGATATGAGCTGACGTTCTTAATGATACCACTTTTGAGCAGATAAGTTCTTTTGATCGCCTGTTATTGCATTTTAATGTAATATTGCGGCAACAAAAAAAAAACGTAATTCTGGCGTTTTGATTTTTTTTCTCGCTACACTGTTTAGGGATCAGCTTAATCCTTTTTTTGATTGACAGATCAGGCGATTCTGAACGTACCGATACCAAATAATTGTATATTTGACTTTATTTTTATTGTTTTATTTTGAATGGGGTGAAAGGGGGGTGATTTAAACTTTTATATATATACTAGATGGTAGCCCGATTATAACGCATCGGGTATTCTAGAATATGTATGTAGTTTATTTATGAAGATTTTATAATAATACATTGAATACACATGATTCGGCTGGCCGAGACCAATTAGCGAAGCGTGGTTCAAATCTCGCGCCAATTCGTGGCCGGACTGCGCCTGTCGCTGATTGTTCGCTGCCGGCCACGTAGTATATAGCACAGCCACATAGTATATACCAGTCCACATAATAAATAGCAAGCCACATAGTAAATAGCACAGCCACGTAGTATATAGCACAACCATGTAGTTTATAGCACAGCCCACAGAGTATATAGCATGTTCGCTGCGGCCACGTAGTATATAGCACAGCCACATAGTATATAACAGCCCACGTAATAAATAGCACAGCCACATAGTACATGGCACAGCCACGTAGTATATAGCACTGCCACGTAGTATATAGCACAGCCCACGGAGTATATAGCACAGCCACGTAGTATATAACACAGCCCAGGAGTATATAGCACAGCCACGTAGTATATAGCACAGCCCACGGAGTGTATAAAAGCCCACATAGCATATAACACAGCCACGTAGTTTATAACAGCCCACGTAGCATATAACACAGCTCACGTAGTATATAACAGCCCACGTAGCATATAACACAGCTCACGTAGTATATAACAGCCCACGCATGCAGTATATAACACAGCCCACGTAGTGTATAACACAGCCCACGTAGTGTATAACACAGGCCACGTAGTATATAACAGCCCATGTAGTGTATAACACAGCCCACGTAGTATATAGCACAGCCCACGTAGCATATAGAACAGCCACGTAGTACATAGCACAGCCACGTAGTATATTGCACAGCCCACATAGTATATTGCACAGCCAACGTAGTATATTGCACAGCCCACGTAGTATATTGTACAGCCCACGTAGTATATTGCACAGCCCATGTAGTATATTGCACAGCCCACATAGTATATAGCAATGTGGGCATCATATCCTTGTTAAAAAAAAAAGAATTAAAATAAAAAATAGTTACCGTATATACTCGAGTATAAGCCGACCCGAGTATAAGCCGACCCCCCTAATTTTGCCACAAAAAACTGGGAAAACTTATTGACTCGAGTATAAGCCTAGGGTGGAAATGCAGCATTTACCGGTGAATTTCAAAAATAAAAATAGATCATTATTTCCCCATAGCTGTGCCATACAGTGCTCTGCACCGTTCATATTTCCCCATAGCTGTGCCATATACGGTGCTCTGCACCGTTCATTGTGCCCCATAGATGTGCCATATACGGTGCTCTGCACCGTTCACTGTGCCCCATAGATGTGCCATATACGGTGCTCTGCACCGTTCACTGTGCCCCATAGATGTGCCATATACGGTGCTCTGCACCGTTCATTGTGCCCCATAGCTGTGCCATATACGGTGCTCTGCACCGTTCATTGTGCCCCATAGCTGTGCCATATACGGTGCCCTGCACCGTTCACTGTGCCCCATAGATGTGCCATATACGGTGCTCTGCACCGTTCATTGTGCCCCATAGCTGTGCCATATACGGTGCCCTGCACCGTTCACTGTGCCCCATAGATGTGCCATATACGGTGCTCTGCACCGTTCATTGTGCCCCATAGCTGTGCCATATACGGTGCTCTGCACCGTTCACTGTGCCCCATAGATGCTCCACATAAATCTCTGCCGCCGCCGTTGCTGCTGCTGCAATAAAAAAAAAAAAACACATACTCACCTCCCTTGATTGCAGCTCCCGGCGTCTCGTTCCGGCGCCTCCATCTCTCCATCTTCCCGGCGTCTCTGCTCTGACTGATCAGGCAGAGGGCGCCGCGCACACTATATGCGTCATCGCGTCCTCTGACCTGAACAGTCAGAGCGCAGACGCCGGGAAGATGGAGGCGCCGGCCGGGAAGATGGAGCGACGCCCGGCGGCTGGAACGCGGACAGGTGAATATGCAATACTTACCTAGTCCTGGCGATCCTCGCGCTGTCCCTCTGCCTGGTCTTCGGTGCCGCAGCTTCTTTCTCTATCAGCGGTCACCGGCACCGCTGATTAGAGGAATGAATAGGCGGCTCCACCCCTATGGGAGGTGGAGCCGCTTATTCATTTCTGTAATGAGCGGTCCCACGTGACTGCTGAAGAGGGGAAGAAGCTGCAGCACAGAAGACCGTGGGACGGCAGGGACAGCGCGAGGATCGCTGGGACTAGGTAAGTATGCCTCAGCGCCCTCACCCCCTCACCCGCCGACCCTGCCACCCACCTTGACTCGAGTATAAGCCGAGAGGGGCACTTTCAGCCCAAAATTTTGGGCTGAAAATCTCGGCTTATACTCGAGTATATACGGTATATACTCACCTTCCGTTGGGCCCCGGATCCAGGCGAAGCGTTTAGATGCTCCTTGCGCGCTCCGGTCCCAAGAGTGCATTGCGGTCTCGCGAGATGATGACATAACGGTCTCGCGAGACCCCTATGCATGGAGCGGTCACCGATGCGTCGCGAGGAGCGGGAAAGGCCTGTCCTGGATCCAAGGGGTCGACGGAGGGTGAGTATATAATGATTTTTTATTTTTTTCATTATTTTTAACATTAGATCTTTTTACTATTGATTCTGCATAGGCAGCATCAATAGAAAAAAGTTGGTCACACAGGGTTAATAGCAGCGTTAACGGAGTGCGTTACACCGCGGCATAACGCGGTCCGTTAACGCTGACATTAACCCTGTGTGAGCACTGACTGGAGGGGAGTATGGAGCGGGCACTGACTGCGGGGAGTAATGAGCGGCCATTTTGCTGCCGGACTGTGCCCGTCGCTGATTGGTCGTGGCTGTTTTGCCGCGACCAATCAGCGACTTGGGATTTCCATTACAGACAGACAGATGGAAGTGACCCTTAGACAATTATATAGTAGATTTTTTTCATATTTTTCATCACATTTTTTTTTAACTTTTGGCATGCTTCTAGAAGTTGCCACAACTTGATTGGCTCTGCTACATAGAGGCGATGCTCAGATCACCCCTATGTAGCAGAATTACTGCGTTGCTATGACCACAGGGTGGCGCTCATAGCAATCCGGCATCAACAACCATGGAAGTCTCAAGGAGACCTCTGATTGTCAGGCCGACGCACCGCTGACCCAGGTCGCGCGATGGCCAGAAGCGCATGTTAAATGCCGCTGTCAGTTTGACAGCAGCATATAACTAGTTAATAGGCGCGGGCGGATTGCGATTCTGCCCTCACCTATTGCGGGCCCAAGTCAGCTGTTGAAAACTGCTGTCATGTCGCGGCTTTGAGGTGGGCTCACTGCCGGAGCCCACCTCAAAGCGGGGCTTCTGACGTCTGACGTACTATCCCGTCCGACGTCACAAAGGGATTAATAATACCTTTGGTGCTGTCAGTGGTTTCAGCACTGGTTCTCTCAGGGCTCATGTGATGTTATATCCCACAATTCATGTGGCCAATCGCTGTCTGCTTCAATGTGCCCTTCTTCGGACATAACTAAAATCTGAAAAAAGTGAGTCATGCACCTTCCTCCTGAATTCCTCCGGATGTCTGATTTGAGACACCTGGGAAAACTAGTGCCAACACAGCTGTTACAGGGCCAGGGAGTATAGCAGTTATTATTTTTCTTGTGGGACATACATTGATTCATTGATTGAGAAGGGGTTGTCTGAGGTATAATCAACCCCTGTAATCCCTTCACGACCTTTGATGTATGTATACGTCATAGGTCATGTATACCCTTTGATGCAGGCTCCGGCGCCAAAGCCCACATCTTTTCCAGCACACAAGTAATGCCAGACTAATCTAATTTCCTCCTATGATGGAATCAGTGACTTGGTGGACCAGGGAAATGCGGTAGATATATCTCGACTTCAGCAAAGCATTTGATAAAGTATCTCAAAATATCCTAATTGAAAAAATGACCTAGTATGAGATTTACAAGGCTATGATTAAGTGGATTTATAACTGGCTCAGTGATCGTACTGAAGAAGTGGTATTAAATGGTTATACATCCCACTGGAAGTGTTTCAAGTGTAGTACCACAAGGCTCTGCCCTAGCCCCAGAGTTGTTCAACATTTTGCTAAATGATCTTGATAAGAGAACTGAAGGTAAACTAATCAAATTTGCAGGCGATACCAAGCTTGGAGGCTTAGGCTACTTTCACACATCAGTTTTTTACCATCAGGCACAATCCGTCGAATTTTGCAAAAAACGGATCAGGCAAAAATTTTGAAAAACTGATGTGACGGATCTGGTTTTTTGCTGGATCCGTTTTTTTACATCTGGGGATAAAATTTGGACTTCCTGTTCTGGGGAAGGGGGGGAGAGAGAGGGAGAAAGGGGGGGGGGGGGGGAGAGAGAGAGGGAGAGAAAGAGGGGGGCAGGGAGGGAGAAAGAGATCCAGAATGGAAAATACAGCTATGGGGCATGCTCAGTGTAAAAAAACGGAATCGGTAACCGGATTGAATCATTTCATCTCACGTTTCATCTGTGTGTCGCCGGAAGTGTCGCTGGGCATTTTTTTCCGGATCCAGCAAAAAACAGATGAAACGTTAGGCCATCTGGCGCTAATACAACTTTATGAGAAAAAAACGAATCTGACGGTAAAAAAAACGGATCCATTTTTTCCAAGAATCGCTGGATTGTGCCTGATGGCAAAAAACCTGATGTGTGAAAGTAGCCTTAAGGCCCCGTCACACATAGCGAGATCGCTGCTGAGTCACAAGTTTGGTGACGCAACAGCGATCTCAGTAGCGATCTCGCTATGTGTGACACATACCAGCGATCAGGCCCCTGCTGTGAGATCACTGGTCGTGTCGGAATGGCCTGGGCCATTTTTTAATCGTTGAGGTCACGCTGACATCGCTGAATCGGCGTGTGTGACGCCGATTCAGCGATGTCTTCGCTGGTAACCAGGGTAAACTTCGGGTAACTAAGCGCAGGGCCCCACTTAGTAACCCGATGTTTAACCTGGTTACCATCGTTAAAGTAAAAAAAAACAAACGCTACATACATACCTACCGCTGTCTGTCCTCGGCGCTCTGCTTCTCTGGTCTGGCTGTGAGCGCCGGTCAGCCAGAAAGCAGAGCGGTGACGTCACCGCTCTGCTTTCCAGCCGCTGTGCTCACAGCCAGACCAGAGAAGCAGAGCGCCGAGGACAGACAGCGGTAGGTAAGTATGTAGCGTTTGTTTTTTTACTTTAACGATGGTAACCAGGGTAAACATCGGGTTACTAAGCGCGGCCCTGCGCTTAGTTACCCGATGTTTACCCTGGTTACCGGGGACCTCGGGATCGTTGGTCGCAGGAGAGCTGTCTGTGTGACAGCTCTCCAGCGACCAAACAGCGACGCTGCAGCGATCCGGATCGTTGTCGGTATCGCTGCAGCGTCGCTAAAGTGTGACGGTAGCTTTAGCTAACGCTAGAGAAAATAGAGAAAGCATTCAAAAGTCTCTAGATAAGCTTGGACAATGGGAAGCAACTAATAGAATGGTATGTAAGGGAGAAATGCAGGATTCTACATCTGGGCAAGAAAAATGAAAATTACATATACAGAACGTGAGGAATAGAACTAAGCAACAGCAAGTGTGAAAAAGACTTGGGTATACTAATAGATCACAGACTGCACGAGTCCACAGTGTGATGCAGCAGCAATAAAGGTAAACACAGTTCAACTTCTAGGATGTATTAAGAAAACCATAGAGTCTAGATCACGTGAAGTAATTATCCCCCTCTACTCCTCCTTGGTCAGGTCTCATCTGGAATACTGTGTCCAGTTCTGGGCACCGCATTTTAGAAAATACATTGAAAAACTGGAGAAAGTTTAGAGAAGAGCTACCAGGATGGTGAGCGGACTGCAAAGTGTGACCTACAAGGAACGGTTAAAGGATCTGGGAATGTTTAACTTGCAACAAAGTAGTCTAAGAGTAGATTTAATATATCTGAAGGCATGTCATAGTGTAGAGGGATCATCCCTATTCTAATTTGCACATGGAAATATGAGAAGCAATGGAATGAAACTGAAAGGGAGAAGATACAGATTAGATGTTAGAAAAAACTTTTTAACAATGAGGGTGATCAATGAGTGGAACATGCTGCCACGGAATGTGGTGAATTCTCCTTCAATGGAAGTATTCAAATAGAGGCTGGACAAACATCTGTGAGATAGCTCATTGAATCCTGCATGGAGCATGGGGATGGACATGATGAGCCTTCCAACTCTAACATTCTATGATTAATCACAGGGTGCCGATGGGCTGGCATGACAACTGGGCATCTGCAGAAGCCCCCCGTGCTTGTCATTGCTGATCTGCCATGGACGACGGCCCGTGTTAATGGCAGATGATGATTTTTGCTACTCATAGAAGGGCTGAAGCCTGTATTCAGAGAGAGACAGAGATTCAGCCAAGACATCCAAACATCCAGGGGACACTACAGGACTGCTGCCAATACATGATGGCTCCATCAGGAGGGACACAGATCTATCATTCTACAGGAAACAACCAAGGGGACCTTGGATCCGGTTGGACGAATACAGATCTGCTATCTGCTCCATTGACCATCGCTGAACCATAGATACATTTGGAGAAAGCCAGGACTGGGACCCGCCGGTTTCCTGGCTCCATGGAGATTTTCGCAGAAGCCAGGTTGTCAACTAGCCTTGTACATCAATGGACTGTCATCTTCCTAAGGTTGTCGTTACCTCCTCTCTGTAGGTGTGTGCCACAGGTGGGGTAGATGACCTTGGAAGATGAAGACAGGTTGTGATCCTCCGGTTAACTGGCCTTGTACCAGAATGGACTGTCCTCTTCCTATGCTTGTCATTACCTCCTCTCTGTATGGGTGCCACAGGTGGGGTAATCGACCCTGGGAGCTCTGAAGTAACAGATGCCATTATCCGGGCGAGTCAGTGGAATAGTGAGACTCTGTAATATGCACCATCTTGGGTATTTACTGGGACTGTGCTATTTGCTATTGTGTGTTGGTGGTTCAATAAGTTATTGCCACACTGTTTTACCATAACCCTGTGTTGTCCGAGTAGCATTATGCCCATGTTAAAGGGAGAGCAGGCATTCAGTGGAACGATTCCTGGTCCATGTGGTTTCGGCTAGCAGCCCGGGGTGCCTGCCGACTCCCTATGTTTCCACACTGTGTATTGGTCATTTCGAGTAGAGCAGCTAAGGCTATGTTCACATTAGCGTTGCGCGCCGGTGCGTCGGCGACGCAACGGCGACGCAACGCGCGACGCACCAAAAACGCGCGCAAAAACGCTGCGTTTTGCGACGCGTGCGTCGTTTTTTGACGAAAATCGGACGCACGAAAAATGCAACTTGTTGCATTTACGTGCGTCCGACGCTAGCGTCGAAAACGACGCACATGTCGAAAAACGCAAACAAAAAAACGCACGCGTCCCCTATGTTAAACATAGGGGCGCGTCGCCGCTGCGTCGCCGCTGCGTCGCCGACGCAACAGCGACGCACATTAGCGTAACGCTAATGTGAACGTAGCCTAAGCTCTGTTTCACTTCAATGGGATTGAGTCATTATCAATAGCTCAGTCCTGGAAAACCTCTGTAAATCTTCCTTGAAAAAGTCTTGGAATGGTTGGAGAACCTTCAATTTACCTATGACAAATGTACTCTCATTCCACTTGTATGGAATAGATATTTCAGTTCATGAAAAATAAAAACATTAAAATAACACATAAATACAGTAGTATTGTGCAAAAGAGAGTAGCTTCTGTTTATGTGACTTGGCGAAGACTTGAAAACCTCATGCCACGCTGCGAGGCACATAGGAAAAATTGTTTGCAAGCCACAGCTTGTGGAAACTAAAATCCAACTCTCCTCTCAAGCAGACTGAGTAATTAATTTCAATTTCCACAATGAGATGAGACGAGAGTGCGGACAGGGAACGGGAAGCTAACTAAAAGGGCTCTTTTCTTGAGAAATAAAAAGATAAAATAAGTTACTTAAAGTAAAGAAAGTCTGTGGTGTGGAGTCATTAAGGGAGATTATGGCAACTAGTGTAAAAAATATAGCAGTTCTCAATGGTAGTCACATCAGTGATGTAACTAGCATCTACGGTCAACTGCTCCATTTTCATTATTCACTAATCGTGAAAATTCCTCCTCTGCTTACAGCACAAGTTTCCCCAAAGCATCTTCCGCACTGTTCAAATAATAGAAAGAAAATTTTATCCCCTTAGTGACAGAGCCAAATTGGTACTTAATGACCGAGCCAATTTTTACAATTCTGACCACTGTCACTTTATGAGGTTATAACTCTGGAACGCTTTAACGGATCCCGCCGATTCTGAGAAAGTTTTTTCGTGACATCTTATTCTTCATGTTAGTGGTAACATTTCTGCGATATTACTTGTGATTATTTATGAAAAAACAGAAATATGGCGAACATTTTTACAATTTTGCAATTTTCAAACTGAATTTTTATGCCCTTAAATCAGAGAGATAAAAGTCACACAAAATAGTTAATAAATAACATTTCCCACATGTGTACTTTACATCAGCACAATTTTGGAAATCCAAATTTTTTTTGCTAGGAAGTTATAAGGGTTAAAAGTTGACCAGAGATTTCTAATTTTTACAACAAAATTTACAAAACCATTTTTTTAGGGACCATTTCACATTTAAAGTCACTTTGAGGGGTGTACATGACAGAAAATACCCAAACTTGACACCATTCTAAAAACTACACCCCTCAAGGTGCTCAAAACCACATTCAAGAAGTTTACTAACCCTTTACGTTCTTCACAGGAACTAAAACCATGTGAAAAGAAAAAATGAACATTTAACTTTTTTTGCAAACTTCAGAACCAATTTTTTTATTTTCACAAGGGTAAAAAGAGAAAATGAACCACAAAATTTGTTGGGCAATTTCTCCTGAATATGCCAATACCCGATATGTGGGGGTAAACCACTGTTTGGGCGCACGGCAAGGCTTGGAAGAGAAGGAGCACCGTTTGACTTTTTCAATGCAGAATTGGCTGGAATTGAGATTGGACGCCATGTCACATTTGTAGAGCCCCTGATGTGCCTAAACAGTGGAAACCCCCCACAAGTGACACCATTTTGGAAACTAGACCCTTTAAGGAACTTGTCTAGATGTGTGGTGAGCACTTTAAATCTCAATTGCTGCACAGAAGTTTATAACGTAGAGCCATGAAAATAAAACATCACATTTTTTCTACAAAAATGATCTTTTCACCCCCCAAATTTTTATTTTCACAAGGGTAACAGGAAAAATTTGACCACAAAAAAGTTGTTGTTCCATTTGTCCTGAGTATGCCGATACCCCATATGTGGGGGTAAACCACAGTTTGGGCGCATTGCAGAGCTTGGAAGAGGAGTTCCGTTTGACTTTTTCAATGCAGAAATGGCTGGAATTGAGATCGGACGCCATGTCGCGTTCGGAGAGCCCGCCTGATGTGCCTAAACAGTGGAAACCCCCCACAAGTGACCCCATTTTGGAAACTAGACCCATTAAGGAACTTATCTAGATGTGTGGTGAGCACTTTGAACCCCCAAGTGCTTCACAGAAATTTATAACGTAGAGCCGTGAAAATAAAAAAATCCTTTTTTTTCCCTCAAAAATGATTTTTTAGCCCGCAATTTTTTATTTTCTCAGAAGGGAAGTAGTGACGTTTTAAAATGCAGACTTTCATGGAATGGTCTACGGGCATCATGTTGCATTTGCATAGCTCCTGATGTACCTAAACAGTACAAACCTCCCACAAGTGACCCCATTTTGGAAACTAGACCCCCCCAAAGAGCTTATCTAGATGTGTGGTGAGCACTATGAACCTCCAACTGCTTCACAGAAGTTTATACTGTAGAGCCATGAAAATAAAAAATCATATTTTTTCCACAAAAATTATCTTTTCACCCCCAAATTTTTACTTTCACAATGGTAATAGGAGAAATTGGACCCCAAAATTGTGCAATTTATCCTGAGTACGCTGATACCCCATATGTGGGGGCACTGTTTGGGCGCATGGCAGAGCTTGGAAGGGAAGGAGCGCTGCTTTGGAATGCAGACTTTGATAGAATGGTCTGCGGGCGTTATGTTGTGTTTGCAGAGCCCCTGATGTACTTAAACAGTAGAAACCCCCCAGAAGTGACCCCATTTTGGAAACTACACCCCCCAAGGAACTTATCTAGATATGTGGTGAGCATTTTGAACGCCCAAGTGCTTCACAGAAGTTTGACGCAGAGCCGTGAAAATAAAAAATCATTTTTTTCAACAAAAATAATTTTTTAGCCCCAATTTTTTTCCCGCAAGGGTAACAGGAGAAACTGGACCCCAAAAGTTGTTGTCCAATTAGTCCTGAGTACACTGATGCCCCATATGTGGGGGTAAACCACTGTTTGGGCACACAGCAGAGCTCAGAAGGGAGGGAGCACCATTTGACTTTTTGAGCGCAAAATTGGCTGTCGGGTTTGGAGACCCCCCCTGATGTACCTAAAGGTACCGTCACACTTAGCGACGCTGCAGCGATACCGACAACGATCCGGATCGCTGCAGCGTCGCTGTTTGGTCGCTGGAGAGCTGCCACACAGACCGCTCTCCAGCGACCAACGATGCCGGTAACCAGGGTAAACATCGGGTAACTAAGCGCAGGGCCGCGCTTAGTAACCCGATGTTTACCCTGGTTACCATCCTAAAAGTTAAAAAAAACAAACAGTACATACTTACCTACAGCCGTCTGTCCTCCAGCGCTGTGCTCTGCACTCCTCCTGTACTGTCTGTGTGAGCACAGCGGCCGGAAAGCAGAGCGGTGACGTCACCGCTCTGCTTTCCGGCTGACCGACGCTCACAGCCAGTACAGGAGGAGTGCAGAGCACAGCGCTGGAGGACAGACGGCTGTAGGTAAGTATGTAGTGTTTGTTTTTGTTTACTTTTAGGATGGTAACCAGGGTAAACATCGGGTTACTAAGCGCGGCCCTGCGCTTAGTTACCCGATGTTTACCCTGGTTACCAGTGAAGACATCGCTGAATCGGTGTCACACACGCCGATTCAGCGATGTCTACAGGGAGTCCAGCGACCAAATAAAGTTCTGGACATTCTTCCCCGACCAGCGACAGCACAGCAGGGGCCTGATCGCTGCTGCCTGTCACACTGGACGATATCGCTAGCGAGGACGCTGCAACGTCACGGATCGCTAGCGATATCGTCTAGTGTGACGGTACCTTAAACAGTGGAAATCCCCCAATTTTAACTCAAACCCTAACCCCAACACACTCCTAACCCTAATCCCAACCCGATCCATAATCCTAATCACAACCCTAACCATAACCTAATCACAACCCTAACCATAACCCTAATCACAACCCTAACCCCAAAACACCCCTAACCCTAATCCCAACCCTAACCATAACCTAATCAAAACCCTAAGCCCAACATACCCCTAATCCTAATCTCAACTCTAACCTCAAACCTAACCTTAATCCCAACCCTAATCCCAATACACCCCTAACCCTAATGCCAAACCTAACCCTAATGCCAACCCTAACCCTAATCCAAACCCTAATCCCAACCCTAATCTCAACTCTAACCCTAACTTTAGCCCCAACCCTAACTTTAGCCCCAACCCTAACTTTAGCCCCAACCCTAACCCTAACTTTAGCCCCAACCCTAACCATAACCCTACCTTTAGCCCCAACCCTAACTTTAGCCAAACTCAGTTTAGCCCAACTGTAATCCTAATTGGAAAATAGAAATACATACTTTTTATTTTATTTTATTATTTTTTCCTAACTAAGGGGGTGATAAAGGAGGGGTTAATTACTATTTTTTTTATTTTGATCACACCATAATATTGATAGCCCCTGGATTGAAATTTGGACTTAATCTCATTAACCCGTTGTTCTCGTAGCCTGTCATCCGAAACAATGCGGGACACACTTCTTTCTACCGCCGTATTGGACGATCTCTCCATGCCAATCACAGCATTACAGTGACGCACTTCCGGTGTGTCACTTCCGGTCGGCGCTGTGCACTCACTTAATGGGTGCGCTTTCACTACTTCCTTACTCAGGCACATGCACTGACAAGCGATGGACACCGCGTCAAGCTCCGGACGGCAACAGGTAATCAGTGCACCACTGCCCATACACAGCGCTATGCAGCAACACACAGCGCTTTACACCATGAAGCTTAGGAGCTTCAGCTGGCTTCCTAGCATGGTAACCTATATATTCAAGGATACCTCCTCTCTCCATAGCTCTCAGCCCACCCCATGAGCAGGGCACTGGTACCCCAGGTAATCATCACCCATTCGGGGCACGTACAGTATTCCCTTTTTTCTGACACCATTACCCATTTGCACTCTTTACTCCCCAGTGACTCTAACCATAGCCTCTGGACATATGCACAAAGCGACACGCAATTTTACTCTAAGTACGGTACGCCAGTCCATATTTCTCCTCTCTGCCTTCATTATAATGTATCTGGAATTGGGAATAGGTTTATTATGTGGTTTCTATGCATTTTTCAAATAACAAAAATATGACCGATTCTACATTTTGTATATACTTTGTTTGTTTTCGTTTTCCTCTTGGTCCCCTCCTATTTCATTATTTTTGTTTACTCATTATTTTGTCTTATTGATTTATTTATTTAATTTCTTATGTACTGTAGTAACTGAAGAAGGTCGAATAAGACCGAAACGTTTTTTTGTACTACGCAATAAATTTCTCAAGTCACTCGCATTTAAGTTGAGTGCCAGGTTCTTTTATATTCAGGATCTATTACAGTGACCAAAATGAAATAAGAGGAAGGAAATTCCTCTGCCAGCCGGCATGCGCCCACCATTTTCTTACCGGAGGAGGAAGCCGGCAGCCAGAAGGGGATGCAGGAGGACCCAGGGACATCAGTAAGTATGACAGGGTCCCCGATCCCCCTATTTCTCTGTCCACTAATGTGCGATCACATCAGAGGACAAAGAATGACAGACACATACAGTAGCATTTTTTTGCTGTCGCCGGTAAATGGTTAATTACCGGCGATCGCAAAACAGGGTCGGGAAAAACCGACCCCGATCATGTTCTTTGGGGCTCAGCTACCCCCCGGCAGCCGAGACTCCAAAGATGTGCTGGATGCTGGCCGGCGGGCGCACTACGCATGCACCCGCCATTTTTTTGCAGGAAGAAGATGGTGGCGCCCATGGGGAACTACGAGGAGCACCGGGGGACACAGGTAAGTATCAGGGGGCGATCAGGAACCCCATTTCTCTGTCCTCTGATGTGCGATCACATCAGAGGACAGAGAAATTAAATGGCAAATTGCGTTTTTTTTTTGTGGTCGCCGGTAAACGGTTAATTACTGGCGATCGCAACCCGGGGGTGGGTAAAAACCAACCCGAATCATGTTCTCTGGGGTCTCGGCTACCCCGGCAACGGGACCTCAGAGAAAATCCGACTCTGGGGGTCGCTATACACTTTTTTTTTCCACAGCGCCGTTAATTGATGGCGCTGTGGTTTAAATACCCTTAACTACCGCTGTTAAAAGGCGTATCGGCTGTCGTTAAGCGGTTAATAATAGAAAGAAAACTTTAGTGATCTAAAGCTAAATCCAGATGTATTTTGCCACACATTTTGCTACAGCTAATAGATGATAGAACCAGAAACACATGGGCTACTTGCACATTGAACAAGTCTGTAGGAACCTGTTCACACCACCAAAAAAATTGAAGACACAAAAGAGTACAGTGAGGTCAATAATACTCTGTTGTAAAAAAAAATCACAGTAATAAGCAAGGGTATACCTTGACAATTGGTGGAGCAGCTTAGTATACATTTTTTTGCAAAAAAACGTATCAACTAAATACCCTGTTTTTTTTCCATCTTTTGACAAGCACTTGCTTATTACTGTGATTTTTTTTTTAACAACAGAGTATTTTTGACTTCACTGTGCTCTTTTGTGTCTTCAAGCTAATAGATGATGCTGCGGATTATAATCCTATACATTAAATGGAGTAAAATTGCTGATGTAATATTCAAGGGATTTTCGAAATGTGTGGCAACTGCAGCCATATAGACTACTACATATTCCGACTCTGCAACAGAACTATGGAAAAACTGATCAGAGGAAGTCCTGCCCCGCCATTCTCACAGACTGAGAGGGTGCTGCATCAGATTGGCTGAGCAGTGTTATGGGCAGGTTGTCCATGTAATGGCAGTGTTGTAAGTTACAGCTGACAGTTGTCGCCTCACTTGTTTCCGGCGCTTGTTGCCTCACAAGAGGCAAGTGAGGCGACAACTGCCAGACAATTGAGTCGACAACCACCCGCTGTCAGCTGTAACATACAACACTCACTGCTATTACACAGGACAGAGGTTAGGACCGTCCCGAATAGGGTCACCGTGATGTGGTGGGATGGCTTTTACATTTTTTTAAATCAAGATTATGTTAGCCCAGTACCCTAAGTTATTTTAATGTACTATTGCTGTTTATTTATTTACTGCGCGGTATTTGATGTTGTTTTACAGTTAACGGGAACAAAAGTTGGTCACATCAAATATTGAATTGATTTAGATTTATCTTTTGTTCATTCACTTTGCATTTTGATAATATATTAACATTTCTATTTTTAAAGCATTCTTACTTTGCGGTACATTTTCCTGCTGAATACATTTGCATTGTACTGTATATTGTGAGGGGTTGCCATTCTCGATGGAAGCCTTTAGGCAGACTCAGGAGCTCATGCACTTGAAAACACCAGTGGGTTTATTGTGTGCAGCATAAACCACGGTGCTTAAAAAACAAAACACAGCCCTCTGGGCACGGTAGAAAACAAAACAAAATTATTACAGTTCAGTCCTCCTTGGTGAGGGTTCCTCCCGCATACGGTAACTGAAAACCGCTCTTAGTCCTTACTTCTGTGGGAAGTAGAACTTCTCCCCACAGCACCACACACAGACTGGACCACAGGTCCAAGTATATCATGTCATGGACTGGTCATGTGATCATGACATCACTGCAACTCCTCAAATACCTGCAAGTCCTGCAGGGAAAGGGGTAAGGTGAGAACCCTCTCACCCGCACTGCGAGTGCTCACATGAAACCGGCCCATTACACTCTGTATACTGCCTTTCAGCACCTAGTGTGCTGGAAGCACAAAAACACTCCGGTTTGACATCACTGACCGCTGCATGCACAGTGACACGTACCTCCCTTACTCTACAAAGCCAGTGACTCTGTCACAATATATAACATCAGCAAACCTGTTGGTGACCCCAGAGAATATTTGTACGATTTACTAAAAGCCATAGTTTCTTCACAAGGCATACTGTCTTTGTGCAAGACATTTTATTTTTTTAACAACAAAAATGTTATTCTTGACAAACAAGTTTTCAAGTCCGTTGTCATAATTTCTTCATCCCCTTGTTACACACACACCAAAACTAAAGCCTCTTGTTTTCTTCCTCCATTTTTTAGTCTACCTTACTGTTGCAAAAAAATGTATATTGTTATAGCTTGGCTAAGATGAGCTATATGTTGTTTGGGACCTGAATGGTGCTTCCCATTGCATCTTTGCTTGCCATACCATCCGGGCTCTGGTGCTTCCCAATTGCTTATTCACATTATGAACAAACAACCAAACCTGATGCTACTCCAGAAAAAGAGATAATTATTTTTGTGACGGCTATAAGAATCCAAGACATTGTCATATTCAGTTTGTAAACACGAAAACGGTTATGCCCAATTAAAGAATAATTTTTTGAACCACCGCCTGTTAAAAAGTCATGGCTTCTCCTGTGGAAACTACCTATGTAATAATCACCGGTAAGTCAGCCCCAAAAGAGGTATTAATGGTCCAAAAATTCTAAAAAGTTCAACAATACAGTGCATTAGTAAAGGGGCTGTTAACATCGGTTACCATCTATTTACCTATATCCATACATATTGAAGTGACTTTGACAATACTACAGTCCTAAGAGACCTTAGAGAGTCATACACACTTTTCAGGGCAATTCGAGACTTTAAAGTACTTTTGATTCACTTTGTGGAAAACTTATGTGAATCTGGTGAATATAAATTTCAAAGTATTTTCCCATTTCTTCTAATGATCTATTAGTTCATCAAATTTGTTATTTTAAATGGAAAACAAACTTCATTATAATGTCACATTTAGTGATGAGCTCAAGCGCTCGTTACTCCAGTTTGCCTAGGGTGCTCCGGGATGCACCAAGTATCGCGGGTGCTCGAGAGAAATGTTCGGGTTTTCGAGGCCACATGTTAGACAGTTACAAAACGTGGGGATTGCCTGACAAACACAGACAATCTCCGCATGTTTTGTGGCTGTCTATCAGTGGCGAAACATGTGGCCGCAGGGACTCAAACGCGTCACTCGAGCACTCGCGATATCCGGTGCTTATCACTAGTCATATTAAAAGCAATTCAAAATAAATTAATAAAAAGTACCTGTTGCAGGTCTGCAAGGGAGTATAAGTGGATTTGCTGAAAAAGATATTCACGGGGGAAAATTCTGGAAAAAAAAAAGACAATATAGATAAAAATTAAGTGAAAATTAAGATGTCTTTGTTGAGTATCTCATTCCAAAGTCACACCCACTGAAACAGACTTGGTTATCCCTTTTGCTACTACAACAGACTCCATAACAGACAAAGTTTTTCAGTAGCTTTTGATCTACTTGCATTGATTTGATCATTAAAGTATTGGAGAAGTAATATCACTTTTATTCATGGCAACCAAAAACTGTCCAGACATACTATGATCAATTACATTAAAAACATACTGCATTTAAGATTTCCATATAAACCTTTGGACCTAGAATCCTTAATATATACCTTACCTTACCAAAAAAGCTTTAATTTTAATATTAAAAACTGAGTACTACACACAAAAAACACCAAGAAAGTGGCACCACAAAACTCCACAAGAAAAGCAAAAAGCACAAGTTTCTCCAGCATCCGTAGATTGGCTGTGAAGATCTGCAGCACAGAAAGTAAAAGTCCCTGCTTGGCTTCAGATGCAGACAAAGCAAAGGAAAGTGTCCAGCTATTGGGATATAAAACGTTCCTAATTTATTAGCACAGCTTAAAAGGTTCCAGGTACAATATAAATATTGCAACAAGGCAAAAACTGGTGCGCTTCGGACATAGAAATGTCGTTAGTC
Source organism: Ranitomeya imitator (assembly GCF_032444005.1). Taxonomy (NCBI): domain Eukaryota; kingdom Metazoa; phylum Chordata; class Amphibia; order Anura; family Dendrobatidae; genus Ranitomeya; species Ranitomeya imitator. The sequence goes on from NC_091288.1 coordinate 105,629,678, forward strand.
ATACCATGCACGTTTCGGACACACATACCATCTCTAAGGACATTTTTACGTTCATAATACATGGTTATTTGCCTAATGCAATATTTTTTATGTACCTTGAAACTGTAAAGCTGAAATAATCAATTGGTGATGTTTTATATCCAAACGGCTGGATACCTTTGTTTGCTTTGTCTGCATGACTTAGAAAAGTTCTATATCCGAAACTTGCCGGTTCTTGCGTTGATACATTTTATTGTACCAAGAACCCTTTAAACTGTACTAATAAATTGGAGAATTTTTTATTCAAATGGCTCAATAACTTTACTTGTTTTGGCTTCAAAACTCAAAAGACTTGGTGTAAAGCCACAAAATAGAAAGCCTCTTAACGCGCTATTACTTGCTATTTAGTTCCAATTTACACCTAGTTTGTAGACTGTTGTGGTCCCATTTTTATGGTATTCTCTGTGTGCAGTTTGTTATGTTCACACAAATCAATAAAAGCATGTGTCCAGCGCTTTCTTTTATTGCATTGCTGGAGCGGTGCTTTAAATGCAATTCTCCTGCCCCCTCTGTCTGATACTGACCTGCCACCGCCTTCATCCTTTTCCAGCATCGCTCCCGATGGTCTGCGGCAATATTGGCCTCCCAGGAGCTCCAGTGTTTCGTGGAGCACACCGGAGGTAATTTTTAAATACATTTCTGAGAAAGTCTTGTTCTGGCCCTCATAGACTAGCATTGAGCTCTTGTGACAAAACTTCGGACTTCCGGCCAGTCAGAAGTTACAGGCACAAGATGGTGCAGAGGGACTGGAGTGGAGTTGGTAAAAGGTGAAGCTGCCAGAAGGTGAGTATACGAATGGGGGTAGAGGGCTTACATTTCAAGTGCCACTCCAGCGTTGGAAAAGAAAACACGCTGTAATGGTGCTGTAACTACATGTTTTTGGCTTCTCTTCAAGAGGGTTTGGGGCTGTTTGTTACTAGTGATGAGCGAATGTGCTGGGATAAGGTGTTATCCGATCATGCTCATGTGCACAGCTGTTACACAGCCACAACACAGGCAGGGATTGCCTAATAAACAGGTATTTACTGCATGTGATGCGGCTGTCTAAGGCTAGTTTCACATTTGTGGGTTAGCCCGCAGCATATCGTCCGCAACCGCATGCAAAAACGCATGCAAATGCTGCATTTTTATCCGCATCAGCTTACGCATGACGGAAAAAAACGCTGCGTTTGCGCTTTTTATGCACATGCTTCGATAAGAAAAAGATTTTCCAGGAGAATTTCCTTGACACAAGCTATGCCCAATGGGCGTCTCATGGGATTTCTGTATATAGACCCTTGTGCAAATGCAAGTGAACACATGTTCTTGCGTTCCCATAGACTGTAATGAATTGTTTTGACGCATGCCTTGCACAAGTGTCCGCATGCGTATGGCGGCAGAAATTTGACCCTTCAAAAATCGCAACATGGTGCGTTAGCCGTGCCCCGCCGCACACCGCGAAACGACGCATGCGCAAGCAGACACGGGCAAACACATGCAAACACATCTACCTGAGTCCACAATGTAAATGATATGAAATCAGGACGCATGCGGATGTACGCGTCAGAAACGCAGCGGACACAACCGCAAATGTGAAACCGGCCTTACAGCTGTGAGACATGCAGCTGCGGGGACTCAAACATATTTTTCGAGCCCACTGAAGACACTCTGCTAGCACCCGAGCATGGATAACTCTTCATCCCAGCACGTTCACTCATCACTACTTGTTACATCTCAGTGGAATTTTTCAGAGCAGTTACATTTTTAACAAATGCAGTCTGCTGAGGTTCTGAAAGCTTTTTTTAGTCTAATAAATAGCAATAAAATGCAGGTAAAAATAATGTTATTAAAAATAGCTTGACACTGTTGGAGTTTCTTAAGACACATTAAGAAACCCACTTTAAACATTTAAAGAAAAAAAACATGTGAATCTGGCCCACTGCTCCTGGACTTGCATTTTTCACATGGGTACTACAATTTCAGCACTGACCAATGATGCAGTTATAGAAGGGCAGAAGATTATGACTATTGAGTGAGTGACATCTTGCCTTGTTCAATCAGCAGATCTGTGACTGAACTCACGTTATTAGAAGAGGTGACCAAATTCTCTACTTGTATACAATTTACAGATTTACGGTATTTGACTATTAAAAATCAATGAAAATCTTCAAACCAAAAAAGACATCAGAAGCAAATGAAAAACCCAAAAGATGATGTTCCCACAACAAGAACGGTCAATCGTTTTCCACTCTGTGACATCTTTATTATACACACATGGCTCTCATGGTCTTATTACACTTTGCCATACTAAGCAGACAGACAGGAGTGGTAATCAACGTCACTGCGAGATCAGTATCTTAGCATTACAGAAGACATGTCCTGCAGCAGGCCCGCCCGAGAGTAGCGCCCCCATTTCAGGCAATGCTACATCTGTGCAACATTGATTTGATTTTACTGTATTATTTCAAGTATAATTGTATTTTGTGAACAGATTATTTGCCTGGAGCTGTGCACACTGCTCAACCGTCACTAACAGGAGTGTCCAGGCTCTTTGTCACACATCTGAAATAATCTGATTATTCTTTCAAAAATCTTAAGCAGTGCACTGAAAGGGTGCGCAAAACAGTCCAGAGCTACGTCTCCAAAAAATGATTATATTGTTGAATTTTGTAGATTGAACATGAAGAAAATCATAAAGTTCAATCAATTATTGGAAATGGAAGCAGAATATCTGACAAATAAACCTTGTTAATGCCTGATTTCAAAGAGAGATGTCCCTGTCTGTCCGTGAGTGGAGGGGAAAATGGCTTTACCTCCACGAACCCTCACAAATATATACACTTCACAGAAATATCTGATAAAGGATTGTCCAGAAATCCAGATAATTGGCTCATCATCAAAATGTCACTATCCTTAAATGTTACCAGGACGTCTCTATAGTAAGCTGGTGGTGGCGGCAGAGGTGGCGGCAGGGGTGGATTTTTTGGACTCCAGGTCACTTTTTGGTGGCCTCATGTCTCTGAATCAATTAAATGCTTTCTTTAGTATATCTACAGGCTTCACAGAAATGCATGAGGCAATGTATCAGTCTAAGTGTCCATAGAGGTCTGTGATGATATGCTTCATTACTATTCAGTATTCTCCCGTCATTGTGTATGAATAGGCTGCAGGACCCGACCACTGCTGCTAATCACATCCTAATTCGCCCTACTTGCTTACATGGCACCCTACATTTCATCTATATGGTCAGATCATGCTCCCGTATACTGTAATCCGAATATACCCGACTCCCAACAAGGTTTCACCTGCATATGTGGAGTAAAGCTGCAGGTTAACAGTGTTACTAACCTGCCCGAAGAATGCACTTAGCAAAGCGCTGCGGGAAGAAAATTAACTCTCCCCCCACCCCCGACTGCTTCCAGTCACAGAGGCGGTGACAGTGCAGGTTCAGTCCCTGCTCTGGGAATACAGAGCGGCCCTGACTTACAGCCGGCCCTAATGCAGAGTCAGAGCCGTGACTGGAAGCCGAACACTGCCAGGGGAATAAAGTTCATTTTCTCCCTGCAGCCTCCGGCTAAGCGTGGGTGCCAGGCAGATTAATAAAGCTATTAACCTGAAGATTAAGAAAAAGAAACTCAGATGCTCGGAGGTAAAGTATATAAAGTGGATTACATGTAAACTATTACCTAAAACTACATTTTATTTGAAACATTTAAAATCTTGAGACTATTGACAATTAATAAAGGATCCCGCACCAGCAAGTCAAATTAGAAATTGAAACTGGAGATAAGAAAATACACCCTGAATTGCCCTACCGGACCCTAGATGCACCCTTCCTTGCAGCGGAGGTTGGCACCCTAATTTTTGGCACCCCCAATCACCGTTGGCTGTCCCTGGATGCAAACTAGTTGTCCCTGATTAATCACAAGGAACACAAATGTAATAACCAGTGAAGGAAGGTGCCGCGGTGACTAGAAAAAAGAGGACGGAGAGGGGTGTAGATTGCTATTGGACAGTGAACCAAAGGAGAATATGTCCTTACAATTGAAAGTCTGTGCACTGGTGACAATCAGACAACATAAGTTATCTCCCAAAGAAGCAAATCAGTCAATTCCCCCCCCAAAAAACCTTAATACAAGCTGTATTACCAACCGGATTTCAGAAAATCATTAGAAAAAGTTGGATGAGTATGGGGAGAAGGGGCCAATGATCTAACCCTATACTTGCCCTTTTGAGTGTCCCTGCCTTGCTGCGGAGGTTGGCACCCTAAATGATAAGGGGAGATAACTTATGTTGTCTGATTGTCACAAGTGCACAAACTTTCAATTCTAAGGACATATTCTCCTTTGGTTCACTGTCCACTAGCAATCTAATCTACACCCCTCTCCGTCCTCTTTTTTCTAGTCACCACGGCACCTTCCTTCACTAGCTGTGTGAAGTTGGCACCCCATGTTCTCAAAAGATGAATAAAAATACACCATTCGTTTGTGCTGCGTTTGTGCTGGTTTGTGCCGCAAAAATGAACGTTTGCGCCGCTTTGGTTCCAGAGATATTGCGCGTTATATTTTTATGAAGCTCCGCCCACTTTCCACCCCATGTTCTTAAATTTTAAAAATGAATACACCATTCATTTGTGCTGCGTTTGTGCTGGTTTGTGCTGCAAAAATAAACGTTTGCACTGCTTTGGTTTCCGAGATATTGTGCGCTCAATTTGCTGAAACTCCGCCCACTTTCCACCCCATGTTCTTAAATTTTAAAAATGAATACACCATTCGTTTGTGCTGCGTTTGTGCTGGTTTATGCTGCAAAAATAAACGTTTGCACCGCTTTGGTTTCCGAGATATTGTGCGCTCAATTTGCTGAAACTCCACCCACTTTCCACCCCATGTTCTTAAATTTTAAAGATGAATACACCATTCGTTTGTGCTGCGTTTGTGCTGGTTTGTGCTGCAAAAATAAACGTTTGCACCACTTTGGTTTCCGAGATATTGTGCGCTCAATTTGCGGAAACTCCACCCACTTTCCACCCCATGTTCTTAATTTTTAAAAATGAATACACCATTTGTTTGTGCTGGTTTGTGCCGCAAAAATCAATGTTTGTGTTGCTTTGGTTCCTGAGACATTGAGTGCTAGCTTTGCTAATGCCCCATTTTAGTTGCATCAAAAAACATAGTGGTCATCAGAGAAGTTAATTTAGCATTAAGGGATTACAGTAGCATACATGGTTCATTATGACATACACAGGGTTAATACTTCATACACCGTGACTGGTCAGTGATGGGAAGAGGTTATACCTGGCAGAGGAGGTAATGTCTGTATGTACATCTCTGCTACCTGAGTTGTAACTCCGCCTCCAGCGATGTCATAGTGATGTCATAAGCCAGGGGTCGGCATTCTGTGGGGGCTAATGTCTGTATATACATCTCTGCTACCTCCAGCGATGTCATAGTGATGTCATAAGCCAGGGGTCGGCATTCTGTGGGGGCTAATGTCTGTATATACATCTCTGCTACCTCCAGCGATGTCATAGTGATGTCATAAGCCAGGGGTCGGCATTCTGTGGGGGCTAATGTCTGTATATACATCTCTGCTACCTCCAGCGATGTCATAGTGATGTCATAAGCCAGGGGTCGGCATTCTGTGGGGGCTAATGTCTGTATATACATCTCTGCTACCTCCAGCGATGTCATAGTGATGTCATAAGCCAGGGGTCGGCATTCTGTGGGGGCTAATGTCTGTATATACATCTCTGCTACCTCCAGCGATGTCATAGTGATGTCATAAGCCAGGGGTCGGCATTCTGTGGGGGCTAATGTCTGTATATACATCTCTGCTACCTCCAGCGATGTCATAGTGATGTCATAAGCCAGGGGTCGACATTCTGTGGGGGCTAATGTCTGTATATACATCTCTGCTACCTCCAGCGATGTCATAGTGATGTCATAAGCCAGGGGTCGGCATTCTGTGGGGGCTAATGTCTGTATGTACATCTCTGCTGCCTCCAGCGATGTCATAGTGATGTCATAAGCCAGGGGTCGGCATTCTGTGGGGGCTAATGTCTGTATATACATCTCTGCTACCTCCAGCGATGTCATAGTGATGTCATAAGCCAGGGGTCGGCATTCTGTGGGGGCTAATGTCTGTATATACATCTCTGCTACCTCCAGCGATGTCATAGTGATGTCATAAGCCAGGGGTCGGCATTCTGTGGGGGCTAATGTCTGTATATACATCTCTGCTACCTCCAGCGATGTCATAGTGATGTCATAAGCCAGGGGTCGGCATTCTGTGGGGGCTAATGTCTGTATATACATCTCTGCTACCTCCAGCGATGTCATAGTGATGTCATAAGCCAGGGGTCGGCATTCTGTGGGGGCTAATGTCTGTTTATACATCTCTGCTACCTCCAGCGATGTCATAGTGATGTCATAAGCCAGGGGTCGGCATTCTGTGGGGGCTAATGTCTGTATATACATCTCTGCTACCTCCAGCGATGTCATAGTGATGTCATAAGCCAGGGGTCGGCATTCTGTGGGGGCTAATGTCTGTATATACATCTCTGCTACCTCCACCGATGTCATAGTGATGTCATAAGCCAGGGGTCGGCATTCTGTGGGGGCTAATGTCTGTATATACATCTCTGCTACCTCCACCGATGTCATAGTGATGTCATAAGCCAGGGGTCGGCATTCTGTGGGGGCTAATGTCTGTATATACATCTCTGCTATCTCCAGCAATGTCATAGTGATGTCATAAGCCAGGGGTCGGCATTCTGTGGGGGCTAATGTCTGTATATACATCTCTGCTACCTCCAGCGATGTCATAGTGATGTCATAAGCCAGGGGTCGGCATTCTGTGGGGGCTAATGTCTGTAAATACATCTCTGCTACCTCCAGCGATGTCATAGTGATGTCATAAGCCAGGGGTCGGCATTCTGTGGGGGCTAATGTCTGTTTACATTTCATTATGCAGAGTCGAGGTTATTGCCTGAGCAGCATTAGTTGACACTCTCACCTATTGAGTGGGGATAGTTTCGGCTTCCACCATATTCGTGACACCAGACCATTCACCCTGGAGGGAACCGCAGACTAGTAAAGAGTTTGCACCATCACTGAGGAACAAGGTCAGGTTACTCCTGGATTTATAACCTCTACAGCTAAGCACGAGTGCCATTGGTTGTAGTCATTCATTTATTTTCACCCCAGTAGTAATGCAGGGCGTGTTAATGGGTGGAGCCAATGGGCGGAGTCAAGGGGCAGCAAAATTAGCTTTCACCTAGGGTGGCAAAAACCCTTGCACCAGCCCTGAAGCCCATTATACCTAGCAAACATTGTTTAGCCAAATTACGTTGCACTATAAAAAGAATTCCAGGGAAAAAAAAGATTGTGATTACTTTTGACGTTGGCCAGTTTATGTAAAGTGACTGTCATCTTCTATGAAAATCTTTGCATAAATATGCAATGACCGTAGACATCACCACTTTGTGTGTGATGGCTTTGGATTGCAGTGTGAATATGGCTGGGTTAACATTACATTTGGGCATACTGGGCATACGCTCCATTCATTTCTATGATCTTGCTGGGGTCCGCAAGTGACTCTAGTTGGCTCATTTTTGCTCCATATGCGGTTTTCTTGCTGGACTCAAAACCGTGGTAGACCATGATTTTGTGTCTGGCTCAAAACAAAAGTATTGTTATTTTAATATAGCTGTCCAACTAAACAGGACCTTCAGAGCTTAATAAATCTTTGCAAATCAAACACAGATAAAAATGGAATTACCAATAACAGATGAAACTTTGTAGACAGCAGAACTGTTTAAAGAACCATGAAACGGTTTAATCATAATGGGAAATCCACATTAACAAAATGTTAACAGAATAAAAAAATATTGGTAAGGCATATTTTAGGTTATTTTAAACATACACTTTAAGCACCAAAACAACCTTAGAGGAAAGCATTACTAACACTTTGTTTGGTGCCAGGAGACTTTTAAACTTTCCACAACAATCTTGCAGCCTGTGACTCGCCACGGGACTCATGATGAGACAGATTCTCCACATATTCACTCCTCCTTTGTAAATATTACAACATGGGGTTGTATCTTGGTCTTTGCAGAGGCTGTTGTAATAAAGTCACACAGGTCATCATATTTCTCCCAGCCATTAAATTTTCTTCTACAATAGGCAACATAATGACCAAGAGACATATTGCCAGTTCCTGGAATGAAGGCAACAACCCCTCGTAGCACAAATGAATGACTGTCCAGATGTATGTTCACAGGTATTTCGGACAGTGTATACTGTGTTTCTGCACTTATTTCAATACAAAGTACTTGTCCAGTGGTGCAGCTGTGCGTGACCGAACCACTGCAAAGGAATTTCAATGAAGATGCATCCTGAATTTTCAAGCCATCTGGACACTCTTGAGGTGACTTTAATGGCTTTAGACATTTTGAAACATTTAGGTGTAGCCCATCTTCCAATGCTAGCTGAAGTTTACTAAGTCCATTAGTTTCTAAAATATGTATATTGATTGGCAGAAGAGGGATTGCTCTTGAATTAGCTATATTTCTATTGCAGTACACAGAAGAACACTGTGTTTTAATTATTACACTTGGTACCTGTCTCATTGTCATTGAGATTATGTGTGCAAACATTACATTCAGCATTGACCTGCCTCACACCTGACTTCAGCTGAACATATTCAAATATTCCAGACAGTATTTTAGCCCTCATTGTATAAACTTCCTTTCCAACTCCCTTTGTCACAATTGTCTGCACCAATTCAAAAATTTCAACGGTGTTCTCTTTGTTGACATAATTGCAAAATAATCCACTGTCCCAGAATGCACAACAAAGACACTGGCAAAATGAGTCAAATGCACAGGTATTAATGATACTTATAAGCTTTTTGTTTACTTGTATTGGTTTTTTAGCTAGATGGTTACCATTTTTCAAAATGCTCACCTTTTTTTTCGGTTAAATTTTGTGTCCATGTGCAGCAACTCGGAACATGGGGTTAGGTAGGACAATGGAGGAATACTGAGACCTTTCCAATTTTCAACAGGCTGCTCCTGCAAGCTACTTTCATCACCCAATTTTATGTGAACTTGTGAATCCTCCTCACAGTTGCTGTTTTTTTGCCCATTGTCTTGGCTCATATTTTCACTGCTTTCAGTTTTCTTTATGGGAACTGAGGAAAGTCTCATTTTGCCTTCCATAAATTCAAGGTGACGAATTACAAATCGGTCGGTTCTAATAGGGAGACATTCATGTTTAAAGAGTCCATTTTTTATGTTCTTAAATTCAGCCTCAACATTTGCAGAACTTGCTGTCATGTTCACACTTTTAAAGTGTGGAACCATTATGGCTGTCCAAAGTGGAAGGTAACATGCCATTCTTAAAAGATTTGGAACAAGTTCTGGAAGGAAATGTAAATTGTCTCGGTCACCATGATTTGCTGCAAGCATCTTACTCCTTTCACAAATTTCTGTTGCCCATATTTTCAGGTCTGTTTGGCATGGTTGAATTGGCTCATCCTCTTGTTCTTTCATCTCTACTCCATAGTCATCTTCAGTGACAGTGGGTAAAACACGTCCCTCTGCAATCCGTCTCTTCAGTTGAACTTTGCTAGTCTCTGATAAAACTGGTGTGCCTCTGTCATCATTCCCTTCTGATTCACTAAAAGCAACAACTGAAATTGAATGAATGAGTTCTCTCGCATCATCAAGTGATGTAGACTGTAGAAGTTGTGCCATTGCTCTGAGATAGAATTCCCTTACTCTGTTTCCAGCTTGCCTCAGACATTCCCATCGGCTAATAAGCTTGATACAGTGCGCAACATCAATTCTAATAAAGTATGGTGGTAGTTTTGATGCAACATTCCTGGTCAACACTCCCAAACACTGATTTATATATGTCTTCAAGTCGGGGTAAGGAGTGAAAGCCTTAACTAGAGCTCCAAGCAAAGCGAGGGAGAAATCACAAACTGCTTCCTTTGGAACAGTAGCACCTGCTTGATTCCATTCTGTCAGCCATTGTGCTATAGAATTAATAGTATGGCTCTCAGAAAGCATCTGCACTACTGGGATATGATCTCCACTCGAACACAAAACCCCTTGGTACAAAAAGATGTGTCCAGAAATGCCAACAGGTCTTTTTAGTTTTCTCACTACTGAACCTGTTGCATCAAAACTTACATAGGAACCCAAGTTCTTTGACTTTATTTGGTACACTTGCATCTGAGACGGGGTCCAGTAATGGCAAAAAAAATTATCTAGACCAATGTTGTGTATGCTTCCAGTCTGAGGAACACTGTATTTCAGGAGATGTAATGAAAGAATTGGGTCCTTGTGCATTAACTCTCTTTCGCCAATCTCTTGCTTGGCTTTTCTTAACGTTGCTAGATTTGGTAGATGGCTAGGCTCAGGGTCACCAACATCCATAACTTTATAAGCCTCAGCTGCTCGCCATACATGTGCTTGTTTTCATCCTTCCCAGAGTTCTTTTGACAACCTTTTTCTTAAATCTCCTGATAATTTACGTTTTGATTTTCCTGTGTGGAGACTGTCATCAATATTGCAGATCATACACTTAAGCACTACTGGCTTAGCAATCTCTGGTATTTCTTCAACTTTTATGGATAGTTGTGCATCACACTCTGTGCAGCACCCTGTTATATCTATGTAGTTAGATACAACATTTGGATAAACCTTTGCCCTCCTGAATTTAAGTGTGCACGATGACTTGATATTTTTCCAGATCTCCTCATTCAATATGTGAGTCCATGTACCAGGTTTTAAGATTGTGTATTCTCTTTTATCAGCATACATAGATTTGTCATTGTAAATTACTTTTTCAGGCCAAATTTTGATCCAGCTCTGAAAAGAAAGACTGAACTCAAACTGAATGTCATAGCACTGAACTGATGAATGACTCTCTGTTCCTTCTGAGCTCTCACTGTTGGAAGGTTGTTTTGGGATATTTGTAACATTTTTGTACAGACCAAGGGCTTCCCATACATTGTGCCGATTTGTCTTTACAAACGTGTAAAGGTTTTTTGGTGAAATTTTGTTATTTAATTTTTGACACAAGTCTACCCATACTTTTTCTGAGGGGAATGCTATTGCCTGTCCTGTAATAATTTTTTCATGTGAAGAACAGATGACATTTATAATGTCATCATAGTCACAGGCTGGCTTCCTGGGCATCTGATCAAAACAAAAAATGTTTTTTTTAGTTTTACATGCAGTGTATTATATGGAAAATAATTGATTACATAATTTTTAATAGTTAAGATACAGTGGTCCCTCAACATACAATGGTAATTAGTTCCAGGTGAATCATCGTATGTTAAAACCATACTGGAGCAGCAGGTGATGCTGCATTCAACAGAGTCCTTCATATGTTGAAATGATCGTATGTTGGGGCCATTGTATGTGTTGAGGGATCACTGTACTGAGATTAAATAATCCTATTCTTAGCACGCTCACTTCTCTCTACTCTTACAGATGAAAAGTGTATTGTGTATCTCTGCCTCTCCCATAGTAATAAATGGTGGGGGCATGCCTGCCACAGCAAAGCCCTGTGGTTGGCAGTCACTCTGCACAGGGCGGTGATTGCTCCATGCAGGGGAGCACTGAGGGCCACTGCAGGAGATTGCAGGGGGTCCCAGTGGTCAGTACCAACCCCCCCCCCCCCCCCCGGGGGGTGGGATAGGGGATAAGTTTTGCAGCAGAGTACTCTTTTAATGGGTTAAAGCATTACTGTAATTACAAACAACTTGATGTGTTGGAGAACTACAACCCCCAGCATACCCGGACAGCCTTTGACTGTCCGGTCATGCTGGGAGTTGTAGTTTTGCAACACCTGCAGGCACCCTGCTTGGGAAACACTGTTGTAGACAGATAAAAATACAACTCCATGATTGAACTAAAGTTTCTTTGCTCAGGTAATAGCTTTGCAGAAATCTACCAAGACAGTTTAGCACATTTTCAGTTCAAATAAGTAAGTACACTTGATTTACCCTGGGAGTCTCTCAGCTAGTAGTCAAATTGTTAGGCATACATTTGCTTAGGCCTTTCCCCAAGTTACAGTGTGTGGGGGAGGGGCATCACAAGCAGGAAATCGAAATGAAGTATGGGGTCTAGTAAGGAACAATTTATACATTTTTTTTTTATTATAAAATTGCTATGGCTAGCCGGTGTTTTTCATTTCTTTTTATCTCCCTTTATCCATATATCAGTTACAGTGATTTGAGGCACAAACTCAGTGCGAGATTTCAAAAACCAAAGCAGCACAAACCAGCACAAATACAGCACCAATGAATGGTGTATTCATTTTTGCAGCACAAACCAGCACAAACGCAGCACAAACGAATGATGTATTTATTTTTAAAATTTAAGAACATGGGGTGGAAAGTGGGCGGAGTTTCAGCAAATTGAGCGCACAATATCTCGGAAACCAAAGCGGTGCAAACGTTTATTTTTGCAGCACAAACCAGCACAAACGCAGCACAAACGAATGGTGTATTCATTTTTAAAATTTAAGAACATGGGGTGGAAAGTGGGCGGAGTTTCAGCAAATTGAGCGCACAATATCTCGGAAACCAAAGCGGTGCAAACGTTTATTTTTGCAGCACAAACCAGCACAAACGCAGCACAAACGAATGGTGTATTCATTTTTAAAATTTAAGAACATGGGGTGGAAAGTGGGCGGAGTTTCAGCAAATTGAGCGCACAATATCTCGGAAACCAAAGCGGTGCAAACGTTTATTTTTGCAGCACAAACCAGCACAAACGCAGCACAAACGAATGGTGTATTCATTTTTAAAATTTAAGAACATGGGGTGGAAAGTGGGCGGAGTTTCAGCAAATTGAGCGCACAATATCTCGGAAACCAAAGCGGTGCAAACATTTATTTTTGCAGCACAAACCAGCACAAACGCAGCACAAACGAATGGTGTATTCATTTTTAAAATTTAAGAACATGGGGTGGAAAGTGGGCGGAGTTTCAGCAAATTGAGTGCACAATATCTCGGAAACCAAAGCGGTGCAAACGTTTATTTTTGCAGCACAAACCAGCACAAACGCAGCACAAACGAATGGTGTATTCATTTTTAAAATTTAAGAACATGGGGTGGAAAGTGGGCGGAGTTTCAGCAAATTGAGCGCACAATATCTCGGAAACCAAAGCGGTGCAAACGTTTATTTTTGCGGCACAAACCAGCACAAACGCAGCACAAACGAATGGTGTATTCATTTTTAAAATTTAAGAACATGGGGTGGAAAGTGGGCGGAGCTTCATAAAAATATAACGCGCAATATCTCTGGAACCAAAGCGGCGCAAACGTTCATTTTTGCGGCACAAACGCAGCACAAACGAATGGTGTAGTTTTATTCATCTTTTGAGAACATGGGGTGCCAACTTCACACAGCTTCCTTCACTGGTTATTACATTTGTGTCCCTTGTGTTTAATCAGGGACAACTAGTTTGCATCCAGGAACAGCCGACAGTGAGTGGGGTCGCCATATTGCACATAAATTAGGGTGCCAACCTCCGCTGCAAGGAAGGGTGCATCTAGGGTCCAGAAGGGCCTTTCAGGGTGTATTTTCTTATCTCCAGTTTCAATTCTTAATTTGACTTGCTGGCACGGGGTCATTTATTAATTGTCTATATTCTCAAGATTTTAAATGTTTCAAATAAAATGTAAAATTTAGTTTTAGGTAATAGTTAACATGTAACCTGAAGATTAACCCCATATCTGCAGGTTAGTAGTGTTTTTTTTTCTGGTGGCAGGTTCCCTTTAATTGATACTCGGCTTAAAGACACATTTTTTATCTCAGACCTTGGGGAGACTACCGACTCTTTAAAAAATATTCATGAGCTTGATGAAACTGCGTTACCATTTCAATGGGAAGCCCTCAAATGCATCTTCAGAGGGATACTAACAAATCATGGATCAGGGCTAAAAAAGAGAAAGCAGCTAAAGTCTCCCATTTGCTTGAGCAGATTGATCTCCTTGACAAGCAACATAAACGATCTGCTCATAAAAATTCACAGATAAACGTGGTTGCTCATTGGAAGGAGGTTATATTCACACATGCAAAGGACATACGTATCCACATTAAAAGAAATTCATAACCCCACTGACATAGCTGAAACATTTCAGCACTATTATAGCTCGCTATATAATATTCATGGACAATACCACATGCCATCTAATATTCTTGAAACAAAAATTGACAAATATATCATGGACACTGCCCTTCCGTCCGTACAGATGCCTGAGCATGACGTACCAGACATAGTGTTCACTGAACAAGGGACAGGGAATGATTTAATTGTTGTTCGCAATGATCAGGTTGGCTTAGGTAAGGGTAGAGATAATACAAATTAAACATTAATTTCATATGCAAAAAAACGAGATTACAATGTGCCTTGTTTCTGAAAAAGCGTTCGACAGAGTGCATTGGACTTTCTTGAAGAGCACCCTATGAGAAATTGGATTGGGCCCTTTCTTGTTATCTAAAATTCTGTCCTTACGTACGGCTGATAACAAAGAGTTAGAGTAAACGGCCTTCTGACACATTTTCTATTAAATATGGGACAAGGAAAGGGTGTCCCTTATCACCTCTCCTATACACACTGGTGATGGAACATTTAGCAGTAGCATTCTGAAAAAATCCGGATATTAGTTGAGTTACTATAGGCTCACATCACTATAAACTAGCTATATATGCAGTGCCTTGTTGCTCTATGTTTCAAACCCAATTATCTAATTTCCCTCTATAATAAAGGAATTCAAAGAATTCGGCCATGTAAGCACTGTTAACATCAAGTACTCTAAAACAAAAGCCATGAGTAGTGTTGAGCATTCCGATACCGCAAGTATCGGGTATCGGCCGATATTTGCGGTATCGGAATTCCGATACCGAATTCCAATACTTCCCGCGTATCGGATACCGGAATCGGAAGTTCCCAGAATTCAAACTGAACGCAGCAGCCAATGAGGAATGATTGGAAGTGTGGGCACATCCTGTTTAGCATGGTGGGCATGTAAGTACTGGCAAGGCTTGGATTGGCTGCTGAAATGATGTCACTCTGCACTATAAAAAACGCTGCCGCCATTTTGCGCTCACTCTGCTGTGATTTCAGTTAGGGACAGGACGCTGTGTTCTAACTGAGGGCCAGTCGAGCTAGCTAATTGCTTTATTTTCCTTTCCAAAGGCTAATTTAGCAAAACGCTGTGTGTTCTTCACTGTTCACCTTGCTCTTGCCTTGCAGCGCTGTTTTAACAGCGTTCTGCAAGGTCTCTGTGTGTGTGTGTGTGTGTGTGCAGCTCACTCTGTAGTCTGTGTGCAGCCATATACCAGGTTGTATTCAGCTCAGGGGGGGTTCACACTGCCTCACACAGTTGTCCTTTTTTGCTCTTAGTGCAGCCTGCTGCACATTTTTTCTCAAATTTCCTATTAGTGTTTTTCCACCAGTCTCCAGCTCTATTGTGGAAAAACACTACATAGGATAACCTAGAGGGGGGTTTTTGGGCCTTGCAGCGCCGTTTACGGCTGTCTGCACGGTCTCCGTGTGAGCCCAGCTCGCCCTGTAGTCTGTGTGCAGCCATAGCCGGTTGGATTCAGCTCAGGGTTCGTTACTGGCTCATACCTTGAGAAAAATTTTACTTTTTTTCAAATAGTGCAGCCTGTTTAAAATTTGAAAAACAAAAATTCCTATTAGTGTCTTTCCACTCGTATCCAGCTAAATAGTGGAAAAACACTATATAGGATAACCTAGAGGAGGGTTTTTTGGCCTTGCAGCGCCGTTTACGGCTGTCTGCACGGTCTCTGTGTGAGCGCAGCTCGCCCTGTAGTCTGTGTGCAGCCATAGCCGGTTGGATTCAGCTCAGGGTGCGTTACTGCCTCATAGCTTGAAAAACAATTTCCTTTTTTTCAAATAGTGCAGCCAGTTTAAAATTTGAAAAAAAAAAATTCCTATTAGTGTCTTTCCACTCGTATCCAGCTAGATAGTGGAAAAACACTATATAGGATAACCTAGAGGAGGTTTTTTTGGCCTTGCAGCGCCGTTTACGGCTGTCTGCACGGTCTCCGTGTGAGCCCAGCTCGCCCTGTAGTCTGTGTGCAGCCATAGCCGGTTGGATTCAGCTCAGGGTTCGTTACTGCCTCATACCTTGAGAAAAATTTTACTTTTTTTCAAATAGTGCAGCCTGTTTAAAATTTGAAAAAAAAAATCCTATTAGTGTCTTTCCACTCGTATCCAGCTAAATAGTGGAAAAACACTATACAGGATAACCGAGAGGAGGGTTTTTTGGCCTTGCAGCGCCGTTTACGGCTGTCTGCACGGTCTCCGTGTGATTTAAACTAGCTCTGTAGCCCGATCTGCACCAAAAAAAAAGTTAAGTTCACCAAACACAACTTAACACTTGTGTAGGCCACATTTGAAAAATAATAAAGTTTAGTCCACAATTTACAACATTAGTGTTTCTTACACCTGTTAGGAGGAGCATTTCAGGAATAAGCACACTAAGGCCTTAGTACTTTTCTGCTTATCTTTATCTGTCAACCAAGATGAAGAGGGCAGGGAGTAAGGCACGTGGGCGTGGGCGCGGAGCAGGGAGAGGAGCAGGGAGAGGACGTGGTGATTCTGTGCCTGCTGCGGGCGCCGGTGACTCGTCGTCACTCAATTTCAGCAGGGAACAGTCCTTCATGCGCAGCTTTGTCGGAGAGCGCCGTGCACCGCTGCTACGTGAAGACCAAATTGAAGCCGTTGTCGGGTGGATGGCAGCTAACGCCTCGGCATCGACTTCAGTTAGTGCCACATCCTCTCAGGCACAGAGCACTGGAGAGCAGCCATCTGTCTCTTCACCACCTGCCAAATTGGCAAGGCAGTCAGAGAGCCCAGGACAGGAGCCGTCTCTACTTCTGTTCTCTGAATCTCTTGGCTTGGAAACAGGGGGCCAGCCAAGCAGCATTGGAGAAATGGAAGAAGAGGCAGTGTGCAGTGATGCCCAAAAGCTTTATCTCTCTGACTCTGAAGAGGCAGGTGGGCCAGTGCCTCCGGTGACCACAGCGCAGTACGCATCTGATGATGAAACTCAGGTGCCGCTTTCTGATGCGTACTGTGCTGCCGAGACTACCCAGGAGGAGCAGTTGGTGGCAGAGGGTAGTGGAGATGATGAGGTCCTTGACCCATCGTGGCGTGAGGAACAGGAAGGTGGTGGGAGCAGCTCTGAGGAAGAGCTTCCCCTTACGGGCCAAAGAGGGAGAGGGAGGGGGAAGACTGCGGAGCCTGTAGCCTCCACTTTGGCACCCGTTAGGAGCCTGTCTCTTTCCAAAGCCAAAAAAGGGCGCTTCCAAGACTTGCAGTGCCTGGTCCTTTTTTGACACAGTTGCAGATGACATTTGTTTTGTCAAATGCAAGCTGTGTCATCAGAAAGTAAAAAGAGGTAAAAGTGTCAGCAACCTCAATACCACAAATATGTGGAAACATGTGCGGAACAGGCACGCGGTGGAGTTACAGAAACACAGTGAAGACGTAGGCCAACCAACAGTGGCAGCTACCACCTCTTCATCTCGTGTTGCCTCTTCCTCCACTGTTGTCCAGAGACCTAGTGTAATTCCACCCACAGCACCACCTTCCCAGTCATCCTCACACTCCCAGTCTACTCTACAGCCATCGGTAGTCCAGGCATGGGAGAAAAGGCGGGCATTCTCGGCCAACCACCCCCGAGCACAGGCTCTGAATGCAGGCATTGCCAAACTGTTGTCCCTGGAAATGCTCTCGTTCAGGCTGGTGGAGACTGACAGCTTCCGTGACTTGATGGCATTGGCAGTCCCACAGTACAAGGTGCCCAGCCGCTTTTACTTCAGCAGGCAGGCTGTCCCTGCCCTGCACAGGCATGTTGAGGCAAACATAAAACATGCGCTACTGAACGCCGTCAGTAGCAAGGTCCACCTCACCACCGATGCGTGGACCAGTCAGCATGGACAGGGGCGATATGTTTCCCTCACTGCCCATTGGGTTAATGTTGTTGAGCCAGGTACAGATCGTGCGAGTGGCGCAGGACGTGTCCTGCCCACTCCAAGGATTGCAGGAATCCAGTCTGTACGCATCGACTCCTCCTCTTACACCAGTTCCTCTGATTCCTCTCTGCAGGATCCGTCACAGTCCACCTCCACATGGACCCGTGAACGTTTACCTATGACCGACATGAGCACAGCCGTGGCCAAACGTCAGCAGGCCGTGTTGAAACTAGTTTCATTGGGGCATCGAAGCCACACAGCGCAGGAGCTCTGGAATGCCATCAAGCAGGAGAGCGATGTGTGGTTACTGCCAGCGAATCTCCAGCCAGGCATGGTAGTGTGTGACAATGGCCGAAATCTGGTGGCAGCTTTGGCCCTTGGCAACCTCACTCACATCCCATGTCTGGCACATGTGCTCATTTTGGTTGTGCAGAGTTTTCTGAGGGACTATCCGGATCTTGATGCCCTGCTGCACAAGGTCCGCCTAGAGTGTGCTCACTTGCGGCGTTCCAGCTTGGCCAGATCCCGCATTGCTGCTCTGCAGCGCCGATTCCGCCTTCCGGAACACCGCATCATATGTGACCTACCTACCCGGTGGAATTCCACGTTACATATGTTGGAGCGGTTGTGTGAGCAGCAGCAAGCAGTTATGGAGTACCAGCTGCATCAGGCGCAAAGAAGTCGCAGTCAGCGCCGATCAGACTTCACAACCACAGAGTGGGCCACTATGAAGGACGTCTGCCAGGTTTTGCGTCCTTTTGATTATTCCACGCGGATGGCAAGTGCAGATGATGCACTAGTCAGCATGACTGTCCCCCTTATCTGCCTGCTTCAGCAAACTTTGCAAGGGTTAAGGGATGATGTGGTGGAAGAGGTGGAGGATGAGGAGTCACCTTTTCCATCAGCTTCTGGAGAGTCAGCGCCACGTGGTTCCTCACAAAGGGGTACGCAGGGGCCAATTTGTGAGGAGGATGAGGAGGAGTCAATGGAGGAGGAAGAGCTTCGTCCAGAGGAGGGAGCGACACAATTGTCCAGTGGTCAGTGTGTACAGCGAGGGTGGGGTGATGACGAGCGGGCAGAGATCATGTCTCAAGCAGGGGACAGCGTTTCTGGGCCAGTTGGCACTCTGCAGCACATGGTGGATTTCATGCTGCAGTGCCTGAGAAACGACCGCCGCATCGACCACATTCTCAACATGCCTGATTATTGGGTGTTCACCCTCCTCGATCCTCGCTACCGGGACAACGTCCAAA
Organism: Ranitomeya imitator; assembly: GCF_032444005.1. NCBI lineage: Eukaryota > Metazoa > Chordata > Amphibia > Anura > Dendrobatidae > Ranitomeya > Ranitomeya imitator. Next base: position 105,648,986 of record NC_091288.1, read on the forward strand.
ACCTCATCCCTGCGTTGACCCGGGAGCGTAAATTGCGGGAGTACCACGACACACTGGTGAATTCCATCATCTTCTCCTGTCCAACTGAGAGGAGTGCTACTAGTGCTTTACAAAGCAGCTCAGTGCGTCGAGGCAGTGGGGGAGGCTCTGCCCAAAGAGGGAGCAGAAGCAGTGCCTCTGCCCAAGGCAAGCCCAGTATGGCACAACTCTGGCACACTTTTGTGTGCCCGCCCCAAATGTCTACACCATCACCGGCGGCTCCAGTCAGCAGGAGGCAACGGTTCCGTCAGATGGTGACAGACTACATGGCTTGCCCTCTTACTGTACTCCCAGACGGCTCTTCCCCGTTCAAGTTTTGGGTCTCTAAGCTGGATACATGGCCAGAGCTAAGCCAGTATGCATTGGAGGTGCTGGCTTGCCCTGCGGCTAGTGTCTTATCGGAACGTGTCTTTAGTGCCGCAGGTGGTGTACTAACAGACCGTCGCATGCGACTATCCTCCGATAACGTTGACCGGCTTACTTTCCTGAAAATGAACCAGGCCTGGATCTCGCAGGAATTTGCCACTCCTCTGCCTGATTAAGTAATTGGGTGTCATCCAGGTCTCCTGCTGTGTTCATCTTTCTACCACCTGAACTGCTATTCCTGGGCTCCAACACCGCCAGTTGCGGCTCAGAAGTGCAGGCTGCACAGTAAAAACATACGACCCAGTGTTATTGGGTTTCAGTAACGTCAGCTGATCCCCAGTTGTGTAGCCGGCAATGTGTCCTGCGACCGCCACGCTGGCACAACAACCTAAATATAAGGGAACCTGTCCCTCCCCCCCCCCCCCGTCGTTTGTTACTGAAAGAGCCATCTTGTGCATCTGTAATGCTGCACAAGGAAAAGGTAGCTCTTTTTTTTTTAGCTCTTTGCACACGCAGAACTTAACACTTATAAAATGTGTTCACTGATACCGTTATACCGTCCCGGAGCTGGGACTTTCCTTCGTAATGTGACGCAGCACAGCCGTCATTCCTACCCCCTTGGTGCCATGCGCTGCCTCCTCAGCGTTGTTTTAAGCTGTCACGGAGCCTGCGCTGTTCTGTTATCCCTTGGGCATGCCCTATTTGCGCTGCCTGTCTTCTGACATAATTTGGTGTCAGGCTGGCTGCGCCTGTGCGGCCGCGCTGCCCGAGATCCCGCCTCGCAGTGTCTTCTGATTGAGTCACACTGCGGGCCAGGGATCCATGGGCATGCGCAGTGCATATCTTCCCCTCGGGCTCTCGCTCATTTCCCTCCGCCTTCTTTAGACTGTGCGCCGTCAGCTGATCCCTAGCATGCCACGGCCGTGACACCGCACAGTCTGAAGAAGAGGGAAGGAGGGGAGTGAGAGTCGAGGTTATGCACTGTGCATGCCCATGGTTCCAAGGCCCGCAGTGGGATTACGTTAGACGAGACTGCGAGGTGGGATCTGGAGCAGCGTGGACGCACAGGCACTGACAGCCTGACACCAAATTATGTCAGAAGACAGGCAGCGCTAATTGGGCATGGCCAAGGGCTAACAGAACAGCGCAGGCTCCGTGACAGCTTAAAACAACGCTGAGGAGGCAGCGCACGGCATCAAGGGGATAGGAATGACAGCTGTGCTGTGTCCCATTACGAAGGAAATTCGCACCTCCGGAACGGTTTAACGGTATAAAGGGACACATTTTTAGTGTTTACTTCGGTGTTTGCAAGGAGCATAATTAAAAGAGCAACCTTTTCCTTTTGCATCCTTAGTGCTGCACAAGATGGCTCTTTCAGCTACAAACGTCTTGGGGGGGGGGGGTTAAAGGTTTCCTTTCAACTTGCTCCAATCAGACTTCGGCCTACACTCTGTTCCTCTGCTCCTCCTGCTGTCCCTGGGCTCTAACACCGCCAGTTGGTGCCTGGTAGTGCTGTGTGCACAGTCAACAGTCGCTCCTCTGTTATTGGGGTTCAGTAACGTCAGCTGATCCCCAGCTGTGTGTGCGGCAATACCTCCAATCTGCTCCTCCTGCTGTCCCTGGGCTCTAACACCGCCAGTTGGTGCCTGGAAGTGCTGTGTGCACAGTCAACAGTCGCTCCTCTGTTATTGGGGTTCAGTAACGTCAGCTGATCCCCAGCTGTGTGTGCGGCAATACCTCCAATCTGCTCCTCCTGCTGTCCCTGGGCTCTAACATCGCCAGTTGGTGCCTGGAAGTGCTGTGTGCACAGTCAACAGTCGCTCCTCTGTTATTGGGGTTCAGTAACGTCAGCTGATCCCCAGCTGTGTATCCGGCAACGTGTCATGCGACCGCCACGCTGGCACAACTAAAATGTAAGGGGACCTGTCCCCCCCCCCCCAGGCGTTTGTTACTGAAAGAGCCACCATGTGCAGCACTAATACTGCACAAGGGAAAGGTCGCTCTTGAAATTATGCTCCTTGCAAACGCTGAACTACACACTCATGTAATGTGTCCCCTCACACCGTCCAACCGTCCCGGAGGTGGGACTTTCCTTTGTAATGTGACGCAGCACAGCCGTCATTGCTACCCCCTTGGCACCGTGCGCTGCCTCCTTAGCGTTGTTTGATTCCGTCATGGACCCTGCGCTGTTATGTTATCCCTTGGCCATGCACAGTTTGCGCTGCCCATCCTCTGACATCATTTGTTGTCGTCCTGGCTGCGCCTGTGCGTCCACGCTGCCCGAAATCACACCTCGCAGTGTCGTCTAATGTGATCCCACAGTGGGCCTGGTATCCATGGCCATGCGCAGTGCATATACTAGCCTCTCACTCCCCTTCTTCACGCTTCTTCAGACTAGGCGGCGTCAGCTGATCCCTAATAGCATGCCACGGCCGTGACGCCGCACAGTCTGAAGAAGCAGGAAGGAGGTGAGTGAGAGGCGATGATATGCACTGCGCATGCCCATGGATCCCTGGCCCGCAGTGGGACTACATTAGATGACACTGCAAGGTTGGATCTCGGGCAGCTTGGACGCACAGGCACTGCCAGCCTGACACCTACATGATGTCAGAAGACGGGCACCGCTAACTGTGCATGGCCAAGGGATAACATTACAGCGCGGGCTCTGTGACAGAACCAAACAACGTTGAGGAGGTGGCGCCCGGCACCAAGGGGGTTGGAATGACGGCTGTGCTGTGTCACATTACAAAGGAAAGTCCCACTTCCGGGATGGTTTGACGGTGTGAGGGGACACATTATATGAGTGTGTACTTCAGCGTTTGCAAGGAGCATAATTTTCGGAGCCACCATTTTCCATGTGCAGTATTACTGCTGTACAAGATGGCTCTTTCAGCAACAAATGCCTGGGGGGGGGGGGGGGTTAAAGGTTCCCTTTCAACTTGCTCCACTGCAGGCTTCGGCCTACACTCTGCTCCTCTTTGATTCCCTGGGTTTCAACACTGTCAGTTGCCACCTGGAAGTGTTGTCTACACAGAAAAAACACTAGGTGATGTGTCAGTGGGGTTCAGCACCGCCAGCTGTTCCCCTGCTGTGTAGTCGGCAACGTGTCCAGCACAAGCCACGCTGGCACAACAGAACAAAAGCTGCCACCAGTGCAGGCTTCGGCCTACACTCTGCTCCTCTCCTCCTCCTGCTGACCCTGGGCTCAAACACTGCTAGTTTTTGCCCGGAAGTGCTAGCTGCACAGAGAAAAACACCAGCCAATGTGTTAGTGGGGTTCAGCAACGCCAGCTGTTCCCCTGCTGTGTAGCCGGCAACGTGACCTGCAAACGCCACGCAGGCACATGAACTGAAATTAAAGGGAACCTGGCCCCACCCCCCCAGGTGTTTCTATGTATAACAACCACCTAGTACAGCAGTACTGCTGCATTTGTACAAGGTGGCTGACTTTTTCTCCTTGCCCACGTGGAACTCAACACGTACAAAATGTGTCTCATTGAGACCATTCCACTGTCCCTGAGGTGTGACTTTCCTTTCTAATGATACGCAGCACCCCCCTTGGTAGCGTTTCCCGTCTTTTGTCATCATGGTTAGCTGGCTGCGCCTGTGCATCCGCCCTGCTAGAAACAACGCCCCTCGTTGTCATATTTATTTTGTCAGCGAGGGTGTGGTTTATGGGCACGAGCAGTGCATATGTTCGCCTGTTTTAACTCATCTCCTTCCGCCTTCTTCAGACTGTGCGGCCTCCTGGCCGTGGTAGGCGATAAGGGATCAGCTGAGGCCGCCCAGTCTGGAGCAGGTGTAAGGACATGTGTAAGCGGCAAACCTATTTACTGCACAAGGCCACGAATCCCAGCCACGCAGTGTGATTTTTTGAAAACACACTGTGGGTCTGGGATTCATGTCCATCGCTAACCGCAACGGCCGAAATGAAATGAGGTCAGAAGACAGGAAGCGCTCACAGCGCATGGCCAAGGGATCACAATAGCGCAGACTCCTGTACAGCAAATAACAACGCTCAGGAATCTGCGCCCAGTACCTAGGTGCAAATTTTGACACCTGTGCTGCGTCTCCTTAAAAAGACAAGTCACGCCTCCACAACTGTTTGACAGTATAATGCGCTAAATAGTGTACGTGTTTTAGTCAGCGTGTGCAAGGAGCAAAACAAATAGAGCAACCTTTTACTTGTGCAGCATTAATGCTGCACAAGGTGTGGCTCTTGTACCTTGCAACACCTGAGGGGGGGGGTTAAAGGTAACCTTTGAAATTGGTTCAACTAGGCTTCGGCCTACACTCTGCTCCTCTACTCCTCCTGCTGACCCTGGGCTCAAACACCGCTAGTTTCTGCCCGGAACTGCTAGCTGCACAGAGGAAAACACCAGTCAATGTGTTTGTGGGGTTCAGCACCGCCAGCTGTTCCCCTGCTGTGTAGTTGGCATCGTGTCCAGCACAAGCCACGCTGGCACAACCGACCAAAAGCTGCCACCAGTGCAGGCTTCGGCCTACACTCTGCTCCTCTCCTCCTCCTGCTGACCCCGGGCTCAAACACCGCCAGTTTCTGCCCGGACATGCTAGCTGCACAGAGAGAAACACCAGCCAATGTGTTAGTGGGGTTCAGCACCGCCAGCTGTTCCCCCGCTGTGTAGCCGGCATCGTGTCCAGCACAAGCCACGCTGGCACAACTGACCAAAAGCTGCCACCAGTGCAGGCTTCGGCCTACACATTGCTCCTCTCCTCCTCCTGCTGACCCTGGGCTCTAACACCGCCAGTTTTTGCCCGGACATGCGAGCTGCACAGAGAAAAACACCAGTCAATGTGTCAGTGGGGTTCAGCACCGCCAGCTGTTCCCCTGCTGTGTAGCTTGCAACGTGAACTGCAAACGCCATGCAGGCACATGAACTGAAATTGAAGGGAGCCTGCCCCCCACCCCCAGGTGTTTCTATGTAAAACAGCCACCTTGTACAGCAGTACTGCTGCATTTGTACAAGGTGGCTGACTTTTTCTCCTTGCCCACGTGGAACTCAACACGTACAAAATGTGTCTCATTGAGACCATTCCACTGTCCCTGAGGTGTGACTTTCCTTTCTAATGATACGCAGCACCACCCTTGTTAGCGCTGCCCGTCTTTTGACATCATTGGTTAGCTGGCTGCGCCTGTGCGTCTGCCCTGCTCGAAACAACGCCCCTCGGTGTCTTATTTTTTTGAACAGCGAGGGTGTGATTGATGGGCATGTGCAGTGCATATGTTTGCCTGTGTTCACTCATCTCCTTCCGCCTTCTTCAGACTGGGTGTCCTCATGGCCGCGGCAGGCGATAAGGGATCAGATGAGGCCGCCCAGTCTGAAGCAGGTGTAAGGACATGTGTGAGCGTCAAACATATTTACTGAACAAGGCCACGAATCCCAGCCACGCAGTGTGATTTTTTGAAAACACACTGTGGGTCTGGGATTCATGTCCATCGCTAACCGTAATGGCCGACATTAAATGAGGTCAGAAGACAGGAAGTGCTCACAGCGCATGGCCAAGGGATCCCAATAGCGCAGACTCCTGTACAGCAAATAACAACGCTCAGGAATCTGCGCACAGCAGCTAGGTGTAAATTTTGACACCTGTGCTGCATCTCTTTAAAAAGACTAGTAGTCACGCCTCCACTACTGTTTGACAGTATAATGGGCTAAATAGTGTACGTGTTTTATTCAGCGTGTGCAAGGAGCAAAATTAAATAGAGCAACCTTTGACTTGTGCATCATTAATGCTGTTCAAGGTGTGGCTCTTGTACCTTGCAACACCTGAGGGGGGGGGTTAAAGGTAACCTTTGAAATTGGTTCAACTAGGCTTCGGCCTACACTCTGCTCCTCTACTCCTCCTGCTGACCCTGGGCTCAAACACCGCTAGTTTCTGCCCGGAACTGCTAGCTGCACAGAGGAAAACACCAGTCAATGTGTTTGTGGGGTTCAGCACCGCCAGCTGTTCCCCTGCTGTGTAGTTGGCATCGTGTCCAGCACAAGCCACGCTGGCACAACCGACCAAAAGCTGCCACCAGTGCAGGCTTCGGCCTACACTCTGCTCCTCTCCTCCTCCTGCTGACCCCGGGCTCAAACACCGCCAGTTTCTGCCCGGACATGCTAGCTGCACAGAGAGAAACACCAGCCAATGTGTTAGTGGGGTTCAGCACCGCCAGCTGTTCCACTGCTGTGTAGTCGGCATCGTGTCCAGCACAAGCCACGCTGGCACAACTGACCAAAAGCTGCCACCAGTGCAGGCTTGGCCTACACTTTGCTCCTCTCCTCCTCCTGCTGACCCTGGGCTCAAACAACGCCAGTTTCTGCCCGGACATGCTAGCTGCACAGAGAAAAACACCAGCCAATGTGTTAGTGGGGTTCAGCACCGCCAGCTGTTCCCCTGCTGTGTAGCTGGCAACGTGTCCTGCAAACGCCACGCAGGCACATGAACTGAAATTGAAGGGAGCCTGCCCCCCACCCCCCCAGGTGTTTCTATGTATAACAGCCACCTTGTACAGCAGTACTGCTGCATTTGTACAAGGTGTCTGACTTTTTCTCCTTGCACACGTGGAACTCAACAAGTACAAAATGTGTCTCATTACAGACCATTACAATGTCCCTGAGGTGTGACTTTCCTTTTTAATGACACAAAGCACCCCCATTGTTAGCGCTGCCCGTCTCCTGACATCATTGGTTGGCTGGCTGTGCCTGTGCGTCCCCCCTGCCCGACACAACGCCCCCCGTTGTCTCATATATTTTGACTGCGAGGGTGTGATTGATGGGCACGAGCAGTGCATATGTTCCCCTGTCTTCACTCCCCTCCTTCCGCCTTCTTCTGACTGTGCGGCCTCATGGCCGCGGCATGCGATAAGGGATCAGCTGAGGCCGCCCAGTCTGAAGCAGGTGTAAGGACATGTGTGAGCGGCGAACATATTTACTGCACAAGGCCACGAATCCCAGCACCGCAGTGTAACTTTAGGAAAAGCCACTGTGGGTCTGGGATTTATGGCCATCGTTAACCGCACCGGCCAACATGAAATGAGGTCATGAGACGGCCTGCACTAACAGGGTATTGCCAAGGGATAACACAAGAGCGCAGTTTCCTGTACTGCAAATAACAACGGTAAGGAATCTGCGCACAGCACCTAGGTGTAAATTTGTACACCTGTGCTGCGTCTCCTTAAAAAGACTAGTAGTCACGCCTCCACTACTGTTTGACAGTATAATGGGCTAAATAGTGTACGTGTTTAATTCAGCGTGTGCAAGGAGCAAAATTAAATAGAGCAACCTTTGACTTGTGCATCATTAATGCTGTTCAAGGTGTGGCTCTTGTACCTTGCAACACCTGAGGGGGGGGTTAAAGGTAACCTTTGAAATTGGTTCAACTAGGCTTCGGCCTACACTCTGCTCCTCTACTCCTCCTGCTGACCCTGGGCTCAAACACCGCTAGTTTTTGCCCGGAACTGCTAGCTGCACAGAGAAAAACACCAGTCAATGTGTTAGTGGGGTTCAGCAACGCCAGCTGTTCCCCTGCTGTGTAGTCGGCAACGTGTCCAGCACAAGCCACGCTGGCACAACAGAACAAAAGCTGCCACCAGTGCAGGCTTCGGCCTACACTTTGCTCCTCTCCTCCTCCTGCTGACCCTGGGCTCAAACAACGCCAGTTTCTGCCCGGACATGCTAGCTGCACAGAGAAAAACACCAGCCAATGTGTTAGTGGGGTTCAGCACCGCCAGCTGTTCCCCTGCTGTGTAGTCGGCATCGTGTCCAGCACAAGCCACGCTGGCACATGAACTGAAATTGAAGGGAGCCTGCCCCCCACCCCCAGGTGTTTCTATGTATAACAGCCACCTTGTACAGCAGTACTGCTGCATTTGTACAAGGTGGCTGACTTTTTGTCCTTGCCCACGTGGAACTCAAAACGTACAAAATGTGTCTCATTGAGACCATTCCACTGTCCCTGAGGTGTGACTTTCCTTTCTAATGATACGCAGCACCCCCCTTGGTAGCGCTTCCCGTCTTCTGACATCATTGGTTGGCTTGTTGCGCCTGTGCGTCCGCCCTGCCTGAAACAATGCTCCTCGTTGTCTTATTTTGACTGCGAGGGTGTGATTGATGGGCACGAGCAGTGCATATCTTCACCTGTCTTAACTCATCTCCTTCCGCCTTCTTCAGACTGTGCAGCCTCATGGCCGCGGCATGCGAGAAGGGATCAGCAGAGGCCGCCCAGTCTGAAGCAGGTGTAAGGACGTGTGTGAGCGGCCAAAATATTTACTGCTCAAGGCCACGAATCACAGCACCGCAGTGTGACTTTATGAAAAGGCACTGTGGGTCTGGGATTAATGGCCATCGTTATCCGCACCGGCCAACATGAAATGAGGTCATAAGATGGGCAGCGCTAACAGGGCATTGCCAAGGGATAACACAAGAGCGCAGACTCCTGTACAGCAAATAACAATGCTCAGGAAGCTGCGCCAAGCACCAAGGCGTTATTTGGGACACCTGTGCTGCGTCTACTTAAAAAGCCAAGTCACGCATCCACTACAGTTTGACTGTAGAATGGGCTAAATTGTGTACGTCTTTCATTCAGCGTGTGCAAGTAGACAAATTAATAGAGCAACCTTTCACTTGTGCAGCATTAATACTGCACAAGGTGTGTCTCTTGTACTTTGTAACACCTGAGGGGGGGTTAAAGGTTTCCTTTGAAATTGGTTCAAATAGGCTTCAGCCTACACTCTGCTCCTCTCCTCCTCCTCCTGCTTCAACACGGGCTCTAACATCGCTAGTTTTTGACCGCAAGTGCTAGCTGCACAGAGAAAAACACACGCCATTGTGTTAGTGGGGTTCAGCAACGCCAGCTGTTCCCCCACTGTGTAGCCGGCAAAGTGTCCTGCAAACGCAACGCAGACACAAAGCTGCCTCCAGTGCAGGCTTCGGCCTACACTCTGCTCCCCCTGCTTACCCTTAGCTCCAACACCGCTAGTTGGGGCTCTAGGAAGACAATCTTTAATAGGCAACGCATCTGGGTTCCAGCACCGCCAGCTGGTTCTCGGCAGTGTTCTTGTCACAGGTACTCCCTCGTGCCAAGCCTGGTTTCAGCACCGTCAGCTGTTTCCGGGTTGTGTCAAGCTCACTGAGACGCCTATGCTTGCCCCGTCGTGGTGCGGTCGGGTTAGCCAACTCCAGGGTGCCTCCAGTTTAGGAGCTTCCTATGTGGGCTGCGTGAACTGGTAGTCAAGGCTGGTTCTGTAGTGCCAGTAGGCCCAGCTCCCCCTGTAGGACTGTTGGGGTTCGGTAACTGCGGCTGCCTCGCGGCCTAGCTGTTCTCTCCTCTCCTGTGGGCCTTGGGGTCCACCACCTGGTTCCAGCACCGTCAGCTGGTTCCGGGCCGAGCCTTTGGCTTAGGTGCCTCCTCCTGGGTATCCGAGTTCCGCCAACGTCAGGCGGTCCTTGGTAGTGCTTTTAAGCGCGGGCACCTACAGCTTAGTAACCGTGTTCCAGCACCGCCAGCTGGTCCTCGGTCGTGCCATTGGCTCTTGCACACTGGGGCAACGCATCTGGGTTCCAGCACCGCCAGCTGGTTCTCGGCAGTGTTTTTGTCACAGGTACTCCCTCGTGCCAAACCTGGTTTCAGCACCGTCAGCTGTTTCCGGGGTGTGTCAAACTCGCTGAGACGCCTATGTTTGCCCCGTCGTGTTGCAGTCGGGTTAGCCAACTCCAGGGTGCCTCCAGTTTAGGAGCTTCCTATGTGGGCTGCGTGAACTGGTAGTCAAGGCTGGTTCTGTAGTGCCAGTAGGCCCAGCTCCCCCTGTAGGACTGTTGGAGTTCGGTAACTGCGGCTGCCTCGTGGCCTAGCTGTTCTCTCCTCTCCTGTGGGCCTTGGGGTCCACCACCTGGTTTCAGCACCGTCAGCTGTTTCCGGGTTGTGTCAAGCTCACTGAGACGCCTATGCTTGCCCCGTCGTGGTGCGGTCGGGTTAGCCAACTCCAGGGTGCCTCCAGTTTAGGAGCTTCCTATGTGGGCTGCGTGAACTGGTAGTCAAGGCTGGTTCTGTAGTGCCAGTAGGCCCAGCTCCCCCTGTAGGACTGTTGGGGTTCGGTAACTGCGGCTGCCTCGCGGCCTAGCTGTTCTCTCCTCTCCTGTGGGCCTTGGGGTCCACCACCTGGTTCCAGCACCGTCAGCTGGTTCCAGGCCGAGCCTTTGGCTTAGGTGCCTCCTCCTGGGTATCCGAGTTCCGCCAACGTCAGGCGGTCCTTGGTAGTGCTTTTAAGCGCGGGCACCTACAGCTTAGTAACCGGGTTCCAGCACCGCCAGCTGGTCCTCGGTCGTGCCATTGGCACTTGCACACTGGGGCAACGCATCTGGGTTCCAGCACCGCCAGCTGGTTCTCGGCAGTGTTCTTGTCACAGGTACTCCCTCGTGCCAAGCCTGGTTTCAGCACCGTCAGCTGTTTCCGGGTTGTGTCAAGCTCACTGAGACGCCTATGCTTGCCCCGTCGTGGTGCGGTCGGGTTAGCCAACTCCAGGGTGCCTCCAGTTTAGGAGCTTCCTATGTGGGCTGCGTGAACTGGTAGTCAAGGCTGGTTCTGTAGTGCCAGTAGGCCCAGCTCCCCCTGTAGGACTGTTGGGGTTCGGTAACTGCGGCTGCCTCGCGGCCTAGCTGTTCTCTCCTCTCCTGTGGGCCTTGGGGTCCACCACCTGGTTCCAGCACCGTCAGCTGATTCCAGGCCGAGCCTTTGGCTTAGGTGCCTCCTCCTGGGTATCCGAGTTCCGCCAACGTCAGGCGGTCCTTGGTAGTGCTTTTAAGCGCGGGCACCTACAGCTTAGTAACCGGGTTCCAGCACCGCCAGCTGGTCCTCGGTCGTGCCATTGGCACTTGCACACTGGGGCAACGCATCTGGGTTCCAGCACCGCCAGCTGGTTCTCGGCAGTGTTCTTGTCACAGGTACTCCCTCGTGCCAAGCCTGGTTTCAGCACCGTCAGCTGTTTCCGGGTTGTGTCAAGCTCGCTGAGACGCCTATGCTTGCCCCGTCGTGGTGCGGTCGGGTTAGCCAACTCCAGGGTGCCTCCAGTTTAGGAGCTTCCTATGTGGGCTGCGTGGACTGGTAGTCAAGGCTGGTTCTGTAGTGCCAGTAGGCCCAGCTCCCCCTGTAGGACTGTTGGGGTTCGGTAACTGCGGCTGCCTCGCGGCCTAGCTGTTCTCTCCTCTCCTGTGGGCCTTGGGGTCCACCACCTGGTTCCAGCACCGTCAGCTGGTTCCGGGCCGAGCCTTTGGCTTAGGTGCCTCCTCCTGGGTATCCGAGTTCCGCCAACGTCAGGCGGTCCTTGGTAGTGCTTTTAAGCGCGGGCACCTACAGCTTAGTAACCGTGTTCCAGCACCGCCAGCTGGTCCTCGGTCGTGCCATTGGCTCTTGCACACTGGGGCAACGCATCTGGGTTCCAGCACCGCCAGCTGGTTCTCGGCAGTGTTTTTGTCACAGGTACTCCCTCGTGCCAAACCTGGTTTCAGCACCGTCAGCTGTTTCCGGGGTGTGTCAAACTCGCTGAGACGCCTATGTTTGCCCCGTCGTGTTGCAGTCGGGTTAGCCAACTCCAGGGTGCCTCCAGTTTAGGAGCTTCCTATGTGGGCTGCGTGAACTGGTAGTCAAGGCTGGTTCTGTAGTGCCAGTAGGCCCAGCTCCCCCTGTAGGACTGTTGGGGTTCGGTAACTGCGGCTGCCTCGCGGCCTAGCTGTTCTCTCCTCTCCTGTGGGCCTTGGGGTCCACCACCTGGTTCCAGCACCGTCAGCTGGTTCCGGGCCGAGCCTTTGGCTTAAGTGCCTCCTCCTGGGTATCCGAGTTCCGCCAACGTCAGGCGGTCCTTGGTAGTGCTTTTAAGCGCGGGCACCTACAGCTTAGTAACCGTGTTCCAGCACCGCCAGCTGGTTCTCGGCAGTGTTTTTGTCACAGGTACTCCCTCGTGCCAAACCTGGTTTCAGCACCGTCAGCTGTTTCCGGGGTGTGTCAAACTCGCTGAGACGCCTATGTTTGCCCCGTCGTGTTGCAGTCGGGTTAGCCAACTCCAGGGTGCCTCCAGTTTAGGAGCTTCCTATGTGGGCTGCGTGAACTGGTAGTCAAGGCTGGTTCTGTAGTGCCAGTAGGCCCAGCTCCCCCTGTAGGACTGTTGGGGTTCGGTAACTGCGGCTGCCTCGCGGCCTAGCTGTTCTCTCCTCTCCTGTGGGCCTTGGGGTCCACCACCTGGTTCCAGCACCGTCAGCTGGTTCCGGGCCGAGCCTTTGGCTTAAGTGCCTCCTCCTGGGTATCCGAGTTCCGCCAACGTCAGGCGGTCCTTGGTAGTGCTTTTAAGCGCGGGCACCTACAGCTTAGTAACCGGGTTCCAGCACCGCCAGCTGGTCCTCGGTCGTGCCATTGGCTCTTGCACACTGGGGCAACGCATCTGGGTTCCAGCACCGCCAGCTGGTTCTCGGCAGTGTTTTTGTCACAGGTACTCCCTCGTGCCAAACCTGGTTTCAGCACCGTCAGCTGTTTCCGGGGTGTGTCAAACTCGCTGAGACGCCTATGTTTGCCCCGTCGTGTTGCAGTCGGGTTAGCCAACTCCAGGGTGCCTCCAGTTTAGGAGCTTCCTATGTGGGCTGCGTGAACTGGTAGTCAAGGCTGGTTCTGTAGTGCCAGTAGGCCCAGCTCCCCCTGTAGGACTGTTGGGGTTCGGTAACTGCGGCTGCCTCGCGGCCTAGCTGTTCTCTCCTCTCCTGTGGGCCTTCGGGTCCACCACCTGGTTCCAGCACCGTCAGCTGGTTCTCGGCAGTGTCTTTTGCTCTTGTACCTTCTGCTCCCCATCCTGGTTCCAGTACCGTCAGCTGGTTCCGGGCAGAGCCTTTGGCTTAGGTGCTTCCTTCTGGGTATCCAAGTTCCACCAACGTCAGGTGGTCCTTGGTAGTGCTTTCAGGCACGGGTACCTCCTGCTTAGTAACCGGGTTCCAGTAACGTCAGCTGGTCCTCGGTAGTTCCATTGGCTCTTGGACCTTCGGCTACCCATCCGGGTTCCAGTACCGTCAGCTGGTTCTCGGCAGTGTCTTTTGCTCTTGTACCTTCTGCTCCCCATCCTGGTTCCAGTAACGTCAGCTGGTTCCGGGCAGAGCCTTTGGCTTAGGTGCCTCCTTCTGGGTATCCGAGTTCCGCCAACGCCAGGCGGTCCTTGGTAGTGCTTTTTAGCACGGGTACCTCCTGCTTAGTAACCGGGTTCCAGTAACGTCAGCTGGTCCTCGGTAGTTCCATAGGCTCTTGAACCTTCGGGTAGCCATCCGAGTTCCAGTTCCATCAGCTGGTTCTTGGCATTTTCTCAGCCTTCTTGTACCTTCTGCTACATTTCCAAGATTAAGACCCTAAAGTCGACGACCCGGAAGACCACCCCGATGACGACGACCCGGAAGACCACCCCGATGACGACGACGACAACCCGGAAGACCACCCCGATGACGACGGCAGAGACGACGACGGCGGAGACGACGACGGCTGAGACGACGACGGCGGAGATGACGACACTGGAGACGACGACCCTGGAGACGACGACATGGAAGACCGAGAAGCAGAAGAACAAGAGGCTGCAGAACAAAGAGCAGAAGAACATTAAGCATAAGACTTAATATCAGAGCAAAAGATATTATGTAAATTATATGCAGAAGAAGACTAAGCAGTGTATGGGGGTGAGTCCGTTCCTCCTCGTGGTGCCCCTGGATAAAGCCTGATGCTGCAGGCCAAACTGAACGCGGACAAATGTAACTTTTGTGACTGGCAGAACGGAAGGTGTAATCTTCCAACTTTTATAGATAACAACTATGGGAATGCCTGTCACAAATGAGAATATGATGAAGAAGTAGAATAGGAAGAATAATAACAGTGGAATAAAAAGAATATGTAGAATAGGAAGAATAATAATAGTTGAATAAAATGAATATGAAGAATGTAATAAAAAAAAAAATAGGTAGAAGATGAAGAAGAATAAGGTGAAGAAGAAGTTGATGTCAAAGATGCTGATGATGATGAAGATGAAAGTGTGGGAAAAGTAAAAAAAAAAAGAAAAAAAAGAAGGGGAAGGGCGTGGAATAGTGAAACATCAATATCTGACAAAATAAAAAAAAATTTACATACTCAATATCTTTTTCACTCCGAACGTCTTTAAAAAAAACAAAAACATGCTATTCTATTTGATTGGGCTAAACCTCATTGCCTTTAATGTCTCCGCCACCTCCCACAATACATCCTACATTATTCTTAGTTGTTTTCCTTGATGTAGAATGAACCTACAAGGAAAGAAAGGGTTTATTTTAATTCCGATATTTTGGTCCCATTGACTTGCATTGGGATCGGGTATCGGTATCGGCGATATCCGATATTTTTTGAATATCGGCCGATCCCAACCGATACCGATACTTTCCGATATCGGAAGGTATCGCTCAACACTAGCCATGAGCATAACTTATCGCTGAACTGACACAAAAATTAATTTCTAACTTTCCCTTTAAGTTGCTGACAAACGCAATTAAGTACCTGGGTGCACAAATTCTGGGGAAAATGGATTATCTGTATCATTTAAATAATATCCCCATCCTTGAACAAACTCTTCAAAATGAATAATAGCCTGATACCCTTGTCCTGGCTTGATGTATTAATGTGATCAAAATTGACATTTTGCCAAAACTTCTTTATATATTCCAGGCTGTTCCTGTCCTCGTTCCTCAGACCTTTTTCTCCCATCTCAACAAGACTATTACAAAGTTTGTATGAGGAATCTCGAGGCATGGGATACGGTTTAAAATATTGTGTCCTCTCAATAATAAAGGGGCTACTAGACTAACCGATGTAAAAAAAATACCACCGATCTGTGATTCTAATGACATCAGCGGACGGGATCAGGTCTGTGGAACATAAGCAATGGGTGAAACTGGAATGGGACCTCCCTCCCTGAACACTCACAGCTCTACACTGGATCGATAAAATACACGTACAGTATAAACTAAACAACTACCAATACTCACTCAAAACTTTTTTGCAAACATGGGATCAAGTCTTAATCTGATCATCTATATCACGATTGGGTCCATTAACACCCTTGTTTGACAACCCCGATTTCCCCCCTGCTTCAGGTCAGACTCATGTCTAATCTGGGACAGATCCTCTGAGGTTAGATTGAGACACGCTCTCATGGGAGCGGGCTCTTTACCTTCAATTACAGAACTTGGTAGGCAACTATCCTGGATGGCTTATTTCCAGCTGTGGCCATTTATAAATTCTCACATACCTCTGACAAGTATAAAGGATGACTTCACTGTTTGCAACCTTAATCACTCACATAGGTGATTGTACTAAACTTCTATCTTGTATATACAAAGCAATACAGAGGGACGCCTGCAATGATGCTCTACCCTTTACTGGTGCTTGGGAGAAGGAGTTGGGTAGTCAAATTTCAGTGGAGGATTGGCAAAAAGCATTCATACTCTCCCACAAATTATTATTCCCATAGTCCTAGTTAGAAGGCGGTCAAGGAGCACTTCAACAATACATTATCAACATAATCTACTATGGTAGGTGCCATGTAGATAAGAAGTGAGGAGAAACACAGTAGCAAAATTAAAAGAAATACTTTATTGAATATCAAAGATAAAAAATATAGTTAAAAAGACAGGGCAGAGTTCGGCTATGTGCACACAATGCGGATTTACTGCGGATCCGCAGCGTTTTTTTCCCGTGCAGAAACGCTGCAGATCCGCAATTGATTTACAGTACAATGTAAATCAATAGGAAAAAAATGCTGTGCTAATGGTGCGGAAAAATCCGCATGGAAAACGCAGCGGATTGAAAGAAGGAGCATGTCACTTGTTTTGTGCGGATCTGCAGCGTTTCTGCATCCATCCATTATAGAAATCCGCAGGGAAAACCGCACAAAATCCGCAGCAAATCTGCAACAAAAACGCACAAAATCCACAAGAAAAATGCAGCAAATCTGCACCTGCGTTTTCTGCCAGGAGATGCAGATTTTGTGCAGAAAATTCTGCACCCAAATCTGCAACCTGTGCACATAGCCTAAAGCCTCCAAACAAATGGGGAGCAGTAGCAGCAGCAAGTAATAAAGTGCACAGTAAAGTAGAATGTAATTTAACCCCTTCATGACCCGGCCTATTTTGACCTTAAAGACCTGGCCGCTTTTTGTAATTCTGACCAGTGTCCCTTTATGAGGTAATAACTCAGGAACGCTTCAACGAATCCTAGCGGTTCTGAGAATGTTTTTTCATGACATATTGGGCTTCATGTTAGTGGTAAACTTAGGTCGCTAATTTTTGCGTTTATTTGTGAAAAAATGGAAATTTGGCTAAAATTTTGCAATTTTCAAATTTTGAATTTTTATTCTGTTAAACGAGAGAGTTATGTCACACAAAATGGTTAATAAATAACATTACCCACATGTCTACTTTACATCAGCACAATTTTGGAACCAAATTTCTTTTTTGCTAGGAAGTTATAATGGTTAAAATTTGACCAGCGATTTCTCGTTTTTACAACAAAATTTACAAAACCATTTTTTTTAGGGACCACCTCACATTTGAAGACAGTTTGAGGGGTCTATATGGCTGAAAATACCCAAAAGTGACACCATTCTAAAAACTGCACCCCTCAAGGTACTCAAAACCACATTCAAGAAGTTTATTAACCCTTCAGGTGCTTCACAGCAGCAGACGCAACATGGAAGGAAAAAATGAACATTTAACTTTTTAGTCACAAAAAGGATTATTTAGCAACAATTTTTTTTATTTTCTCAAGGGTAGAAAGAGAAACTGGACACCAAAAGTTATTGTACAATTTGTCCTGAGTACACCGATACCCCATATGTGGGGGGGAACCACTGTTTGGGCACACGACAGGGCTCGGAAGGGAAAGAGCACCATTTGACTTTTTCAATGAAAAATTGGCTCCAATCTTTAGCGCACACCATGTCGTGTTTGGAGAGCCCCTGTGTGCCTAAACATTGGAGCTCCCCCACAAGTGACCCCATTTTGGAAACTAGACCCCCCATGGAGCTTATCTAGATGCATACTGAGCACGTTAAACCCCCAGGTGCTTCACAAATTGATCCGTGAAAATGAAAAAGTACTTTTTTTTCACAAAAAATTTCTTTTACCCTCAATTTTTTCATTTTCACATGGGTAACAGGATAAAATGGATCCTATTTCTCCGGAGTACATCAATACCTCATATGTGGTCACAAACCACTGTTTGTGCACACAGCAAGACTCGGAAGGGAAGGAGCGCCATTTGACTTTTGAATGAAAAATTAGCTCCAATCATTAGCGGACACCATGTCGTGTTTGGAGAGCCCCTGTGTGCCTAAACATTGGAGCTTCCCCAAATGTGACCCCATTTTGGAAACTAGACCCCCCAAGGAACTTATCTAGATGCATAGTGAGCACTTTGAACCCCCAGGTGCTTCACAAATTGATCCGTAAAAATGAAAAAGTACTTTTTTTTCACAAAAAAATTCTATTAGCCTCAATTTGTTCATTTCCACATGGGCAACAAGATAAAATGGATCCTAAAATGTATTGGGCAATTTCTCCTGAGTACACTGATACCTCACATGTGGGGGTAAACCACTGTTTGGGCACACGGCAGGGCTTGGAAGGGAAGGAGCGCCATTTGACTTTTTGAATGAAAAATTAGCTCCAATCGTTAGCTGACACCATGTTGCGTTTGGAGACCCCCGGGGGGCCTAAACATTGGAGCTTCCCCACATGTGACACCATTTTGGAAACTAGACCTCCCAAGGAACTTATCTAGATGTGCGGTGACCACTTTAAATCCTCAAGTGCTTCACAGAAGTTTACAACAGAGCCGTGAAAATAAAAAATCATTTTTCTTTCCTCAAAAATGATGTTTTAGCAAGCAATTTTTTATTTTCACAAGGGGAACAGGAGAAATTGGACCACAATAATTGTTGCCGAGTTTGTCCTGAGTACACTGATACCCCATATGTGGGGGTAAACCACTGTTTGGGCAGACGTCGGGGCTCGGAAGGGAAGTAGTGACTTTTGAAATGCAAACTTTGATGGAATGGTCTACGGGCGTCACGTTGCGTTTGCAGAGCCCCTGATGTGCCTAAACAGTAGAAACCCCCCACAAGTGACCCCACTTTGGAAACTAGACCCCCCAAGGAACTTATCTAGATATGTGGTGAGCACTTTGAACCCCCAAATGCTTCACAGAAGTTTACAACGCAGAGCCGTGAAAATAAAAAAATCATTTTTCTTTCCTCAAAAATTATGTTTTAGCAAGCAATTTTTTATTTTCACAAGGGTAGCAGGAGAAATTGGACCCCAATAATTGTTGCCCAGTTTGTCCTGAGTATGCTGGTATCCCATATGTGGGGGTTAACCACTGTTTGGGCGCACGTCGTGGCTCGGAAGGGAGGGAGCACCATTTGACTTTTTGAATGCAAGATTGACTGGAATCAATGGTGGCGCCATGTTGCATTTGGAGACCCCTGATGTGCCGTAACAGTGGAAACCCCTCAATTCTAAATCCAACACTAACCCCAACACACCCCTAACCCTAATTCCAACTCTAGCCATAACCCTAATCACAACCCTAACCCCAACACACCCCTAACCCTAATCCCAACTCTAGCCATAACCCTAATCACAACCCTAACCCCAACACACCCCTAACCCTAATCCCAACCCTAACCCTAATCCTAACCCTAACCCCAACACACCCCTAACTCTAACCATAACCCTAACCACAGCCTAATCTTAACCCTATTTCCAACCCTAACCCTAAGGCTATGTGCCCACGTTGCGGATTTGTGTGAGATTTTTCCACACCATTTTTGAAAAATCCGCAGGTAAAAGGCACTGCATTTTACCTGCGGATTTACCGCGGATTTCCAGTGTTTTTTGTGCGGATTTCACCTGTGGATTCCTATTGAGGAACAGGTGTAAAACGCTGCGGAATCCGCACAAAGAACTGACATGCTGCGGAAAATACAACACAGCGTTTTCATGCGGTATTTTCCGCACTATGGGCACAGCGGATTTGGTTTTCCATAGGTTTACATGGTACTGTAAACCTGATAGAAAACTGCTACGAATCCGCAGCGGCCAATCCGCTGCGGATCCGCAGCCAAATCCGCTGCAGATCCACAGCCAAATCCGCACCGTGTGCACATAGCCTAATTCTAACCCTAACCCTAGTTCTAAACCTAATTCTAGCCGTAACCCTAACCCTAAGGCCAGGTTCACACTGCGCTAGCAGCAGCCCGTTCAGCACATACGCTAACGGGCTGTTGCTAGCGCAAGTGCCGACGTTTGCATCGCGCTAGCGCAGATAGAGCATCTGCTAGCTCTATCTGCGCTAGCAGTGACGGACCTGGAAATGCTGCAGCCCGCGTCTCCGGGTCCGTCACTCAATGACGGCACATCCCTAGCGTACGCCCATTGTAGGCGTGCGCTAGTGATGCGTCCGACATTGCTGACAATGGCGGCCGTAACAAACTACGTTACACCGCGTTTATGCCGCGGTGTAATGTAGTCCGTCTAACGGACTGCTTAGACGCAGTGTGAACCAACCCTAACCCTAGTGGGCCAAAGGAAAAAAAAAGTCTTTATTTTATTATTGTCCCTACCTATGGGGGTGATAAAGGGGGGGTTTATTTATTATTTTTTAAATTTTGATCGCTGTGATAGAACCCATCACAGCGATCAAAATGTACCTGTAACTAATCTGCCGGCAGATTCGGTGGGCGTACTGCGCATGCACCCACCATTTTGGAAGATGGCGGTGCCCATCGAATAGACGGATGGACACCGGTAGGGACACAGGTCGGTAAGTATGAGGGGGGGGGGATCGACAGCGGAGGGAGCGGACAGGAGGACGGAGGGGAGCGGAGGACAACATATGACAGTACGGAGGACCGGAGGGGAGGAGATCAGTGGCGGTGGGGGGGGGTCAGATCACGATCTCCAGCCATGGCTGATGCTTTTTCATTGGTGAAATATTACTATCACTTTCAACAGCCAATCAGAGCGATTGTAGCCACGGGGGGGCGAGGCCACCCCCCCGGGCTAAAGTACAACTCCCCCTGTCCCTGCAGGCCGGGTGAAATTACAGTTAACCCTTTCACCCGGCCAGCAGGAGCGCAAACCGACCATGACGCATATGCTGCGTCACAGGTTGGATTGGCACAGGTTTTCATGACGCATACGGTGCGTCAAAGGTCGGGAAGGGGTTAAAGCACCCCTATAAAAAAAACAATTAGGCTCACAAATAGTCTTTAAATCCAAGGAGATGGCAGAAAAAAAAGGAGTGGGATGGTGGAAATGGTTCAGCTGACAAATATTGCCATATAGTGCTGAATGCACAAATGCAAGTGCAAGTAAAAGCTGCAGCAGGACAATGCGCCATGCCGCACAGCTAGGTCAATCAAGGTGTGGATGAAGGACCACCACATCAAATCTCTTTCAAGGCTAGCCCAATCTCCAGACCTGAACCCCATTGAAAACCACTGGAATGTAATCAAGAGGAAGATGGATAGTCACAAGCCATCAGACAAAGAAGAACTGCTTACATTTTTGTACCTGGAGTGGCATAAGGTCACCCAAAAGCAGTGTGAAAGCCTGGTCGAAAGCATGTCAAGACGCATGAAAGCTGTGATTAAAAATCATGGTTATTTCACAAAATATTGATTTCTTAACTATTCCGGAGTTAAAACATTAGTATTGTTGTTTCTAACTGATTATGAACTTGTTTTTTTTTTTCATTATTTGAGGTCTGCAAGCAATGCATTCTTTTGTTATTTTGACCATTTCTCATTTTCAGAAAACAAATACAAAATTTATTGCTTGGAACTTCGGAGACATGTTATCTGTAGTTTATAGAATAAAATAACAATTTACATTTTACTCAAAAACATACCTATAAAGAGAAAAATCAGAAAAACTGAACATTTTGCACTGGTCTCTTAATTTGTGCCAGAACTGTATATGGTGAGAATGCCCATTGGTTTATGGGTTATGAAATTCAATATTCTCACTGCACCAGGTACGGACTGGGGCTGAAATTCAGCCCTGGCATTTGAAATTACACAGGCCCATGCGGTCCCCATCCCCAACCACCAGATAAGATATATTAGCAAGATTACCCTGGGTGGAGGAAGCAAGATCTACTACAAGACCAATATCTCTAATGTTCCCTATGGTTTGCTGGCACTTTGTGCTTTGTCACACCTCTTAACAGTATGGGTGTCTTGAGAACACAGATTCTGTTAACAACATAGCACACAATGCGGCCCACGACCATACAGGCCCTTCTGGCATTTGCCAGAATTGCCCAATGGCCAGTCCGGCCCTGCACTGCACAATAGACTCACTATTAGCAGAGTCACAATTTCCCCCCAAAAGGGTCTGCTTTCTATTACCTCGGATTCAATCTCAAAAGCAAATATAGATATCCTTACATAATTTCTAACAGCTGTTAAGTCCATTATTCCACATCACTGGAAAGCCACAAAAATTCTCACTGGGTGAATGGGTGGAAAAGGTTAACAATATTATGAATATGGAAAACATGATTGCACATAACAATCGCCTCAAAGCTTTTCACAGTATGTACTTGGACACTCAAACAAAAACTCACTGACAAAGTGATAAAACTTAACCTTAACAATCCTACCTATAAAAAATACAGACAGTGTTCTCCCTATTCACACACTGATGGCGAGTCAGAGAGTGACAAAGACAAACTTATACCCCACGTCTCTACATACAGGGTGAGGTGTAATACGCACTGTCACTTAGGAACTCCCTTGTCTCTACATGTTTTGTCTTCCTCACTGCAAACGACTCATCAGGAGACTTATTTAAACACTAGTCTATATTTACTTGAAAAAGACTCAATAATAACCCCTAAAAAAATGTGTATTCCCACAAATGTTTTATTATCCGAACCAGTTAGAGACTTGGCCAAGGAGCTACCAGACTCTAATCTATTTACAAGGAAATCTATTCTAGCGGTCAGTTATATATAATGTGCAAAAGGGAATTGTTGTGCTCTAGCAGTCAATCAATTATATAGTGTGCCAAAAGGAATTGCACATATTGTACTCATAATCAATACCTACGACAGCGCTTATTTAACATTTCAGCGACTATCAATCATGGTAAAGTCAATTTGCCATAAAATCAATTGGCTTTCCAATAGCTCACTAGGCAAGTCTCACAGAACATCTTTCATCTTACAGTCTTCTTCCTTGATTATCATCTCAAAAAAAGACAAGTCACTTTATTGCACAGGTCTCATAATGCCATAATTTAAATATATCCCCAATCCTAGCATTAATATTGCAATATTCCCAGGTTTAAGGTTTCAAAGCCATTCACTACTAGATTCCTACACTGTGAGTCTGTTAGAACAATAGGAGTACATCACACTCCAGTACACTCATGTAGATGACCCACTACTACATGTAGAGTCTGGTGAGTAAAGAGTCATATAGATGACCCACTACTACACGAAGAGTCTGGTGAGTAAATAGGAGTATGTTATATTCCAGTACACTCATGTAGATAACCCACTACTACACGTAGAGTCTGGTGAGTAAATAGGAGTATGTCATATTCCAGTACACTCATGTAGATGACCCACTACTACATGTAGAGTCTGGTGAGTAAATAGGAGTATGTCATATTCCAGTACACTCATGTAGATGACCCACTACTACACATAGAGTCTGGTGAGTAAATAGGAGTATGTCATACTCCAGTACAATCATGAAGATAACCCACTACTACACGTAGAGTCTGGTGAGTAAATAGGAGTATGTCATATTCCAGTACACTCATGTAGATGACCCACTACTATACGTAGAGTCTGGTGAGTAAATAGGAGTATGTCATATTCCAGTACAATCATGTAGATAACCCACTACTACAAGTAGAGTCTGGTGAGTAAATAGGAGTATTTCATACTCCAGTGCACTCATGTAGATGACCCACTACTACACGTAGAGTCTGGTGAGTAAATAGGAGTAGGTCATATTCCAGTACACTCATGGAGATGACCCACTACTACACAAAGAGTCTGGTGAGTAAATAGGAGTATGTTATATTCCAGTACACTCATGTAGATGACCCACTACTACACAAAGAGTCTGGTGAGTAAATAGGAGTATGTCATATTCCAGTACACTCATGTAGATGACCCACTACTACATGTAGAGTCTCGTGAGTAAATAGGAGTATGTCATATTCCAGTACACTCATGTAGATGACCCACTACTACACATAGAGTCTGGTGAGTAAATAGGAGTATGTCATACTCCAGTACACTCATGGAGATGACCCACTACTACACAAAGAGTCTGGTGAGTAAATAGGAGTATGTCATATTCCAGTACACACATGTAGATGACCTACTACTACACATAGAGTCTGGTGAGTAAATAGGAGTATGTCATATTCCAGTACACTCATGTAGATGACCTACTACACCACATAGAGTCTGGTGAGTAAATAGGAGTATGTCATATTCCAGTACACTCATGTAGATAACACAATACGACACGTAGAGTCTGGTGAGTAAATAGGAGTATGTCATATTCCAGTACACTCATGTAGATAACACAATACGACACGTAGAGTCTGGTGAGTAAATAGGAGTATGTTATACTCCAGTACACTCATGTAGATGACCCACTACTACACATAGAGTCTGGTGAGTAAATAGGAGTATGTCATACTCCAGTACAATCATGTAGATAACCCACTACTACACGTAGAGTCTGGTGAGTAAATAGGAGTATGTCATATTCCAGTACACTCATGTAGATGACCCACTACTACATGTAGGGTCTGGTGAGTAAATAGGAGTATGTCATATTCCAGTACACTCATGTAGATGACCCACTACTACACATAGAGTCTGGTGAGTAAATAGGAGTATGTCATACTCCAGTACAATCATGAAGATAACCCACTGCTACACGTAGAGTCTGGTGAGTAAATAGGAGTATGTCATATTCCAGTACACTCATGTAGATGACCCACTACTATACGTAGAGTCTGGTGAGTAAATAGAAGTATGTCATATTCCAGTACAATCATGTAGATAACCCACTACTACACGTAGAGTCTGGTGAGTAAATAGGAGTATTTCATACTCCAGTGCACTCATGTAGATGACCCACTACTACACGTAGAGTCTGGTGAGTAAATAGGAGTAGGTCATATTCCAGTACACTCATGGAGATGACCCACTACTACACAAAGAGTCTGGTGAGTAAATAGGAGTATGTTATATTCCAGTACACTCATGTAGATGACCCACTACTACACAAAGAGTCTGGTGAGTAAATAGGAGTATGTCATATTCCAGTACACTCATGTAGATGACCCACTACTACATGTAGAGTCTCGTGAGTAAATAGAAGTATGTCATATTCCAGTACACTCATGTAGATGACCCACTACTACACATAGAGTCTGGTGAGTAAATAGGAGTATGTCATACTCCAGTACACTCATGGAGATGACCCACTACTACACAAAGAGTCTGGTGAGTAAATAGGAGTATGTCATATTCCAGTACACTCATGTAGATCACCTACTACACCACATAGAGTCTGGTGAGTAAATAGGAGTATGTCATATTCCAGTACACTCATGTAGATCACCTACTACTACACATAGAGAATGGTGAGTAAATAAGAGTATGTCATATTTCAGTACACTCATGTAGATAACCCACTACTACACGTAGAGTCTGGTGAGTAAATAGGAGTATGTCATATTCCAATATTCCAGTACACTCATGTAGATGACCCACTACTACACATAGAGTCTGGTGAGTAAATAGGAGTATGTTATACTCCAGTACACTCATGGAGATGACCCACTACTACACGTAGAGTCTGGTGAGTAAATAGGAGTATGTCACTCTCCAGTACACTCATGTAGATGACCCATTACTACACATAGAGTCTGGTGAGTAAATAGGAGCAAATCACACTCCAGTATGATGATGACATAGACCCACAACACTCTCAAGTAATATTAGAATCTTTTTTTAGATGTAAAATCCAACCCTATCTACCTTGCTGTAATTGCTGATATCTACAAGCTAACTGTTCGGGGTATCACACATTTACATGCAAAGGATACAACCTGTGTGTCCTATCTGTATGTTCTATAGATAATGGCGCTGAAATTTCACTGGGCATTTAGAAAAGTATCCCCTCCCATCAGTGACATCACACCCAGACACAGTTGTGATAGGCTCCACCTGGACCAATCACATCGCGAGGTCGGGTCAACACCTCTGTGATGACACAGAGGATTCGGCCGCAGCAACTAATTACAACAGTACTTTCATAGTAGGCATGCACCCTGCAGTCTCTAAATAGGCGTATACCATTGAGGAGCACTGCAGCATCAATGTATAACCACAGGGTAGATTTAAAATACCTATTGCTCAAAGGATTGTCAAAGATCTAAGATAACAATGAAAGTAGAACAGTATGCCAATATACTTATTGTGAAAGATGGGCAACATGCAGGGATTGAAGCGGGCTCCACCGCTTGGCTGATTGCTTTTTTCCTTTCTGGTGTTATGTGTTTGAGTTGAGGTGAAATGCAATGACCCAAGAATGTAACTTTTTCCTTTGCTATCTGCAATTTATCCTTGGATACCTTGCACCCTTCGTGGTACAAAAAGATCAACAATGAGACTGTTTCGTTTAAACACACTGGCCTATGGGGACCTATGGGGCACATAGCAGCAGGTCATCAACATATTGAAGTAATTGAACTTCTCCATTTTCAGGGTGCCAAAAGAGTAAAATTCCTGCCATTGCCTCAGAAAAAAACAGAGGGAGATGTAGCACCCCCTTGAGGCAACCGCGTCCAACAATACTGTTTGCCTGCATGGGTAAAAGCAAACGGCAGTTGGCTCTGCTCATCAATTGGCACTGAAAAAAAAGCATTGCTCAAATCAATTACAGTAAAACATTTTGCATTAGGAGGAATTTGATTCAACAGAGTATGCGGGTTTGGCACTATGGGTGTTTCAATGATCATTAGTTTGTTAATTTCCCTTAAATCATGCACCACACAGTAGACCGCTGGCTGTCCCTCACTTTGCTTCTTCTTTATCGGAAAAAGAGGTGTATTATATACGGATCATGTCGCTCAGATGTTCTGATCCATGCAGCCACTTGCTTTTGGTGTCTGCGCCCTGACGCTGGCACCAAAAATGACGCATGCGTCACAAAACGCAAGACAACGCATGTCCATGCGCCCCCATGTTAAATATAGGGGCGCATGACGCATGCGTCGCTATGCGTTGCCGAACCTGCGCCCGACGCAACGCAAATGTGAACGTAGCCTTAGCTGAATAGTAATAAGTTGGCAGCAGAGTGGTGTAGCTATTCCTAACAGAGATAAGGAATGTCACTTGCAGGCAAGGCCAGACTGGCCATCTGACAATTCTGGCAAATGTCAGAAGGGCCTGTCTGGTAGTGGGTCGCCCTGTTTTGTACATTGTTATCAGAATCTGCATCCTCAATGCGCTCATACTGTTAACAGTTGTGACGGAGCACAACATTGATGGCTCATTCACTTACTGCAGCAGGCCACAAGCATCCCTTCTGTTTGAAACCTGTCAGACCAACACCATCAGGGGACGATGGTGGTGCAATGACGTCACTGCATCGTGCCACCAGCAGTTGCTGTGAGAATGGATAGAAGGGGAGTCATACAATACAGAGGATGGGGTGTCTGGATTAGGTGAGTATAGAGTTTTTCTTAATTTTTGGGGGGTTGTGAGGTATCATCACACTATATAGGGTGCTGCAAGTTGAACCATCATAGTATACAAGGGGCTGTGGGGTGGACCACCATACTATACAGTGTACTTTTGTGGGGACCATCATACTACATAAGGAGCTGTTGGAAGGACCATCAAACTATATGGGAGACTGTGAGGTGGACCATCATACTATATAGGGGGCTATGAGGCGAACTATCATACTATATGGGGGGTTGTTGGGGGTACCATCATACTACGTAGGAGCTATGAGATGTACCATCACAATATATAAGGAGGTGTGGGGCGGAGGTCATCTTCTCATCCATCCTCCCAGTGGATGGACATGGACCAAGAAGATTGACCAGGATTCTACATGTGAACAACTGGCTACATTGATGGTGCCGTGAGCAACATTTTAGGTGTATTGACCATGGAGTAAATTACCTGTATGATGGACTACTTGCTAGAGATGGGTTGCCTCTTACAAAAACCAGAAAACACATATTTGGTAGACGCTTTGCTACACTCATCAGAAGAGCTTTAAACTAGAACAATATGGGATGGGAAATATACGGCCAGGAAAAAATATGCAGCTAATGAATTCTTTTGAAGTGGAAAGAAAGAACAAAAACACACTCTGATTGAAAATAGAGGAACAAAAGAAACCAACTACAAACTACAAATGCATAGAACATGGGAAACAAGCAAGGAGAATTGGAGCTGCTAACACAGGAAGAGAGATATGATATCACAGGCATTACTGAAACTTAGCAGGATGATACACGTGATTTGAATACAAACATTTAAGGCTACAACTTATTTATTATAAACAGGATTAACAAGACTGGAGGAGGTATTGAATTGTACGTTAGGAAAACGCATATCTCCACAGAGATCCAAGCTTCAGAGAATGGTAGCTCTGTAGAAACTGCTTGGGTAAAAATACAATGACAGAAGAACAAAAAGAACACTATTGTAGGTGTTTACTATAGGCCAACTGGACAGACTGATGATATGGATGAACTTTTTTTTACAATGCAATCTTAGACCTGATTCTTACCAACAGGGAGGAAATGTTTGAGGAAGTAAAGGTGTCTGGGAATTTGGGAGGCAGCGATCATGCTTTCCTCGAAATTTGGATTGCAAGAGGAGGAAGACTAGCGAGGACTCAGACTTTAAAGTTGGACTTCAGAAAGGCAGATTTCAATGGACTCAAAAAGAGGTTAGGAAAGGTCCAACGGATTGATGTTCTAAAGGACAGAATTGTCCAAGAAGGATGGGACTATATCTAAAGAAGACTATAATTCTGTTTGCAGGGAATGCAGGGCCACAGTTAAAAAAAAAAGCTAGAGCAAGTAATGAAGTGAGGCTTGCAAGGGAGACCAAAAGCAGCAAAAAAGGATTTTGGGGGTATGAGAAAAAAGCCAAAAAAAGTCAAAGATGCTATAAAATTTTTATAGGATGAAAAGAGTTAAGTGGTCAAAAATGATGTTGAGAAGGCCGAACTTTTAAATTCCTATTTTGCATCGGTGTTCTCTAAGAAAGCAAATGTAACATCAACTGATTTTAACTGTGTCATCGAAGGAATAAAAGAATCTATGGTATCTATAAACAGAGAGATGGTGAGGGAACATCGCTAATTTAAATTAATTTAAATCTCCTGATTCAGATGAATTATATTCTAGGGTACTGAAACAGTTATCAGAGAAAATTGCAGAACCACTAGCTAGAATCTTTGAAGAATTTTTGAGAACAGGAAAAGTCTCAAAGATTGGAGAAGGGCAAATATTGTCCCTATTTTCAAAAAAAGAAAGAAGATGGAGCCAGGAAATTACTGGCCAGTGAGCATCACTTCTATAACAGGAAAGATCTTTGAACAAATTATTAAACGGCATGTATGGAAGTACTTGGATAAGAATACAGTAATAAACCAGAGCCAGCATGGATTTGTAGCAAACAAGTCATGCCAGACTAATTTCCTTCAATGATGGAATTACTGACTGGGTGGATCAGGGAAATGTGGTAGATATAGTATATCCTGACTTCAGCAAAGCATTTGATAAAGTATCTCATACTATCCACATTGAAAAAATGGGACTGACAAGGCTATCATTAGATGGATTCATAACTGTCTCAATGATCGTGCTCAAAGAGTGATAATAAATGATTGCACATCCAATTGGAGGATTGTTTCAAGTGGGTACCACAAGGCTCTGTCCTGGAACAATGTTGTTCAACATTTTGAAAAAGGATTTAGATAAGGGAACTGAAGGTAAACTAATCAAATTTGCAGAGGGATGCAAAGCTAGGAGAGATAGCTAACATTAGAGAAGACAGAGAAAGGATTTAGAAGAATCTAGATAAGCTTGAAAAATGGGCAGTGACTAATAGAATGATATTTAACAAATGAAAAAGATTTTACATCTGGGCAAGAAAAACGAATGAATGGGAGGAATAGAACTAAGCAACAGCACGTGTGAAAAAGACATGGGTATACTAGTACATCATGGATTGCACATGAGTCAACAGTGTTATGCAGCAGCAAAAAGGGCAAACACAGTTTTAGGATGTATTAAAAGAAACAGAGTGTAGAGAACGTGAAGTAATTATCCCCCTCTACTCCTCCTTGGTCAGGCTTCATCTGGAAGACTGTTTCCATTTTAAAAAATACATTGAAAAACTGGAGAAAGTTCAGAGGAGGACTACCAGGATGGTGAAAAGTATGTCCTATGAGGAACGATTAAAGGATGTGAGAATGTTTAGTTTGCAAAAAAGACTAAGAAGAGACTTAATAGATGTCTACAAATATCTGAAAGGATTCCAGTGTAGGGAAATCATTCTTATTCTCATTTTGCACATGGAAACACGGGAAGCAATGGAATGAAACTGAAAGGGAGAAGATACAGAATATGAGAAAAAACATTTTGACAGTGCTGGTGATCAATGAGTGGAACAGGCTGCCAAAAGAGGTGGTGAGCTCTCCTTCAATGTAAGTCTTCAAGCAGAGGCTATACACATCTGCCTGAGATGGTTTAGTGAATCTTGCACTGCATTGAGCAGTGGGTTGGACACGATGACCCTTGAGGTCCCTTCTAACACTAACATTTTATGATTTTTTGTGGGGCGGCTGTGAGGGGCCCATCTTACTGTGTAGAATGGTTGAACCAGAAGCACATGGGCTACTTGCACATTGAACAAGTGTGTAGGAACCTTTTCACACACCACCAAGAAACTTGAAGACACTAACTGCTGACAGATAATTGTTCTCTTGTTTCTACAAGACTAGGGAGTCCACCATTCCTTATGGGTCATTTGCATCAAAGCTGTTCCATCCAGCATGTCCACATGGATAGTCCCTCTCTGAACCCTACTTATACAGGTACTATACAGATGATCAGGTTTTTAAATACATCAGATAGGGATTATATACATTAGGTAGGACTGCTCTATATGGGTATACCTTGACGATTGGTGGAGCAGCTTAGTATACATTTTTTTGCAAAAAAATGTATCAACTAAATACCCTGTTTTTTCTATCTTTTGACAAGCACTTGCTTATTACTGTGATTTTTTTTTTACAACAGAGTATTTTTTACCTCACTGTGCTCTTTTGTGTCTTCATGTTTCCTGGTGGTGTGTGAACAGGTTCCTACTAACTTGTTCAATGTGCAAGTAGCCCATGTGTTTCTGCTTCTATAATTGTTCTCTTGTTTCTACAAGACTAGGGAGTCCACCACTCCTTATGGGTCATTTGCATCAAAGCTGTTCCATCCAGTATGTCCACATGGATATTCCCTCGATGAACCCTGCTTATACAGGTACTATACAGATGATCAGGTTTTTAAATACATCAGATAGGGATTATATACATTAGGTAGGACTGCTCTATATGGGTATACCTTGATGATTGGTGGAACAGTTTAGTATACATTTTTTTGCAAAAAAAAGTATCAACCAAATACCCTGTTTTTTCCATCTTTTGTCTAGCACAGGGGTCCCCAACCTGTAGCTCGGGAGCCACATGTGGCTCGCGGTCCCATGAATTGTGGCTCGCCACTGTCTGCCAACTTGGTGCATTAGCTCCAAGTCTAGCAAACGGGTATGAAGAGCACATCTCAAAATGGTGAATTTTTGAGTAGCCCTGCACAGAAAAGCAGTTCTGGTTTCTCATATACTGGTCTTAGGGGTTTAGAGATGTTTTAGTTATGGAGGATGATATTACCTGTTAGAGGAGGTTCTTGAAGCTGGATGTGACAGTGTGTTGGGAGTCCTTGATGGGAGAATACTGAATTAGGGGTATTGTGGTAACCCCTGGATCTTAGTGTACTGCTTTGGAGTGATTTCTGCGGAAACGCTTTGGTTATCATTATACCCATAATGGGGGCTTTGGTTGACACTACGTTGAGGGGGACAGGAGCAGGATGTTGCTCGTGACCCCCTCTCAGTGCTGAATGTGGCTCGCGAACCTCTCTCAGTGCTGAATGTGGCTCGCGAACCTCTCTCAGTGCTGAATGTGGCTCTCTAGGTCAAAAAGGTTGGGGATCGCTGGTCTAGCACTTGCTTATTACTGTTATTTTGTTTTTTTACAACAGAGTATTTTTTACCTCACTGTGCTCTTTTGTGTCTTTTTTGTGTAGAATGGTTGTAGTGGACATCATAATGTGTGGGATGGCTGTGGTGGACATTATACTGTCTAGAGGTCTATGGGGTTCATTATACTATATTGGGGCTGTGGTAACCACCATACTGTATGGCATGGTTGTGGGGAACATTATACAGTAAGGGGGCTGTGGGGTCATCATAATGCATGGGGGGGTTTTGGAGGATATCACACTTTACATAGGGGCCTGTGGTGGAGATCATACTTTGTGGGGGTCTATGGTGCCTGTCATACTGTATAATGGGGGTTGTGGTGGATACCATACTGTAAAGAAAGCTGTGGTGACAATCTTACTGTGTGGGGTGCTGTGGGGCATCATACTTTGTGTAAACAATTGTGAGATCATTATACTATGTGAAGGCACTATTTGTTACGGTGGTCATGAAAGGGGTAACATAGTGAGTGAGACCACTTGGAGGCTTCAAAAGGGGCAAAATAACTGTCTAAGGCTGCATGCACACTTTCAGGATTTTTCACTTTTTTTCGTGGTTTTTCCGCTATAAAAACACGGAATCACATTCTGGAAAAAAACGCAGCATGTTCATTCTTTGTGTGGAATTGCGGGGATTCCGCACACATAGGAATCCATTGATCCGCTTACTTCCCGCATGGGGCTATGCCCACCATTGGGGAAGTAAGCGGATCATGTGCGGGTGGTACCCAGGGTGGAGGAGAGGAGACTCTCCTCCAGGCCCTGGGAACCATATAAAATTGTAAAAAAAAAAAAAAAAGAATTAAAATAATAAATTGTGATATTTTCACCTTCTGGCGTCCCTTGCAGCATTTCCGCTCCTCGCGATGGTTCCATTCCCAGTGATGCTTTGCGACAATGACCTGTGAAAACTTGCGAGACCGCTACGTCATCTGGGGTCATTGCCGCTAGGCATTATTTGGAACGGGAGCATCACGAGGAGCGGGAATGTTGGGAGGGATGCCGGAAGGTGAGAATATCACAAAATTCCGCGGCTATTCCGGACGTGTGCACATAGCATTACAATACATTTCCTTCTATGTTTCTTAAAATGTTGGGAGATATGCTCTTCTTTGACTGTGACGTGATAGGACTTTTGCTATGGGGAGCTTGTTATTTCCATGTACTTCCCCCCCCCACCCGGTCAGGAGCATTATTACTATAAAGAGGCACTGAGGGTCATTATTAAAAGGAGACACAATGGGGGTTCATTATCATTTTAGGGGAAGTAAGGTATTATTATTATTAATATAAGAAAGCACAGGGGATATTTTTATTATTATAAGGAGGTGCATAGTCATTATTATAGGAGGTCATTTGGGAGTATTATTAAAGGAGGCACAGGGAAATTATTATAAGGCATCACAAGTTGTTGTTTGTTAGAGGTGGTAAAATGTGAGCAGGGTCCTGGAAAATTAGTAAAATGAAGATGTCTGTGTGTTACATTTTGCAGTTACGAGTTATGGATGGAATAAGAGGTCATGGTGGTCTGGTCTGAATGCAAAGGAAAAATGAATGACAACAATAAGGGAGACGTCAAAGGTGAGAATCTGCACAGTACACATACAGTATATGGTCTGCATAACACTGGTATAGAACTGATATTACCATTATATGGTCACTGTATGGTGGTAAAATCAGTCTTAGTACAGGGGTTTTGGTTAAAGTAGTTGTCAAAACTTGTAGTTAAAGTCTGCAGTGACTCTATGTGACTGCAGACTTCTGATTCCTCACACAGCTTGCGTGCTGTGAGGATTCTCCTGTTCCGGCACTGGGTATTGGTGATCATGTGCAGTGGCATAACTTGAACAGCATGGGCCCCAATGCAAAAGCTATAATGGGGCCCCCAATTCTTGCAAATTTTTAATAGTATTGATCTGTTTATATAAGCTAAAGGGACTTTTGGGGCCCCTTAAGTTCCAGAGCCTGGGTGCAATTGCAATGTTCGCACCCAGGACTGCCACTAGGAATTTCGGGTCCCTATACTGGCAACATTTTTGGGGCCCCCTTGAGAGTCTGCCAGGCTCCACCCCAGCTCCACCTTCACCCCTCGAACTGACGACAGTCCCACCGCCTTCTCTTGGAAAAACTCCACTTCTGCACCACATCCTCACCAATCACACATTTACCGTTCCCATCACCAGTTAACATACAGTGGGGCAAAAAAGTATTTAGTCAGTCAGCAATAGTGCAAGTTCCACCACTTAAAAAGATGAGAGGCGTCTGTAATTTATATCATAGGTAGACCTCAACAATGGGAGACAAACTGAGAAAAAAAATTCCAGAAAATCACATTGTCTGTTTTTTTATCATTTTTTTTGCATATTATGGTGGAAAATAAGTATTTGGTCAGAAACAAACAATCAAGATTTCTGGCTCTCACGGACCTGTAACTTCTTCTTTAAGAGTCTCCTCTTTCCTCCACTCATTACCTGTAGTAATGGCACCTGTTTAAACTTGTTATCAGTATAAAAAGACACCTGTGCACACCCTCAAACAGTCTGACTCCAAACTCCACTATGGTGAAGACCAAAGAGCTGTCAAAGGACACCAGAAACAAAATTGTAGACCTGCACCAGGCTGGTAAGACTGAATCTGCAATAGCCAACCAGCTTGGAGTGAAGAAATCAACAGTGGGAGCAATAATTAGAAAATGGAAGACATACAAGACCACTGATAATCTCCCTCGATCTGGGGCTCCACGCAAAATCCCACCCCGTGGGGTCAGAATGATCACAAGAACGGTGAGCAAAAATCCCAGAACCACGCGGGAGGACCTAGTGAATGAACTGCAGAGAGCTGGGACCAATGTAACAAGGCCTACCATAAGTAACACACTACGCCACCATGGACTCAGATCCTGCAGTGCCAGACGTGTCCCACTGCTTAAGCCAGTACATGTCCGGGCCCGTCTGAAGTTTGCTAGAGAGCATTTGGATGATCCAGAGGAGTTTTGGGAGAATGTCCTATGGTCTGATTAAACCAAACTGGAACTGTTTGGTAGAAACACAACTTGTCGTGTTTGGAGGAAAAAGAATACTGAGTTGCATCGATCAAACACCATACCTACTGTAAAGCATAGTGGTGGAAACATCATGCTTTGGGGCTGTTTCTCTGCAAAGGGGCCAGGACGACTGATCCAGGTACATGAAAGAATGAATGGGGCCATGTATCGTGAGATTTTGAGTGCAAATCTCCTTCCATCAGCAAGGGCATTAAAGATGAAACGTGGCTGGGTCTTTCAACATGACAGTGATCCAAAGCACACTGTCAGGGCAACGAAGGAGTGGCTTCGTAAGAAGCATTTCAAGGTCCTGGAGTGGCCTAGCCAGTCTCCAGATCTCAACCCTATAGAAAACCTTTGGAGGGAGTTGAAAGTCCGTGTTGCCAAGCGAAAAGCCAAAAACATCACTGCTCTAGAGGAGATCTGCATGGAGGAATGGGCCAACATACCAACAACAGTGTGTGGCAACCTTGTCAAGACTTACAGAAAACGTTTGACCTCTGTCATTGCCAATAAAGGATATATTACAAAGTATTGAGATGAAATTTTGTTTCTGACCAAATACTTATTTTCCACCATAATATGCAAATAAAATGTTAAAAAAACAGACAATGTGATTTTCTGGATTTTTTTTTCTCAGTTTGTCTCCCATAGTTGAGGTCTACCTATGATGTAAATTACAGACGCCTCTCATCTTTTTAAGTGGTGGAACTTGCACTATTGCTGACTGACTAAATACTTTTTTGCCCCACTGTAGATAGCCAACAGCTTTTGTTTTGGCCATAAGATTTTTTAATCCACCACCATGACAAGGTAGACTCTTTTGGCCAGACCCTACTCTAGTGTAACCAATTAATCATTTGTTAAAATATCCAATACAATTTTGTTATATTTGCATTCATTTTTCAATTTTTTAAAATGACCAATAATATCACAAACTAGGAACAAATACCGCCACACCATGACCAAACCACATATTACCAACATATAGTGATCAAATAATAGCACATACAAGGAACAAAAACGGCCACACCATGACCAGACTACGTATTACCACCACATAGTGACCGAATAATACTACATACAAGGAACAAATATGGCAACACCATGACCAGATCACATATTACACCCACATAGCAATCAAATAATGGCACATACAAGGAACAAATACCACCACACAATGACCAAATCACATATTAACACAACATAGTGACTGAACACTACAATACTGATCATTAATAAAAAAAACACAATACGTTCCATTATACACAGGAGATCTGAAATTCGTATACAGTGTCAGTGTGCAGGCAATATACAGTGATCATCAGTGACATTATATACAGGAGCTCTGTAAACAGTGTATAAAGGAGCTATGTGTATAATGTTAGTGTACAGGTAATACAGTGATCACCAGTGACAATATACACAGGAGCTCTGTATATAGTATACAGTGTATAGTGTCAGTAAACAGGTAACACACTGACTCACTGGTGACGTCTCTAGTTGAAGTCCTTCATCTATGCTTTAACATCTTCATCCAGCATTACGCCATCACTTCTTCCAGCCAGGACTCGTCTCTGCAGAAAATAACAGTTATCTAGGGCACATTTCCCAATTTTTCCGCAATCTCTATACTATGCCAGATGAAGTAACCAGACCTCTTCTCCTCCACACTGAAAACAGTATGCTCAAAAATAATATCCTTTAAAGGGAACCTGTCACCCCTAAAATCGAAGGTGAGCTAAGCCCACCAGCATCAGGGGCTTATCTACAGCATTCTGTAATGCTGTAGATAAGCCCCCGATGTATCCTGAAAGATGAGAAAAAGAGGTTAGATTATACTCACCCAGGGGCGGTCCCGGTCAGGTGCCTCCCATCTTTTTACGATGACGTCCTCTTCTTGTATTTACACTGCGGCTCCGGCGCAGGCATACTGGTCTGCCCTGTTGAGGGCAGAGCAAAGTACTGCAGTGCGCAGGCGCCGGGAAAGGTCAGAGAGGCCCGGCTCCTGCGCACTGCAGTACTTTGCTCTGCCCTCAAAGTACGCCTGCGTAGGAGCCACAGCGTGAATACAAGAAGAGGATGTCATCATAAGAAGATGGGAGGCCCTGGACCGGACCCCTATCGGACCCGAACCAGACCGCTCCTGAGTGAGTATAATCTAACCTCTTTTTCTCATCTTTCAGGATACATTGGGGGCTTATCTACAGCATTCCAGAATGCTGTAGATAAGCCCCTGATGCTGGTGGGCTTAGCTCACCTTTGATTTTGGGGGTGAAAGGTTCCCTTTATTTAGCCCTTAAAGTAATAATATCCCACATTCTAGACCCCACGTGTCCTCCCCTTCTGATTCATATCTCTCCATACTTTCCCCATGTCTCTCCATATTGCCCCCATAGTCATCCATAATAGTATATTGCATCCCATAGTCATATATAGTAGTATAATATACCCCCATAGTAGTATAATGCACCCCATAGTAGTATAATGTTCCCTATAGTCATATATAGTATAATGCACCCACATAGCAGTATAATGCACCCACATAGAGGTATAATGCACCCCCATTGCAGTATAAACCACCCCCATTGTGGTATAATGCAGCCCCCATAGCCTTATAATGCAGCCCCCATACACAGCGGTATAATGCAGCCCCCACAGCAGTATAATGCAGCCCCATGGTATACTGCACAACCATGGTATAATGCAGCCCCATGGTATAATGCAGCCTCTTTTCCTTCCTCCCCTCACCCCATAGTATAATGCAGCCCCATAGCGGTACAATATGCCTCATACCGCAGCTTTACAAAAAAAAAGCTTTTCCTTACCTGGACGAGCTCCAGCAGCGACCTCCTCTCCAATTCAGATGAGGAGCGCAGAGTCGTTCCAGCATATGACAGTGATGTCATACTTCGGCAACATGCGCGCTGATGTCAGCTGCTGGCCTGTGATTCGCTGGCGGCTGTTATCTGTTGCCGTGTGGGAGGACGTGCGATCAGTTACTGTAGTGGACGGACCTTGCCGCCGGGGCCCAGTGAGAAGAACAGAGGGGGCCCCATACGCCAGTAAGGTCAGTAATGCCCTGATGGTGGCCCTGCTCGCACCTACTGTAGTTAGGCCTCTGATCATGTTACCGGAAGTATGAGATATGCGTCACAGCTCACCTCTTCCCCCTTCCTGCACAATGACATCTCCATGTCACTAAACATGAGAACATGTATTGGCAACTCTCCCAAGGATCTAGAGTCCCCTATAATGTCTTGCACTGGAATACTCAAAGCGTCATCAGACAGGAAAAAGAAAAAAAAGACAAAAGCCGTTAGATAGTGTAGTTAGGGAAAGAATTAGTTTTGAAAGTAAGTATAACAGAAAATAGTTTAGAATATGGGACTAAATCAGTGTTTCCCAAACTCCAGTCCTCACGGACCCCACGGGTCATGTTTTCAGGATTTCCTTAGTGTTGCGCAAGTAGTGGAAGTATCATCAAGGCATCAGGAATTGTCTCACCTGTGCAACAGGGAAATCCTGAAAACATGAGCCGTGGGGTCCGTGAGGACTGGAGTTTGGGAAACACTGGACTAAATAGATAAGCAGTTAGGAGAAAAATGCTTTGCCTTTGGACCACCCCTTTAACAATAACTTAATAGTAACAACTATCAACTTCTTCATTGTTATTATTAAACCTAATTGGAATGTTCTGTTTCCATATCAAAGCTGTTAAAACCCAATAAAATATTTCAAGTAAAAACAACAGTTAATCACATGACAGCGGTCCCAGGAAAATACATTTCTCCTCATGCCACATTTACGTTGTTTGTGCCACATATACGTATGTATATTGCAAAAATGTGTACAGATGTACAGTACTGTGCAAACGTTAAGGGCAGGTGAGAAAAAAATGCTGCAAAGAAAAATGCTTTCAACATAGAAATATTAATATTTTGTTTTATCAATTAACAAAATGCAAAGTGAATGAACAAAAGAGAAATGTAAATTAAACAAAAGAGAAATGTAAATTAAACAAGCACTCCTCCTCCCATCAATGTTTTTATCCTCTTAATATAGTACAGACATCATATAATATAGCACTGTGTACTTACAATTGCTCACTTTGCATTTCTACCCAGTCAATTATCCTCTTTTTTGTGCTCAATTTAGAAACAGTAAGTCATTTGCCCCTGAATGACTCACTGCCCTCTTCAACTCCTAAACCATCTGCTCGCTCCTCCCCCCCGCTGATTTTTGCAGTGACTCATAACTTGTTTAGAGAAAATTGACCTCCTGTTTCTACATAGAATTTAGAAGGATTCAGCTAGTCAGTTTTTAATAACGCGATGACATATACCTATTATTTATTTATTAAGCTTTGCTTATATAGCTCTATCATAATCCGCAGCACTTTACAGACATTATCATCACTGTCCCCAATGGGGCTCACAAACTAAATTTCCTATCAGTATGTCTTTGGAGTGGGGAAGGAAATCTGAGAACCCAGGGGAAACCCAGGCAAGCAAGGTGAGAACATACAATCAGGATACCTAGGACCCCTAATGGAAAAGAGATGAATTAACTGTATAAAAAGGCAAAATGATCAATTGCAAGTACACAGTGCAATATAATATGATGACTGCAATATATCAACAGGAGGTGAAAAGGGATGAAACCCGAGGGATCCATTCACTATTATGAGGAAGCAGAATTACTCTGTACTCCATCTGGCCTCTGTTCAGTGGTGTCCTTCTTTTCAGAAGTACACAAAACTGTGGTCTACCGTGCTTTTGTGCACTCCGCTGGATCATAGGCCATGCAGCATCCACAGTGTCTCCATCTGCTCTATTATAGAGAAACCTTCCGCCAGAGGTTCCATCTGAACCACGTACTTCAGAGATGTACACGGAAATCCCGGTGTAAGAGCTCAGCATAGAGTGCAGAATAAATGTGCACCAAACCTTACTGTGATATTTGGGAGGCAGAATGCACAAATCAACAGCAGGTCAATAATTTTTTTTTAAGCTGTTCACCGTGAGGAATAAGTGATTTGACAACTTTATTCTTGGGTGGGTGCAATTACAGCAATACCAGATTCATATTGTTTTTTATGCTTGACTGCTGAAGTGACAGACTTCAGATCTAAAATAGCTTTTCAGTTTTGTCAGTTCTCCTCATTTGCATAATAATTTAAATGTTGATTTCTAAGGAATGGACTGTTTATGTAAAGATATTTCTGAACTTGCCCCTGGAAGAGCTACATGCATGTGTGTGTGAGCGACTTAGGACGCAATCCCAGCTTTCTGACACTGGGCACTGAAATGCGACCCAAAATCCTTTTGGTAATCTTCAGATTTTATGATGCCTTGCACACTTAAGGCATCCAGTGTGAGAGGCAGCAAAACAATCCCAAAAGATCTTTTAACCTCCACATTTGACTTTAGGTATGGTGTTCTTTACTTTGTAGGCATCATTCTTTTTTCGATAAACAGCAGAATGATGTGCTTTACCTAAAACTGTATCTTGGTCTCATCTGTCCACTATACGTTTTCCCAGAAGGATTTTGGCTTACTCACATACATTTTGGCAAACTGCAGTCTAAATTTTCTATGTCTCTCTGTCAGCAGTGGGGACCTTCTGCCATAGTGTTTCATTTTATTCAAATGTTGACGGATAGTTCGTCCTGATACTGATGTACCCTGAGTCTGCAGGACAGCTTGAATTTCTTTGGAACTTGATTGGGACTGCATATCCACCATCCGGGCTATCTTGTGTTGAAACCTTTCATCAATTTTTCTCTGCCGTCCATGTCCAGGGAGATTAGCAACAGTGCCATGGATTGTAAACTTCTTGGTTATGTTGCTGACCATGGAACATCAAGATCTCTGGAGACGAACTTGTAATCTTGAGATTGTTGATATTTTTCAACAATTTTGGTTCTCAAGTCCTCAGACAGTTCTCTCCCCCCTCTGCTCTATATGCTTAGTGTGGCACACAAAGACACACAATGCAAAGATTAAATCTAGTTTTAGGTGAGATTTTCATATTGCCCACACCATTTACTTTGTGTGAAATTATGTCCAATTTGCCTTTTTTTCCTGTTTTTTTTTTTCCGTGTTGTTCCAATGCACACAAAGCAAATAAACATGTGTATAACAAAACATGTGTAATTGCAATAATTTTCTGGAATAAACACTTCATTTTCTGGAACAATTTCAAAAGGTGCCAACACTTTCATCCATTACTATAAATATATATAAATAACTATTAAAAGGATAGTCAACCAAACATTTGGCTGAAGTAATTTAATGAAGAAACTATCATCAATCTTCTAGGGTAAACTGGAAATGGACATTCTGAACATTTGGCTTTCTATAAGCTGGAGACATAACACCTTTTAAGCAGTAACCTTAAGACGTTATCCTAAGAGGAGTCCTTGTTTTGGGCGCTTGTCTGCCGAGCCTAATAAACTGTCTTGCATATAATTTACTTGCTGAAATGCCAGTGAATTAAAATGTTTACATCACATTTCTCCAATATACCCTACTGAGAAGATATTGTAAATACGCCTTCCATTATATAGATTCCAGAATCTGTAACAAAGAGATTCCAGCCATCTGGAATGTTTCACAAGTGACGACTACTGAAAACTGTGAGGCTTTTATATTTTTGGCCTTTTAAATCAATCCCAGTTGAGTTACATGATCAAAATAGTTATTAGTCGGTGTAAAGCACTATGCCATGAATGGAGTAGGTAACAGTAGGTGGTGTACAACCAGAATGTCCATATGTCCAGCGCTATCGTACCAACAGAGCTGCAATTCCCAGGGAGATTTTTAGCCCAAATTAAGTTACTAACTGTACAGTTTATTGCATAAGTGACACAATAGAACATAATTACCTGTTAGAGAGCAGTGTCAGATCTTTCGACTTAAGTAGTATCAAAGGATACTGTCATTCACTATGGGAATTTTATACCAAAGACCTATTAGAAGGATAAGATGGCTGGGAGCTCTGACAGCGTCCAGGGGCACTAGGACTCTCATACATTGTGGAGTGGCCTTACATTGTACTGCAAGTGCACTTTATAGGGAGAGGGTTTTCAGTACCATTCCTGGCCACTACACAATGTGCAGTGTGGACCCCTCCATCAGCTAAGGTCTCTTTCACATTTCTGTCTTTTAGCTTCCGTCAAAATCCGTAGATTTTTGAAAAAACCGGATCCAGCAAATTTTTCTGGACGGATTGTTTTTTGGACGGATTGTGACGGATGGCCATCGGTTTCATCCGTTGTGCACTGGATCCGTCGGAAAATCGCTGTCCGTCAGGCGGACACAACGCACAGAGGAACGTTTTTTCTGTACGTCGAAAAATCGCTCAGCGACGGATCCTGCACTGCCCGTCGTTGGCTATAATGGAAGCCTATGGACGCAGGATCCGTCGCTGACTGCCAAAAGCAGGATTCCAACGACGGGTTCCGTCTTTGAAACTGAGCATGTGCGAAAGAATTTCCCGTCAGGGAAATTCTCTCTTGCTCGCTCTCTCTCTTTTTACTATTGTTGCCTATGCAGCATCAATAGTAAAAAGATATGTTTAAAATAAAAAATCGCAATATTCTTACCTTCCGGCATCCCGCGCAGCGTTTCAGATGCTCGCGATGCTCCCGGCAGCTGCCGTTCTCAGTAATGCCTTGCGAAATGACCCGATGATGTCGCGGTCTCGCGAGACAGCACGTCATCAGAAGTCATTGTAACGCAAGGCATTACTGGGAACTCCAGCTGCCGGGAGCATCACGAGCATCGGTAACGCTGCGCGGGACGCCAGAAGGTGAGAATATTGCAATTTTAAATTTTTTTTTTTATTTTTAACATGGGTTGTGTATATGTTTTTGCAGCGGAAAACTGCTGCGAAGACGCATACACAACAGGTGCACATAGCCTCGATGAGTCCGTCGAAAAAACAGGCCCAGTGCACCCTTTTCTACAATCTGCACAGGATCTGGCATTTCAATATTTTGACGGATCCTGTGCAGATTGTAAAAATGGGAGTGTGAAAGAGGCATAATCAATGGGGATAAAAGGAGTCAGAGACCACTCATCCAATATTGATGATCTATCAAAAGGATACGAGATCAATATTAAAGTCCTGGAAAACTGTTTTAAATAGTACCGGGACATTTTCAGTCAAAGAACATTAAAGGTGTAATAGGGTCCAAATCGACAATTTTGCAGTCACTTTGTGTGACCGCAGACTTATGAATCTGCAGTGCGTGCTCTGCGGGGATTCACCGGTTTCTGACCCGGGACCAGAGGGTATGTATGAGTTATGTATGAGGTCAGGGCCCGTCTAGTGGGCGTGGCTTCGCTCCATACACTTGCATTGACCGAAGACACGCCCCGACTAGTGACCCGGCCATCAAGTGGCTGACTAGAGGGCATGGCCTCACTCCATACAAGTGTATGTATGAGCCCACACCCACTGGTCGGGAGTATGCATAACACATACCTACCCTCTTATCCCGGGTCAGAAATCAGCAAATCCCCGCGTGCGCTGGGGGATTCTGAAGTCTGCAGTCATACAGAGTGACTGCACACATCAATTTGGACTAGACAAACCCTTTAATTGTCAAAGAGTAGAGAATGCCATCCAATCTTGATTCTTTCTCATTCACTGGTTATTATATAGTTTTAGAAAACCATGAAAACCAAATTCTAAACTTTGATGAAAACACTGCCTTTAACTGTCCCTTTTACAAAAAGAAGACTTTGTATGCATCCAGAGCTCCACACTTTTCTGTTTAATGAATGAAATATATGCAGCGCTACATATTCACCTAATAAGAATGAAAGCAGGAAAATAACAATAGTAAATGCAGGAGTGACCAACCTCATTAATCATTGTGCCTTTTAGTTCACCGACAGCAATATTAACAGAGGGTTTCAGTCTGTTTAGCTGACTGTCATAGGGCTTCCATTGGTCATGCTTACAGAGGTATTCACACATGGAAGAATAGTTTAGACTGCAGAAATACAAATAGATTCCCTTCATGCTTACTGTATGGTTGTCAAAACTAAGTTTAACTTGTATAACTGTCTTTAGTAAGGTAAGTGCCATACACTTGGGAAAAATTAGCTCCCAAATTTGGCTGCTTTAGCATAAAATGCCCAATAGCCTGGACTGCGAGATTATTTTATTCTTTATGGTAACATGCACGTGCGACTAATGTGCCACTCCAGCGGCTTTTTATTGTAGCTCTGGAGTGCTGCCACTAATGTAAGGACCCTATGACTAGTCTTACGCTATATGCGTGTGTTGAGTATTTGCTTGCAGAAATTTCTGCAAGGATTCTGCATCTCTTGGCAGCAGAAACGCTGCAACAAAAACACGTGTTTTGCTGAGATTTTTGGTGCATTTTTTGCATGCGTTTTTGTACAGCAATGAAGGCTTTTTTGAGTTAAATAAAGATATTAAAAAAGTTTTCTGATGTAATTTCTTGGTTCAACACCATATTTTTCATTCTGATGCAGTAACATCAGAGTAATAGGTTTAGGGCTTGTGTCAGCAGTTGTCATTGACACCAAGCCCTAGGCTAAAGGTACCGTCACACTAGACGATATCGCTAGCGATCCGTGACGTTGCAGCGTCCTCGCTAGCGATATCGTCCAGTGTGACAGGCAGCAGCGATCAGGCCCCTGCTGTGCTGTCGCTGGTCGGGGAAGAAAGTCCAGAACTTTATTTGGTCGCTGGACTCCCCGCAGACATCGCTGAATCGGCGTGTGTGACACCGATTCAGCGATGTCTTCACTGGTAACCAGGGTAAACATCGGGTAACTAAGCGCAGGGCCGCGCTTAGTAACCCGATGTTTACCCTGGATACCATGCTAAAAGTAAAAAAAAACAAACACTA
Organism: Ranitomeya imitator; assembly: GCF_032444005.1. Classification (NCBI taxonomy): domain Eukaryota; kingdom Metazoa; phylum Chordata; class Amphibia; order Anura; family Dendrobatidae; genus Ranitomeya; species Ranitomeya imitator. The sequence goes on from NC_091288.1 coordinate 105,693,768, forward strand.
CATACTTGCCTACCGCTGTCTGTCCTCCAGCGCTGTGCTCTGCACTCCTCCTGCTCTGGCTGTGAGCGTCGGTCTGCCGGAAAGCAGAGCGGTGACGTCACCGCTCTGCTTTCCGGCCGCTGTGCTCACAACCAGTACAGGAGGAGTGCAGAGCACAGCGCTGGAGGACAGACGGCTGTAGGTAAGTATGTAGTGTTTGTTTTTTTTTACTTTTAGGATGGTAACCAGGGTAAACATCGGGTTACTAAGCGCGGCCCTGCGCTTAGTAACCCGATGTTTACCCTGGTTACCGGCATCGTTGGTCGCTGGAGAGCGGTCTGTGTGACAGCTCTCCAGCGACCAAACAGCGACGCTGCAGCGATTCGGATCGTTGTCGGTATCGCTGCAGCGTCGCTAAGTGTGACGGTACCTTTAGTAATAAAAAGGTGTCAGACCGACACCCTTATTACTAAGCTGGTAAGTAAACACAAACACACACATTGTCACTAGCCTATGTAGGAGCATTAACAGGATGAACCTAAATATGCGGTAACCAAACAGCAACTGTTAATTTAAAAAAAAAAAAAAGAAAAGAAGAAAAACATTGAGTGGGCTTTTGCATAATTTTCATAACCAGCAAATGTAAGGCAGACGGTTGATGGCTGATGTTATTATTCTGGGAAGGAGCCAATAGCCTTAACGGTTCCCAGGGTATTAACATCAGATCACAGCTGTTTGCTTAGCCTTTACTGGATAGTTTACATAAAAAATAAAATCTAACCAGCAAAGGCTAGGCAGACAGCTGTGGACTGATATTAACAGCATGGGAAGGGGCCGTGGATATTGGCCCACTCTCAGACTAAAAACATCAGCTCTTAGCCATCCCAAAAAAGACGCATCTATAAGATGCGTCAAATCTGGCCCTTAGCCTCGCTCTTCCCACTTGCCCTGTAGCGGTGGCAAGTGCGGTGATGCTTGGGGGGGTTGATGTCACCTTTGCATTTTCTGGTAACATCCAGCCCCGAGGTTAGTAGTGGAGTGGCATCTATAAAACATCCCCATTAATAACTCCATAGTGATATTATAAAAACACACACACACAGAATAAAGTCCTTTATTTGAAATAATGACACAGACTCCTTTACTGAATCTAAATTAAACCATACTCACCAAATGCCTAATCCACCAAAGCCAACATCTGCAACAAAAATAAAATAATAAGCCACAATATCCCTCACCTGTCCGCAGAGAAGATAATCCATAATGTCCCAAGACAATCCTGATGTGATTGCTCTCAAAGACAGTTCTCATGCAGCGGTGGTACCGTAAGTTATAACACTGAAGCTGATCAGCTGATGAACTCTGGTGACCTCTCTCACGGCAGCTCAGTGATACACTGCGGGAGCGATTACCTCCGATGTGACTGTTCTACATGTGAGATCACCATGGGAAACTTGGGATTATGTTGACTACGGCAGACAGGTGAGTATATTGTGGTTTATTATTTTAGATTTATTACTAGAAGACTAGGGTGAGGTAATGTGTGTTTCATTTTTATTTGAATATGTATGTAATTATTTTACATGTGTTTTTTTTTTTTGTTTTAAGTGTGAGTACAGGCGCCGGCTGACGAGGGATTACATCTCCCATCAGGGGCTCCTGCCATCACTGTTGACAGCACATGTAGACTGATGGGAGGTGTAGTAGTCTCATCAGCCCAAGCCTGCTGATCTGCGATAAGCTTTTTCCCGCAGGTCACTGCTGCGGGCCACTGTCACAGCTGCAGGGTCACGCTGACAGTCTGACCCTGCAGTGCTCTTGACTGATGGTCTTACCACCGGTAGCATTACCGCCGATACCATTGCGCTGGTGTTTCCCATGCTATCACACAGATGACAGTGTGGGAAACACCATTGAAAGTCTCTAAAAATGCTAACAAAAACTCAGCAAATCTGAAAACCTTTTTATACCTGTGTTTTTGCTGCGGATTTGACTGACTCAATTTAGGTCAATGTGTGGAAAATGCTACAAATTCGCAAAACAATTGACATGCTGCAGAAAAAAATGCACTGCAAGTACTCAAAGGAAATTTACTGATCATGTACACAACACTTCAGGATTGTCATTGAATGAGCTTGCATAAGGTTTCCATAGTGTTTGTGGCCCATTTATGAGTGGAAAAAACACTGCAGAAACATAAAAAACACACTGTGTGCACATAGCCTTATCCTTCCCAGCCGCCGTGCTCATCCTTTATCAGCCCTGCTCCAGTCAGTTTTCTGCCGGGAAACTGAACTAAAAAGATCTTTTACCATGGAACACTGGGAAAATGCTTTGGAGTCCTCCTATTCCTCTAATATTTCCATGACCCTCCAAGAGTCCTTCTCCAAAACTATGGCCAGACGGTATTCCAAGCAGGATTGCCCATTTTAAGTATAACAGATCCCCCCCCATGCTGGAGAAACTGTGATCAACCAGGTACCCTGCTTCATATCTTTTGGAGCTGCCCCCAAATCACAACTTTATGGAACCCGATTTCTTCTTTGTTCACAAAAATTCTCAACAAAACTTTAATAATTACTCCACAAATGGCACTACTATCACTATAATTAGAAAACATTGATCCCTTCTAGAGACAATTTATAATCCATATTTTCCTGGTTGTTAAAAACTCCGTCGCTTTCCATTAGATATAAACATTTCCATCTAAATTCAGTGAAATCATGGAAAGAAATCTCTCTCCACTAATCCGAGATCGCTCAAGTGTTTGCTATTCAAGGCAGAAGTCACAACTGTAAGTTTATGAGAGCCAGAATGAGGCCAGAATGAAGATCCCAAAGACTTACATTGGGAGCTAACCCTTACCTCTGGCTTCCAGTACGTCAGAAGTTTTGTTCACAAGATGGGAGTACAGGACCAAAGTGGTGCTAGGAACAGCTGAAGACAGTGGCTAGAAAGTGTAGGACTAGGGGCAGACAACATAGATTAGCCGCACCACTCCAGCATTGAAAAAAAAAACAGCTGGAGTTTAAAGAGTGTATGTTTTCCGAACAAACTTGCACTCTAATCAATAACGTCAACCACAAAATCTTCTGGAGTACGGGACACCTTTATAATATCTTTAACAAAGACACTACTTTCTCCAAAATCCCCTACATGTTCGGATGGGAAACTGAACTAAAAAGATCTTTTACCATGGAACGCTGGGAAAATGCTTTGGAATTTTCCTATTCCTCCAAGAGTCCTTCTTCAAAACTATGGCCAGACGGTATTCCAACCAGGATTGCCCATTTTAACTATGACAGATCCCCCCTATGCTGGAGAAACTGTGATCAACCAGGTACCCTGCTTCATATCTTTTGGAGCTGCCCCCAAATCACAACTTTATGGAACCAGATTTCTTCTTTGTTCTCAAAAATCCTTAACAAAACTTTAACAATTACTCCACAAATGGCACTACTATCACTATAATTAGAAAACATCGATCCCTTCTCCAGACAACTTATAATCCATATTTTCCTGGTTGTTAAAAACTCCATCGCTTTCCTTTTGAAAGAAACATTTCCATCTAAATTCAGTGAAATCATGGAAAAAAATCTCTCTCCACCGATCTCTAGAGTTTAGATATGCAATCATAAATAATCTCTATCCGAAATACTTAAAGAAACGGGATAGTTGGAACTCTAATTTTCAATAAATATACTCGTAACTTGTAAACCCACCTACTCTGCCCCTCCATATCCTCCCAAATCACTCATATTACATCTTTGACTCTGCTGTTATGGATAGAAAATGTTTTTGACCATAAAAAATGTTTGTTATTGTTCACATTATACTGATTTTGACTTTGTTTATAACTCACCATGTCAAATCTAGTTTTCCTTAGGATTCCCCTTCATCTCCCTTAACCTCTTTCTCCCCTGCAACCTCTTGCAGTGCTGGCTGTATCTATTTATTCAGTGGTTTCTAGCCAGCACGCTATGAGTCGAGCTTTTATATGCTAGGACTATTGCTTGCATGCAGCACATATAAGAAGCTCTGTTGCAGGTCTTTATATTTTTGGAGTGATTTATTATAGTTTGTTTGTATTTTTTGTGCACCTTAGCCTATTTTTGTACACCTTCCTTCATTTCTTTTATTAGCTCATTGTTTTCCCACCTATAGCTTCCTAGAAATTTACAGGGTGAGTTAGGGTCAGCCGCCGTTGAGTGGGGGCGCCAAATCGTTCTATCAGGGTGCCAACCTCCACTGGTAGGAAGGGATAGCAGCTAAGTGTAGGGCTATCTTATAGGGTAGGTGCACAATTGGATCCTTTTTCCATATTTTTTTTTTTTCATATGTTTCACCGGGAACTGGTATTTTTAGGATATTTGTAATAAAATCTATGTTTTAAGGGACTACATGTTACACAGTTTATTATTTTCCCTAGGTTACATATTTTTTTACTTTATACGTCCTAAATAAGGTGATCCAAAGACAGTTTTCAATAGTATGACTAGAAAATTGTATTAAAAATCATGTGTACTTTCTCCTGCTGCTCGGTTATGCCAATGATCCAAGTCCTCTCTCGAGTCGCTGCTGTTCAGCCTTTCAGATACAGTGTAAAAACAATCACTGTTTGACTTAAAGGTTTATTTCTGCAGCCAATCATAAGGAAACTTTCCAGACCGACAACTTCAACAGCTAATGAAAGCTGTTACAAATTAAAGCACCACTCCAACATTTTTTCATTCCAGCGCTGGAGGCAAGAAATCCCACTTATTAAACCTGACAGGGCACACTTGTGAAGTGAAAACCATTTCCGGTGACTACCTCTAGAAGCTCATCAAGAGAATGCCAAGAGTGCACAAAGCAGTCATCAAAGCAAAATGTGGCTACTTTGAAAAACCTAGAATATAAGACATATTTTCAGTTGTTTCACACTTTTTTGTTAAGTATATAATTCCACATGTGTTAATTCATAGTTTTGATGCCTTCAGTGTGAATGTACAATTTTCATAGTAATGAAAATACAGAAAAACCTTTAAAAGAGAAGGTGTGTCCAAACTTTTGGTCTGTACTGTATGTCACACAAAATACTTAATAAGAAACATTTCCCACATGTCTACTTTACATCAGAACAATTATGGAACCAAAAGTTATAAGGGTTAAAAGTTGACCAGCAATTTCTCGTTTTTACAAAACCATTTTTTTTAGGGACCACATCACATTTGAAGTCATTTTGAGGGGTCTAACCAAGTGTAAAACCATTCTAAAAAATGCACCCCTCAAGGTGCTCAAAACCATATTCAAGAAGTTTATTAACCTTCAGGTGTTTCACAGGAATTTTTGGAATATTTAAAAAAAAAATGAACATTTAACTTTTTTTCACAAATTTTTTTTACTTCAGCTCCAATTTGTTTTATTCTACCAAGGGTAACAGGAGAAAATTTACCCCAAAAGTTGTGCAATTTGTCCTGAATACGCCGATACCCCATATGTGGGGGTAAACCACTGTTTGGGCACATGGCAGAGCTTGGAACGGAAGGAGCGCCGTTTGACTATTCAATGCAAAATTGACTGGAATTGAGATGGGACACCATGTTGCGTTTGGAGAGCCCCTGATGTGCCTAAATATTGAAACCCCCCACAAGTGACACCATTTTGGAAAGTAGACCCCCTAAGGAACTTATCTAGATGTGTGGTAAGCACTTTGACCCACCAAGTGCTTCACAGAAGTTTATATTGCAGAGCCGTAAAAATAAAAATCATATTTTTTCACAAAAATGATATTTTCACCCCCAATTTTTTATTTTCCCAAGGGTAAGGGAAGAAATTGGACTCCAAAAGTTGTTGTGCAATTTGTCCTGAGTACACCGATACCCCATATGTGGGGGTAAACCACTGTTTGGGTGTATGGCAGAGCTCAGAAGGGAAGGAGCACCGTTTGACTTTTCAATGCAAAATTGACTGGAATTGAGATGGGACACCATGTTGCGTTTGGAGAGCCCCTGATGTGCCTAAACATTGAAACCCCCACAATTGACACCATTTTGGAAAGTAGACCCCCTAAGGAACTTATCTAGATGTGTTGTGAGAACTTTGAACCCCCAAGTGTTTTACTACAGTTTATAACGCAGAGCCGTGAAAATAAAAATTCTTTTTTTTTTCATAAAAATTATTTTTTAGCCCCAAGTTTTGTATTTTCCTAAGGGTAACAGGAGAAATTGGACCCCAAAAGTTGATGTCCAATTTGTCCTGAGTACGCTGATACTCCATATGTGGGGAGAATCACCGTTCGGGTGCAAGGCAGAGCTCGGAAGGGAAGGAGCGCAGTTGGAATGCAGACTTAGATGGAATGGTCTGCAGGCATCACATTGCGTTTGCAGAGCCCCTAATATACCTAAACAGTAGAAACCCCCCACAAGTGAACCCATATTGGAAACTAGACCCCCGAAGGAACTTATCTAGATGTGTTGTGAGAGCTTTGAACCCCCAAGTGTTTCACTACAGTTTATAACGCAGAGCCGTGAAAATAAAAATTCTTTTTTTTTTTCTTCACAAAAATTATTATTTAGCCCCCAGTTTTGTATTTTTTCAAGGGTAACAGGAGAAACTGGACACCAAAAGTTGTTGTGCAATTTGTCCTGAGTACGCTAATACCCGATATGTGGAGGTAAACCACTGTTTGGGCGCATGGCAGAGCTCGGAAGGGAAGGAGCGCCGTTTGGAATGCATGGAACTTATCTAGATGTGTTGTGAAAACTTTGAGCCCCCAAGTGTTTCACTACAGTTTATAACGCAGAGCCATGAAAATAAAAAATAATTTTTTCCCACAAAAAGGGTTTTTTAGCCCCCTAAATATTTATTTTTCCAAAGGTAACAAGAGAAATTAGATCCCAAAAGTTGTTGTCCAATTTGGCCTGAGTATACTGATATCCCATATGTTGGGGTAAACCCCTGTTTGGGCACACGGGAGAGCTCAGAAGGGAAGGAGCACTGTTTTACTTTTTCAACTCAGAATTGGCTGGAATTGAGATCGCACGCCATGTTGCATTTGGAGAGCCCTTGATCTGCCTAAAAAGTGGAAACCCCCAATTCTAACTGAAACCCCAACCCAAACACACCCCTAACCCCAACTTAACCCATAAACCTAACCACACCCCTAACCCGAACATGCCCCTAACCCTAATCCCAAAAATTGATAAAGCAGTTTTCTTCTTCGGGTTAGTACGATTACAGCGATACCTCATTTATATCTTTTTTTTATGTTTTGGCGCTTTTATATGATAAAAACTATTTTATCTAAAAAAAATTATAATTTCATCACTTTATTCTGAGGACTATAACTTTTTTCTTTTTTCTTTGATGATGCTGAATGGTGGCTCGTTTGTTGCGGGATAAGATGACGTTTTCAGCGGTTCCATGGTTATTTATATCAGAATTTTTGATCGCGTGTTATTCCACTTTTTGTTTGGCGGTATGATAATAAAGCGTTGTTTTTTGCCTCGGTTTTTTTTTTTTTACAGTGTTCACTGAAGGGGTTATCTAGTGGGACAGTTTTATAGGTACAGTCGTTACGGACGCGGCGATACTAAATATGTGTAGTTTTATTGTTTATTTTTATTTAGATAAAGAAATATATTTATGGGAACAATATATTTTCTTTTTTCTTTATTTAGGAATTTATTTATTTTTTTACATATCTGAATATTTTTTTTTACACTATAATATTGCCCCAGGGGGGGCATCATGTTATAGGGTCAGATTGCTGATCTGACACTTTGCACAGCACTGTGTCAGATCAGCAATCTGACAGGCAGGGCTGCAGGCTTACCAGCGCCTGCTCTCAGCAGGCGCTGGTAAGCCACCTCCCTGCAGCACCCGGAAGCAGCCCCGCAGCCATTTTGGATCCGAGACCTGGAGGGAGAAGGAGGTAGGAGACCCTCAGAGCAACGCGAGCACATCGCGGTGCTCCGAGGGTCTCAGGGAAGCACGCAGGGAGCCCCCTCCCTGTGCGATGCTTCCCTATACCGCCGGAATACTGCGATCATGTTTGATCGCGGTGTTCCGGGGGTTAATGTGCCAGAGGCGGTCCTTGACCGCTCCTGGCACATAGTGCTGGATGTCAGCTGCGATAGTCAGCTGACACCCGGCCGCGATCGGCCACGCTCCCCCCGGGAGCGTGGCCGATCGGATATGACATACTATCCCTGTCGGTGGTCATACGGGCCCACCCCACCTCGACGGGATAGTACGTCATATGTCAGAAAGGGGTTAAAATGTCCCGCTGTAACGGGAGTGGTGGAACCACTGTGCCATGATCCGAGGAGAGCCTAGAGGGGTGTAGTTAGGTGAGCTTTTCAATAGTGGCCCTGATGGTGGGATTAGGCTAGGCTCCTGTTGTACACCAGGTGCTGCTCCAAGACAGACCACGGATGCACGGTGGCTGAAACCCAAAGGATTGGCAGCTTGAACGGCCAGGAGGGAAAGAACAGCTGATGCAGGCAGGCACGGCACATACAGCTGATACACAGACTGGCACAGCAGGTGCAGGTGCGTCCGGCTGTAACACAGATTGGCAGGCAAGTGCAGACAGGTCTGGTTGTAATACAGATTGGCAGGGCAGGTGCAGGCGGGTGCGACTGTAATACAGGTTGGCATGGCAAATGCAGGCAGGATCGGGTGTAATACAGATTGGCACAGCATGTGCAGATGGAGCCGGCTGTTATACAGGTTGGTACAGCAAGTGCAAGTCTGGTCGGCTGTAATACTGATTGGCACGGCGGGGGCAGATGGGTCCGGCTGTTATACAGGTTGGCATGGCAAGTGAAGATGGGTCCAGCTGTAATACATGTTGGCATGGCAAGTGCAAACAGGACCGGCTGTAATACACACTGACAAGGCAAGTACTAGCAAGGTGGTTAGGAAAGGACAGATACTAGCAGGACTAGAAGGAAAAGACCTGAGAACTAGCCAGTATGTTTGGGAACAGACTAACAACCTTGCACAGGCAACTCCATGCAGGTGGAGGTGCCTTAAATAATAAGTGTCCCCCAGTCATTGGCTGTGGGCACTCTGGGATGGCGTGCATGGCTCCTTTAAGGAGGAAGTGCACGTGTCCTAAGCACAGTGCCCGGGGATTTGCACGCCCTGTGCACACTCCGGGCAGCCGCCAACGAGGTAGGAGGAGAAGGTGCGTGACGAGGGCCGCGGCGGCGAGTGAGTTACCGTACCTGCCGGGGGTGAGGGGCAGCATGCAGGGATGCTGGCAACACCTGCTATATGGGAGTTAAATGTTGGGAGATGTGGATCTAGAGCTGCTGTAGAGTTTATGCATGCTCCATCCATTGCATCTGCAGCTCTCATCTCCCAGCACTGTCAGTAAGTGTGGAAGTTGAAGAACAGAACTGACTGTTTGTGAGAAGTGAGCTACAAGATGTGCTTGGAATGACACACAGCTCTGCTCTACTCACTTCCCCCTTTTGTAATCACACTAGTGGCTGACAGATCAGAGAAGAAAGCAGAACTATGTGTCATTACATGTCTCACACAGAGAAAGCAGTAGGGCGTGTTCTTTATTTCACCTGTATGATGCTCCCTGCTTATGATTGGTTAATGTCATGCAAAGGAAAAAGAAACTGCACTAGAGAAGAATTTATGCTAATGCTACCTTAGTCTCAGTGGAAATTAGAACATATATTTTAGAAACTAATATCTCCGCTACGAAGATGAGAAGCTAAAAAAAAAAAAAAAAAACGTTTTACTCAGCTATGCAGCCACTATTCCATAATGAAGCAACTTTAACGTGCTCAAAATGGTGAAAGGTCCACTTTAAACAGATATCTTAGACCCGATTCTCCTAATTTACTTTGAAAATCCATGTCAAAATAACTGTAGAATTGTTTCAACTCTGCCTACCTAGCCAGATTGACAGCTCCTTAGTACTCACGAACTCTGTCACTCTATAGATGTACTCATACTGTACAATGCTAATCTTGACATCAAGATTATTCAAGTCATTTTGATGCAGATTTGTTATGTAAGTACACCAGTCTTATAAGGTTTGAAATCTATACAAAAAGTAACAGGTTGTATTTTAAAATATGGAAACATAACTGTTTTCTTTTTTAGAAATGTAAATTGCTTGCTATTATTTTATTTAGCTGCTTAACTGCTTATGTCTTGTACTAGGAAAGACAGTAAGTACGGTAATCACACATGCCATCAGAACTTCAGATTCTAGCTAAAAGAGCGAGAAGGTCGGTGGCCCAGACCCGGGGGGTGGATCAGGTATTGCCAGCCAGGGGACCTCATGTTAGACATGTGATCTCTTTCAGCCTATCTGCATAAAGAAATATCTTGCATAGCCATAGCGCACAGAATATTTTCAATGACCTCTCACATGGGGCTAATTAGTGGGTGGCAGGTGCAGTAGTATTCTCATGCAGCATTTAGATAGAGAATTTACATGAAAAGAAGGATTCCTATTTTTCTGATGTTGCACTCATACCACTCACCTCCTACGCAGATCCTCTGCAACCACCGCACGACAGCTGAAGAGATAGGCTCGAAGTGACTTTAGCTGCTGCCTCAGACGTACAACTTGTGCCAACGTGTCCACATGCCGGTAGAGCAATGGGTTCTCCTGCTGCACGTCAATCAGGGGCTCTTCATACACATACTCCAGAAACTCTTTTGCTTGCTTCGATACCTGAAGAAAGAGAAAGCACTTTGTCTACGCGGCTTTTCTTGAAACCTGAAGCCTTTGTTTCTATTGTACACGACATGCCGATTATATGCCCCTCGTAATCTCACAGTTGGAAAGCATATATTGCTAGCGAACGCACCTGCCTCACAAGCACAGCGCTTCATCAAAAGAAGCAACCTTCCTTTAGTTTGTCAATAGCTTCTTAAATTATTTTTAATTGAAATACAATATGACCCAATAGCTTCTTAAATTACTTTTAATTGAAATACCATATGACCGACAGATTGTATGCATTCAACAACATTCGGGGAAAAAACATTTTTCATGTAGGAGGGAATTTCTATTATGCAATTTAGGGTTGATTTACATCAGCAGACAGCGATGAACGATGTGATCGTTACTCCTGATTAGCAAATGATGTCAGATACGTGTAAACAAAATTGGGCCAGAAATGGTTGAATTGCGATGGTTACATTATAACATTGAACATTGTGCCCTGTGATCACCCGCAGACAGGGCCGGACTGGGACTAAAATTCAGCCCTGGCATTTGAAGTTACACAGGCCCACTTGTCACATGGTGACTGTATAATATCTTTGTAAACTTGTAGGTAGGGCCGGTTTTAGGAAAAGTGGGGCCCTAGGCAAAGTTTAAAATGGGGCCACAAATGCTAACATATTGCACATCACACAAAAGCATTTTGGTTGTATTTACAAGCGCTGAGTTCAGGCCGCTAAATGAGTTTGATTGACAATACTGAAGTTGTTCAACGCTTGTTTCCCAGCCTCTTTCCACCAGCTGAGGAATAATGATGGGACAGAACCTAAAAGTCTTCACGTCAATTGCATCTGAGTTGTTTCATTTTAAATCCAAAATAGTGGCCTGCAGAGCTGAAATCGCAGAAATCTGGTCACTGTCGAAATATTTCTGAACCTAACTGTATGTTATTACATTTAGAATTTATATCTGTGGTTGACGATAATATACAGATGGTGATCACAAATAAATAACCAAGCTCCCAGGTCAAAAGAACTGAATTACAACTAAACAATAGCTGAAAGGCAGATCTCAATGTATTATGGCAATCCTTAGGCCATGTTCACACTTTGCGGTTTTGACAGCGGAACCGTGGAGATTTTGCAGCTGCGGGTCCGCAGCAGTTTCCATAGCGTTTACAGTAACCTGTAAACCCTATGGAAACCGCAAACCGCTGTGCACATGCTGCGGGAAAAACCTCGTGGGAACGCAGCGGTTTACAACCCGCAGCATGCCACTTCTTTGTGCAGAATCGCAGCGATTCTGCACCCATAGGAATACATTGAACCGCTTACTTCCCGCATGGGGCTGTGCACACCATGTGGGAAGTAAGCGGATAATGTGCGGGTGGTACCCGGGGTGGAGGAGAGGAGACTCTCCTCCAGGCCCCGGGAACCATATTTGTGGGTAAAAAAAAATAATTAAAATAAAAAAATAAGCTATACTCACCTCTCAGCGCTGCACGCGGCTGTCCGGTCTGCTATGCGACCAGGACCTGCGGTGACGTCGCGGTCACATGACCGTGACGTCACGAAGGTCCTTCTCACACAGCATCTTTGGAACCGGACCGCCGCCTGCAGCGCCGAGGAGATCGGGACGTCAGAGGGTGAGTATATCATTATTTTATTATTTTTAACATTACTATTGATGCTGCATATGCAGCATCAATAGTAGGAGTAAAATCCCGCAGTGGAACCCGCAGGACAAAACGTGATAAATCTGCAGGGATAACCGCAGCGGGTTTGCCCTGCAGATTTATCAAATCCGCTGCATGAGAACCCGCAGGGACCCGACGCTATGTGTGAACATAGCTTAAGAATAGCACACAAATTATCAAATAACATCTTACCATTGCACCAACCTGCATTTAGGCTATGTGCACACGTAGGAAATGTGGTGCAGATTCTGCGCAGATCTGCGCAGTTTCTGTGCAGTTTCTGCGCAGTTTCTGTGCAGTACAATGTAAATCAATGTGAAAAAAAAAGCTGTGCACATGGTGCAGAAAAATATGCGCAGAAACGCTGCAGAACTGCACAAAAGAAGCGACGTGCACTTCTTTGAAATCTGCAGCGTTTGTGCGCAGATTTTTCTGCACCATGTGCACAGCTTTTTTTTTCACATTGATTTACATTGTACTGTAAATCACAGTGCAGTTCTGCAGCGTTTCTGCAGCAGAAAAATCTGCTGCAGTTCTGCACCAATTCTGCACTAAATCTGCATCGTGTGCACATACCCTTACAGTTAAACAACCCTTTATATGAAACACGACTAGTGCCCCAATGAATATATGTATATATATATAGTGTATATATAACAAAACGTCAGATAGTAAAGAAAGAACTACAATATACATCACACAGGCCAACTGCATCAAGGGGAGATTAATTACAAGAAACCACTGAACTAATTTTTTTCCTATTATGTATTCACTCAGAGAAGGAAAAGATGAAATAGCTCCTGCTAATGTATTCCATTCTTAAGCATGGGGGAAATTTTGTCTATGACACTTGAGAATAGAATGATGGAAAATGATATATTGAGCAATGCCATTAGGCTTCCAGACCCTTAAGTCCATGTTTACACTGAGACACAGCTAAATTGTGCTATTTCAGGAAGGCAAATGATGGCAGAAAGGTTTTTTCTTTAGATTTTAAATGTCCTCTTCTCCAGACATATTGTACCAAGCAAGTTCGGCTTAATCACAAATAACTCCTAATTAAGGCTGGAAAGTGCATTAAAAAACATCACCGTTGGACGAAAGAAAAAAAATCAATACATTTTATTTCAAGGAAGACAAAATGTCTTATTATCTAAACTTCTTATATCAAGTTTTGTTAGGAGTTTTATATGAACAGTCAAGGACACAGCAGCATGCGGAATATCTGCAAATGAGAGAAGAGACCTATAGTCTCTTCTAAAAGCTTTCCCAATGAGCTAAATGTCAAGGTATGATGTGTTTGGGTGGTTTCACACTTGCGTTTTTGTCTGCAGCGTTTTTTTTTCCTATCTTTAACATTGAAAACGCATGCGTTTTTTTTGTGTATGCGTTTGGTCGCGTTTTTTGACGCATGCGTTTTTTTACTGCATGCGTTCATTTTCTGAAATGCTACTTGTAGTATTTTTAGAAGCGTTTTTTGGACCCAAAAAAAACGCATGCGTTTTCATGCGTTTTTTTTGGGGTCAAAAAATACATTGGAGTCAATGGGGACGCATGCGTTTTTTGGTGCATGCGTTTTTTGCAGTAAAAAACGCATGCGTTTTTTTATTAAAAAAACAGAAAACACACTGATATGCCACCCCCCAACATAAAGGTGATAAAGGGAACCTAACCCTACCCCTACCCCTAACCCTAAGGGATCCTAACCCTACCCCTAACCCTACCCCTAACCCTACCCCTAACCCTACCCCTAAGGGATCCTAACCCTAACCCTAACCCTACCCCTAACCCTAAGGGATCCTAACCCTAACCCTACCCCTAACCCTACCCCTAACCCTAAGGGATCCTAACCCTAACCCTACCCCTAACCCTACCCCTAACCCAACCCCTAACCCTAAGGGATCCTAACCCTAACCCTAATCCCTTTACAGTTAGGGTTAGGGGTAGGGTTAGGATCCCTTAGGGTTAGGGGTAGGGTTAGGATCCCTTAGGGTTAGGGGTAGGGTTAGGGTTAGGATCCCTTAGGGTTAGGGTTAGGGGTAGGATCCCTTTAGGGTTAGGGTTATGATCCCTACCCCTACCCCTACCCCTAACCCTATCTGTTTCTGTTTATAGTGGGTTTTTAATTTTTTTTGATGATTGGCAGCTGTCACACATTTCTCAGCATGTATTTAAAAAACGCAAACGCATGTAAAAACGCATGTAAATGCGTCAAAACGCCGCGTTTTTTTCACCACATGCAAAAACGCATGCGTCAAAAAAACGCAGCGTTTACACGCGTTTATTCACCATGCTTTTTTTGCGTTTTTTACCGCAAAAACGCACCTCACAAAACGCCAATGTGAAACCAGCCTCACACACCTTGAAGAAATTCTGGAAATTTTCCATAGAGTGAGGCAACACCTGTAAAAGGTCAGATATGTGCTTAATGCTGACCATACACATTAGATGGCTGCCAGCTGAATAATCTTTCAGTAGAGATGGGTGAAACCTAACAGTAAAGTTCGGCGACCGTACCGAACACCTACTGGTCTGGCATAGATATCGAACATGGACTTCACCATAAAGTCCATGTTACTGTTCAGGTTCGGCTACCTGAACACCGGGTGTTTGTCACGCTGTCATGTGCATGCATCGCTTCTGAACGGCGGTGAAATGATCTCCGCCGCTCTGAGAGCCGCGGTTCATCGTGAGCGCTCAGAAGTGATCGGAGGTATAAAGTTTATCTCCGGTCATTTGTGTCAGCTGATGGGACTACTGATCCCATCATCCGACACCTGCTGCCACTAAAAACAGTTACATAGTTATTAAGGTTGAAGGAAGACTATAAGTCCATCTAGTTCAACCCATAGCCTAACCTAACATGCCCTAACATGTTGATCCAGAGGAAGGCAAAAAAAAACCCATGTGGCAAACAGTAAGCTCCACATTGGGGAAAAAAATTCCTTCCCGACTCCACATACGGCAATCAGACTAGTTCCCTGGATCAACGCCCTATCAAGGAATCTAGTATATATACCCTGTAACATTATACTTTTCCAGAAAGGTATCCAGTCCCCTCTTAAATTTAAGTAATGAATCATTCATTACAACATCATACGGCAGAGAGTTAGATAGTCTCACTGCTCTTACAGTAAAGAATCCGCGTCTGTTATTATGCTTAAACCTTTTTTCCTCCAAACGCAGAGGATGCCCCCTTGTCCCGGTTTCAGGTCTATGATTAAAAAGATCATCAGAAAGGTCTTTGTACTGTCCCCTCATATATTTATACATTAACTAAATAGCCCCAAGTGTAATAACCTATCTTGGTATTGCAGACCCCCCAGTCCTCTAATAACCTTGGTCGCTCTACTCTGCACCCGCTCTAGTTCAGCTATGTCTTTCTTATACACCGGAGACCAGAACTGTGCACAGTATTCTAAGTGTGGTCGAACTAGTGACTTATATAGAGGTAAAATTATGTTCTCCTCATGAGCATCTATGCCTCTTTTAATGCATCCCATTATTTTATTTGCTTTGTAGCAGCTGCCTGACACTGGCCACTGAATATGAGTTTGTCATCCACCCATACACCCAGGTCTTTTTCATTGACGGTTTTGCCCAGAGTTTTAGAATTAAGCACATAATTATACATCTTATTACTTCTACCCAAGTGCATGACCTTACATTTATCCCCATTAAAGCTCATTTGCCATTTATCAGCCCAAGCTTCTAGTTTACATAAATCATCCTGTAATATAAAATTGTCCTCTTCTGTATTGATTACCCTGCAGAATTTAGTGTCATCTGCAAATATTGAAATTCTACTCTGAATGCCCCCTACAAGGTCATTAATAAATATGTTAAAAAGAAGAGGGCCCAATACTGACCCCTGTGGTACCCCACTGCTAACCGCTACCCAGTCCGAGTGTGCTCCATTAATAACCACCCTTTGTTTCCTATCCCTGAGCCAGCTCTCAACCCACTTGCACATATTTTCCCCTATCCCCATTATTCTCATTTTATGTATCAACCTTTTGTGTGGCACCGTATAAAAAGCTTTTGAAAAGTCCATATACACTACATCCACTGGGTTCCCTTGGTCCAGTCCAGAACTTA
Source organism: Ranitomeya imitator (assembly GCF_032444005.1). NCBI lineage: Eukaryota > Metazoa > Chordata > Amphibia > Anura > Dendrobatidae > Ranitomeya > Ranitomeya imitator. Next base: position 105,710,228 of record NC_091288.1, read on the forward strand.
CCTCTTCATAGAAGCTGATCAGATTAGTCTGACATGAACGGTCCCTAGTAAACCCGTGCTGATACTGGGTCATGAGGTTATTCCTCTTCAGATACTCCAGTATAGCATCCCTTAGAATGCCCTCCAGGATTTTACCCACAGTAGAGGTTAAGCTTACTGGCCTATAACTTCCGAGTTCAGTTTTTGTCCCCTTTTTGAATATTGGCACCACATTTGCTATACGCCAGTCCTGTGGTACAGACCCTGTTATTATGGAGTCTTTAAAGATTAAAAATAATGGTCTATCAATGACTGTACTTAATTCCTGCAGTACTCGAGGGTGTATCCCATCCGGGCCCGGAGATTTGTCAATTTTAGTGATTTTTAGACGCCGCCGCACTTCCTGCTGGGTTAAGCAGGTGACACTTAATGTGGAATTTTTATCACTAGTCATTTTGTCTGCCATGGGATTTTCTTGTGTAAATACTGATGAAAAAAAGTCATTTAGCATATTGGCCTTTTCCTCATCCTCATCCACCATTTCACCCAGACTATTTTTAAGGGGGCCAGCACTATCATTTTTTAGTTTCTTACTATTTATGTAGTTAAAGAATATTTTAGGATTATTTTTACTCTCTCTGGCAATGAGTCTCTCTGTCTCAATCTTTGCTGCCTTGATTTGCTTTTTACAGAATGTATTTAATTTTTTGTATTTATTTAATGCCTCCTCACTACATACTTCCTTTAATTCTCTAAATGCTTTCTTTTTGTCACTTATTGCGCCCCTTACAGCTCTATTTAGCCATATTGGTTTCCTCCTATTTCTAGTATGTTTATTCCCATACGGTATATACTGTGCACAGGTCCTATCCAGGATGCTAATAAACGTCTCCCATTTTCTTTGTGTATTTTTGTGTCTCGTCCCAGTTAATTGCACCAAGATCCTCTCTCATCTGTTGGAAATTTGCCCTCTTGAAATTTAGTGTCCTTGTAACCCCTCTATTACACATCTTTTTAAAGGATACATGAAAACTTATTATTTTGTGATCGCTATTTCCCAAGTGACCCCCAACCCTTATGTTTGATATGCGGTCTGACCTGTTGGTTAATATTAGGTCTAGCAGTGCCAACCTTCTTGTTGGGTCCTGAACCAGTTGTGAAAGGTAATTGTCTCTCATAGTTGTCAAACGATTACCTTTGCTGGAACTGCAGGTTTCTGTTCCCCAATCTATTTCAGGGTAGTTGAAGTCCCCCATAATAATGACTTCTCCTTGAGTCGCAGCTTCATCTATTTGCTTTACGAGGATATTCTCTATTGCTTCCATTAATTTTGGAGATTTATAACAAACCCCTATCAGTAATTTATTATTTTCCCCCTCCCCTTATCTCCACCCACAGGGATTCTACATTTTCATTAAATTCACCTATATTATCACGCAGGATGGGTTTTAAGGACGATTTTACATATAGACACACCTCTTCCCCTCGCTTATCTGTACGGTCATTTCTGAACAGGCTATAGCCCTGCAAGTTAACAGCCCAGTCATGGCTCTCATCCAGCCACGTTTCAGATATCCCCACCATGTCATAATTATGCTCCAACAACATTAGTTCTAATTCATCCATTTTGTTGGCAAGGCTTCTGGCATTAATATACATACATTTTATGTATTTCTCTGCACCTCTATTCTTTCTTAAATTATTAACTGTTCTAACCCCACCCCCCATGCCACCGCCACCCCCAACTTACTTATTTGTGCCCAGGTCTCTATCTGCACTATCTTCCCCTCCTATAAAATGAATACCCTCCCCCCCAATTCCTAGTTTAAACACTCCTCCAACCTTCTAGCCATTTTCTCCCCCAGCACAGCTGCATCCTCCCCATTGAGGTGCAGCCCGTCCTTAGCGTAGAGCCTGTAGCCAACTGAGAAGTCGTCCCAGTTCTGCAGGAACCCAAACCCCTCCTTCCTACACCAATTCTTGAGCCACTTATTAACCTCCCTAATCTCCCGTTGCCTCTCTGGCGTGGCACGTGGTACAGGCAGTATTTCGGAAAATACCACGTTGGAAGTCCTTGCTTTCAGCTTGCAGCCTAATTCCCTGAAATCATCTTTAAGGACCTTCCACCTACCTCTAACTTTGTCATTAGTGCCAATGTGCACCATGACTGGTGGGTCCTCACCAGCCCCTCCCAATAATCTGTCCACCCGATCAGCGATGTGTCGGACTCGAGCGCCAGGTAGGCAGCACACCATTCGACGATCCCTGTCTTTGTGACAGATTGCCCTATCTGTTCCCCTAATAATTGAGTCACCCACTACCAGCACCTGTCTGGCCTGCCCTGCTCTCCTATTTCCCTCCTTACTGGAGCAGTCACTCCTCCGGCTTTCAGAGGACATGCCTGGCTGCAGCAGTGCTACCCCTGTACTGGCACCCCCCTCATCTGCCAACTTAGCAAACTTATTGGGGTGTTCCAGATCAGGACTAGCCTCCCTGGCACTCTTCCCTCTACCCGGCCTTCTAACTGTCACCCAGCTTGCTACTTCACCATCCTGCAGCTCCATCCTACCATCCCCCCCCTCAACTGTCCCATTGAGCGTCTGCTCAGTGAGCAGAAGACTCCTCTCCATATTGTCTATGGATCTCAGTGTTGCCAGCTGCACATTTAGATTCAGAATCTGGGTTTCCAAATGCACAACGTGCTCACATCTCGCACAGCAGTATGCACCCTCGATCGGCTGCTCAAGGATTGCATACATGTGGCAAGATGTGCACTTGGTGGCATTAACAATAGTGGAGCACATTTCCTAATGGGGATTGTACCAGACAGAAAAATTAAATAAAAAAAAAATAAAAAATAAATACAAAGTATTAACAAAAAAAAAAAAACACAGCAATTCAGTAATTCCTCCCTTAGAAACTCCCTGACTCCAAAGTCACTGAATCACAAGTCACACTTACCGCCGTTCACACTCACACTCACACTCAGCTCGCTCACACTCGCTTTGCTGAAGATTTATAGATTTTTTTTTCTCTAGTTCCCTTAACAGCAATCCACCTTGCTGTCCAAATGCACTTCCAAAAAGTGAGAGCAGGAGTAGCGGATGGGAGTATTCATCAGCCGCTCCTGCACTGTAAATAAATAATTAAAAAAAGGAGTGGGTTCCCCTGTATTTTTGCTAACCAGCCAGACAAAATTCACAGCTGGGGGCTGCAACCCTCCGCTGTCAGCTTCAGCAAGGCTCAAGAATAGAGTGGTCCCTAAGCCGCATTTTTTATTATTTAAATAAGTAATTTTAAAAAATGGGGTGGGGTCCCCCCATTTTTGACAACCTACTTTGATAAAACAGACAGCTGGGGGCTGCTATTCTCAGGCTGTTAAGGGGCCATGGATATGCCCCCCCCCCCCCAGCCTAAAAATAGCAGCCAGCAGCTGCCCAGAAAAGGCACATATATTAGATGCGCCGATTCTGGCGCTTTGCCCGGCTGTTCCCACTTGCCCTGTAGGGGTGGCAAGTGGGGTTCATATTTGTGGGGTTGATGTCATTAAAGGAGATCAAGGGCTTCAGAGGAATTAGGCGAGGTCGTAAGTGTGGTTTAATTAAGATTATTAAAGATGTCTGTGTCTTTCATTCAATTAAATGACTTTATTCTTGCTGTGTCTTTATTTACTATATAACTATAGGATTAGTAATGGATAGGTGTCTTATAGACGCCTCTCCATTACTAAGGCGTGGGCTTGATATCACCTGACAATACAAAGGTGACATCAACCCCACAAATATTAACCCCACTTTCCACCATTACAGGGCAAGTGGGAAGAGCCGGGCAAAGCACCAAAATTGGCGCATCTAATAGTTGTGCCTTTTCTGGGCAGCTGCGGGCTGCTATTTTTAGGCTTTAACTTTGTTACCTCCGATCAGAGCTGAGCGCTCACGCTGTCTTTTGACAGCGTGGGAACTGCGGCTCTCTGACCGGCGGGGATGATTTCACTGCTGATCAGAAGCGGTGACTGCCGCGCTGTCATGCACATTACAGTGCAGCAACACTGGATGTTCAGGCCTCACATTCAAGTGAATGGGGTCCGGGTTTGGGTACTGTTCTGGTACACAAACCCGAACTTTTTGTAACATCTCTATCTTTCAGCCCATCTTTCATCCAATAGCCATCTCAGCCAACCCTCCCATACACAGGAGCGCATGCTCGGCCAAGATTGTCCGTGTTCTCTAGGAGAAATGTGCTGACTGATATATCGGGCAGCAACTTATCTCAGAGAGCAAAGTGATCAGCAATGCAAAATCAGGCATATCTGATAATCAGTCGGCCAGCGCCCCCATACACATTAGTGTCAGCCAAACCGGTCAAGATCTTAAGGTTCAGCTGCTTTACGCTAATGTGTATATGGGCTTAATATCTTAATATTTTGGCAATTAGCTGGGTCAATAACGTTCCACCCAGATACTGAACTAAATATTAATTTTTAAGGATCACACCTCTAAATCTATTAGAGTAAAGGAGGATCTGTCACCAGGTGAAAAGTAACTAGTTTTCCCTCTTATTTTATTCCCAATGCTTCCTTGAGTATGATGGTCTGTTTTTTAAAATCTGCCATACAATTCCAGAGATATGCACCCTAGTAGCGTAGCTACCAGAGGGGGAAAAGGGTGCAGTCACCCTGGCCCCGGGCTATGAGGGGCCCACCCAAAGCCCTACTACTTTTCAACTGTAGCAGCGTGTGCAGAGCAGTGAGTCACAATCTTCCTGCACTATCGCAGGCCACGTGGCCGCTATGTTTCCCGTGAGCTGGGGGACGATGGCACCAGCCCCGTCGCCCATCATCACCGTAAGTTCAACTGTACTGGCATCCTCTTCCATAATTCTTCCTCAGCATCTGAAGTCTCAGTGCAATGGCATTACTACATGGTCCTCGCTCGGCTGCGATGTTTCAGAACGCTTGCAGCAGAGATTGGAGCAACAAGGGAACAAGCTTGAGAGTGGAGTATTGTATTTCTTTTTTTCTTTTTTTTTTAAACAGGGAGAACATTATGATGGCCAAATCACTGTATGGAGGACTATGAGGAGTCATTATTCTGTATGGAGGACTGTGGGGAGTGCAGTATATTATATGAAGGACTATGGGCAGTGCATTATGCTATATGAGGGACTATGTGGGGGCTATTATAATATTTGGGGGCTATGTGGGAGCCTTTCTACTGTATGCAAACATTTATTCAGTGTGAATGCTAGTGCGTGGTCCATCGTATTATGTGGAGGGCTGTGCGTGGCCATTATACAGTGTGAAAAGGGGTGAGGTCATTATACTGTATGTAGGTGCATTATACTGAATAGAGGGCTGTGTGGGGGTCACCGTTGGGGGGTGAGGTACAGTAGTGTAATCATATTGTGTGTGTGGAAGAATTCACCGTTGGGGATATCTTACAGTGCTTGTAGGGAATTTTTGTTGACATCATACTTTATAAGTGCAGTGAGAGGGGAATTTAGGGCTCCAGCAGGAGGAAAATTAGAAGGCAGAGTACCACTGTCACGGGTGTGTCAGATGCAACAGACTGTTGTTCTGCATCTAGCTGCAGAAGGTCTCTGTATTTGGCATTACAGATGCCTCCTTAATCGTTTTGACTCTTGGACCCAGCGGCAACCTCCCTCCGGGTCTAGGTGACACACCTGGACCTGGGTGTTTATAAATCCCCAGTCTGCTGCAGAGTCTCCGGTGATATTCAGACTTTTCCCCTGAGAACGCTTGGAGCTATAACAGTCAGCTAACTTCCTCTCTGGAGCTGTTTGAGGACGTTTGGTGTTACCTCTCTGAGTCTGCTCAAGTGTCATGATCCCAATGGCAGGGGATCACAAAAATGACAAGCACAGATACAAACAAGCTCTAGGGCGATGGAACCTGAGCTGACCGCGACCCTAAACCTAACACACAAATAAAAGTAGCCGGGGAACGTGCCTACGATGATCCTAGACGTCTCGCTCCAGCCGAAGATCTAACTTCCCCTATCAGAAGAAACACAGACCTCTCTTGCCTCCAGAGAAATACCCCACAGCAAATAGCAGCCCCCCACATATAATGACGGTGAAATGAGAGGAAAGCACATACGTAGTATGAAAACAGTTTCAGCAAAATGAGGCCCGCTAAAGCTAGATAGCAGAGGATACAAAAGTGAACTGCGCGGTCAGCGAAAAACCCTTCAAAAAACCATCCTGAAATTACTTGAACTCATGTGCCAACTCGTGGTACATGAAAAGCAATTTCAGCCCACTAGAGCAACCAGCAGCAGAGAATCACATATCTGCAGGCTGGACTAAAAACCAAATTAAGCAAAACACAAAACAGGAAAATCCAAACTTAGCTTGTCCAGAAGGTTCTAGGAGCAGGGAGCAGAGGTAACAAGACACACTGGATACATTGATAACCGGCGAGGAAATGCCAGCAAAGCCAGGTTAAATAGGAAACTCCCATATGCTGATGGAACAGGTGGAACCCAGAAACCCAGGAAAGACAAGTCACCCAGTACCATCAGTAACCACCAGAGGGAGCCCAAAAACAGAACTCACAACAGTACCCCCCCTTGAGGAGGGGTCACCGAACCCTCACGAGAACCACCAGGGCGACCAGGATGAGCCCTATGAAAAGCGCGAACCAAATCATCAGCATGAACATCCGAGGCAACCACCCAAGAATTATCCTCCTGACCATAACCCTTCCACTTGACCAAATACTGGAGTTTCCGTCTGGAAACACGAGAATCCAAGATCTTCTCCACAACATACTCCAATTCTCCCTCCACCAGCACTGGAGCAGGAGGCTCAAGCGAAGGAACAACAGGTACCTCATACTTCCGCAACAACGACCGATGGAACACATTATGAATAGCAAACGATGCCGGGAGATCCAAACGAAACGACACAGGGTTAAGAATTTCCAAGATCCTATAGGGACCGATGAACCGAGGCTTGAACTTAGGAGAAGAGACCTTCATAGGAACAAAACGAGAAGACAACCACACCAAGTCACCAACAAGAAGTCGAGGACCCACGCGGCGACGGCGATTAGCAAACTGCTGAGCCTTCTCCTGGGACAACTTCAAATTGTCCACCACATGACTCCAAATCCGATGCAACCTATCCACCACCATGTCCACTCCAGGACAATCAGAAGGTTCCACCTGACCAGAGGAAAAACGAGGATGAAACCCCGAATTACAAAAGAAAGGAGAAACCAAGGTAGCAGAACTAGCCCGATTATTAAGGGCAAACTCGGCCAGCGGCAAAAAGGTAACCCAGTCATCCTGATCAGCAGAAACAAAACACCTTAAATAAGTTTCCAAGGTCTGATTAGTTCGTTCAGTCTGGCCATTCGTCTGAGGATGGAATGCAGACGAAAAGGACAAATCAATTCCCATCTTAGCACAGAACGTCCGCCAAAATCTAGACACAAACTGGGATCCCCTGTCAGAAACGATGTTCTCAGGAATCCCATGCAAACGAACCACATTCTGAAAAAACAGAGGGACCAACTCAGAGGAGGAAGGCAACTTAGGCAAGGGTACCAGATGAACCATTTTAGAAAAGCGATCACACACAACCCAGATGACGGACATTTTTTGAGAGACAGGGAGATCCGAAATAAAGTCCATGGAAATGTGCATCTAAGGCCTCTTCGGGATAGGCAAAGGTGACAACAATCCACTGGCCCGAGAACAGCAAGGCTTAGCCCGAGCGCAAACCTCACAAGACTGCACAAAAGAACGCACATCCCTCGACAAGGAAGGCCACCAAAAAGACCTGGCCACCAAGTCTCTAGTACCAAATATTCCAGGATGACCTGCCAACGCAGAAGAATGGACCTCGGAGATGACTCTACTGGTCCAATTATCCGGAACAAACAGTCTCTCAGGCGGACAACGATCAGGTTTACCCGCCTGAAACTCCTGCAAAGCACGTCGCAAGTCTGGGGAGACAGCAGACAAAATCACCCCATCCCTAAGGATACCAGAGGGCTCAGAATTTCCAAGGGAGTCAGGCACAAAACTCCTAGAAAGAGCATCCGCCTTCACATTCTTTGAACCTGGCAGGTATGAAACCACAAAATTGAAACGAGAGAAAAACAGTGACCAACGAGCCTGTCTAGGATTCAGACGCCTGGCAGACTCAAGGTAAATCAAATTTTTGTGATCAGTCAAGACCACCACACGATGTCTAGCACCCTCTAGCCAATGACGCCACTCCTCAAATGCCCACTTCATGGCCAAAAGTTCCCGATTACCAACATCATAATTCCGCTCAGCCGGCGAAAACTTTCTAGAAAAAAACGCGCATGGCTTCATCACTGAGCCATCGGAGCTTCTCTGTGACAAAACCGCCCCCGCTCCAATCTCGGAAGCATCAACCTCAACCTGAAAAGGGAGCGAAACATCTGGCTGACGCAACACAGGAGCAGAAGAAAACCGGCGCTTAAGTTCCTGAAAGGCCTCCACAGCCGCAGGAGACCAATTAGCAACATCAGCACCCTTCTTAGTCAAATCCGTCAAAGGCTTAACAACACTAGAAAAATTAGTTATAAAACGACGATAGAAATTAGCAAAACCCAAGAACTTCTGTAGACTCTTAAGAGATGTAGGCTGCGTCCAGTCACAAATAGCCTGAACCTTGACGGGATCCATCTCAATAGTAGAAGGGGAAAAAATATACCCCAAGAAAGAAATCTTCTGGACTCCAAAGAGACACTTTGAGCCTTTTACAAACAAGGAATTGGCCCGCAGGACCTGAAACACCTTCCTGACCTGCTGAACATGAGACTCCCAGTCATCAGAAAAAAACAAAATATCATCCAAATACACAATCATAAATTTATCCAGATATTCACGGAAAATATCGTGCATAAAGGACTGGAAGACTGAAGGAGCATTAGAAAGTCCAAAAGGCATTACCAAATACTCAAAATGGCCCTCAGGCGTATTAAATGCGGTTTTCCACTCATCACCTTGCTTTATTCGTATAAGATTATACGCACCCCGAAGATCAATCTTAGTGAACCATTTAGCCCCCTTAATGCGAGCAAACAAATCAGTCAACAATGGCAAAGGATACTGATATTTTACGGTAATCTTATTCAAAAGACGATAATCTATACAAGGCCTCAAGGAACCATCTTTTTTGGCCACGAAAAAAAAACCTGCTCCCAAAGGGGACAAAGATGGACGGATATGTCCCTTTTCCAAGGACTCCTTAACATAATCCCGCATAGCAGTATGCTCTGGCACTGACAGATTGAACAAACGACCTTTAGGAAATTTACTGCCTGGAATAAAATTTATAGCACAATCGCAATCCCTGTGAGGAGGAAGCGAACTGAGCTTAGGCTCCTCAAAAACATCCCGATAGTCAGACAAAAACACAGGAATCTCAGAAGGAGTAGATGAAGCGATAGAAATCGGAGGTGCATCATCATGAACCCCCTGACAACCCCAGCTTAACACAGACATTGATTTCCAGTCAAGGACTGGATTATGAGTTTGTAACCATGGCAGACCAAGTACTAGAACATCATGCAAATTATACAGTACCAGGAAGCGAATCACCTCCTGATGAACGGGAGTCATACGCATGGTCACTTGTGTCCAGTACTGAGGTTTATTCATAGCCAAAGGTGTAGAGTCAATTCCCTTCAAAGGAATAGGGACTTCCAGAGGCTCCAGACTAAACCCACAGCGATTGGCAAATGACCAATCCATAAGACTCAGGGCAGCGCCTGAATCCACATAGGCATCGACGGAAATGGATGATAATGAACAAATCAGAGTCACAGACAGAATGAACTTAGACTGTAAAGTACTAATGGCAACAGACTTATCAACCTTTTTTGTGCGTTTAGAGCATGCTGATATAACATGAGCTGAATCACCACAATAAAAGCACAACCCTTTTTTCCGCCTATACTTTTGCCGTTCACTTCTGGACTGAATTCTATCACATTGCATTATCTCAGGTGACGGTTCAGACGACACCGCCAAATGATGCACAGGTTTGCGCTCCCGTAAACGCCGATCAATCTGAACAGCCATAGTCATAGACTCATTCAGACCAGCAGGCGCAGGGAACCCCACCATAACATCTTTAATGGCCTCAGAAAGGCCATCTCTAAACTTTGCAGCCAGAGCGCACTCATTCCACTGAGTAAGTACCGACCACTTCCGAAATTTTTGACAATAAATTTCTGCTTCATCTTGCCCCTGAGAGAGGGCCAACAAAGCTTTTTCAGCCTGAATCTCTTGGTTAGGTTCCTCATAGAGCAAACCCAATGCCAGAAAAAACGCATCCGCATTAAGCAACGCAGGGTCCCCTGGTGCCAATGCAACTGCCCAATCCTGAGGGTCACCCCGCAGGAAATATATAATTATCTTGACTTGCTGAGCAGGGTCTCCAGAGGAGCGAGATTTCAAAGAAAGAAACAACTTGCAATTGTTCCTAAAATTCAGAAAACGAGATCTATCTCCAGAAAAAAACTCTGGGACAGGAATTCTAGGTTCAGACATAGGAGCATGTACAACAAAATCCTGTATATCTTGAACCTTAGCGGCAAGATTATTCAGGCTGGAAGCCAAACTCTGGACGTCCATGATAAACAGCTGAGATCAGAGCCATTCAAAGATTAAGAGGAGGAGGAAGTAGCCAGGCTGCAATAAGGCTAGGCAGCAAACTCTGAGGGAAAGGGGGAAAAAAAAAAAAAAAAACTTCCTCAGACTACTTATCCTCCTACTTCAGCCAATACAATTAACACTTTGTGGGCCGGTTATACTGTCATGATCCCAATGGCAGGGGATCACAAAAATGACAAGCACAGATACAAACAAGCTCTAGGGCGATGGAACCTGAGCTGACCGCGACCCTAAACCTAACACACAAATAAAAGTAGCCGGGGAACGTGCCTACGATGATCCTAGACGTCTCGCTCCAGCCGAAGATCTAACTTCCCCTATCAGAAGAAACACAGACCTCTCTTGCCTCCAGAGAAATACCCCACAGCAAATAGCAGCCCCCCACATATAATGACGTCGAAATGAGAGGAAAGCACATACGTAGTATGAAAACAGTTTCAGCAAAATGAGGCCCGCTAAAGCTAGATAGCAGAGGATACAAAAGTGAACTGCGCGGTCAGCGAAAAACCCTTCAAAAAACCATCCTGAAATTACTTGAACTCATGTGCCAACTCATGGTACTTGAAAAGCAATTTCAGCCCACTAGAGCAACCAGCAGCAGAGAATCACATATCTGCAGGCTGGACTAAAAACCAAATTAAGCAAAACACAAAACAGGAAAATCCAAACTTAGCTTGTCCAGAAGGTTCTAGGAGCAGGGAGCAGAGGTAACAAGACACACTGGATACATTGATAACCGGCGAGGAAATGCCAGCAAAGCCAGGTTAAATAGGAAACTCCCATATGCTGATGGAACAGGTGGAACCCAGAAACCCAGGAAAGACAAGTCACCCAGTACCATCAGTAACCACCAGAGGGAGCCCAAAAACAGAACTCACAACACTCAAGCTAACTTCATTCCCCTTGTCTGTCTACCTTTTAGTCTTTAGTTTTAAGTGGGACTGACCAGTGCTCATCCCAATCCATCTCTACACAGGGCTTAGCTCTAGGGAGATACAGGGCTTTGGTCTCCTGCTCATCAATTGGTGAGTAACCAATTTAGGGATGGTAGGGCAGGTAGGGTGTTATTAGATCTGCCTAGGGGTCTTCACTCACCGTTTCCCTAGTGTCTGAGCTTCCTTCCCCTTATCCCTTCATGTTGCACGTAGTCTTTCCCACACTGTGCGTGACAACCAGTCAAAAAGAAAGCATTTGCACTACTAAAGCAGGATGGCACCATTGAAGCTCTAAAAAACTATAGGGAGAAAAATACTTTATCTAAAAAACTAATTAAAGCTGCCAAAAAGGAAACAGAGAAGCACATTGCTAAGGAGAGTAAAACTAATCCCAAACTGTTCTTCAACTATATCAATAGTAAAAGAATAAAAACTGAAAATGTAGGCCCCTTAAAAAATAGTGAGGAAAGAATGGTTGTAGATGACGAGGAAAAAGCTAACATATTAAACACCTTCTTCTCCACGGTATTCACGGTGGAAAATGAAATGCTAGGTGAAATCCCAAGAAACAATGAAAACCCTATATTAAGGGTCACCAATCTAACCCAAGAAGAGGTGCGAAACCGGCTAAATAAGATTAAAATAGATAAATCTCCGGGTCCGGATGGCATACACCCACGAGTACTAAGAGAACTAAGTAATGTAATAGATAAACCATTATTTCTTATTTTTAGGGACTCTATAGCGACAGGGTCTGTTCCGCAGGACTGGCGCATAGCAAATGTGGTGCCAATATTCAAAAAGGGCTCTAAAAGTGAACCTGGAAATTATAGGCCAGTAAGTCTAACCTCTATTGTTGGTAAAATATTTGAAGGGTTTCTGAGGGATGTTATTCTGGATTATCTCAATGAGAATAACTGTTTAACTCCATATCAGCATGGGTTTATGAGAAATCGCTCCTGTCAAACCAATCTAATCAGTTTTTATGAAGAGGTAAGCTATAGGCTGGACCACGGTGAGTCATTGGACGTGGTATATCTCGATTTTTCCAAAGCGTTTGATACCGTGCCGCACAAGAGGTTGGTACACAAAATGAGAATGCTTGGTCTGGGGGAAAATGTGTGTAAATGGGTTAATAACTGGCTTAGTGATAGAAAGCAGAGGGTGGTTATAAATGGTATAGTCTCTAACTGGGTCGCTGTGACCAGTGGGGTACCGCAGGGGTCGGTATTGGGACCTGTTCTCTTCAACATATTCATTAATGATCTGGTAGAAGGTTTACACAGTAAAATATCGATATTTGCAGATGATACAAAACTATGTAAAGCAGTTAATACAAGAGAAGATAGTATTCTGCTACAGATGGATCTGGATAAGTTGGAAACTTGAGCTGAAAGGTGGCAGATGAGGTTTAACAATGATAAATGTAAGGTTATACACATGGGAAGAAGGAATCAATATCACCATTACACACTGAATGGGAAACCACTGGGTAAATCTGACAGGGAGAAGGACTTGGGGATCCTAGTTAATGATAAACTTACCTGGAGCAGCCAGTGCCAGGCAGCAGCTGCCAAGGCAAACAGGATCATGGGGTGCATTAAAAGAGGTCTGGATACACATGATGAGAGCATTATACTGCCTCTGTACAAATCCCTAGTTAGACCGCACATGGAGTACTGTGTCCAGTTTTGGGCACCGGTGCTCAGGAAGGATATAATGGAAGTAGAGAGAGTACAAAGGAGGGCAACAAAATTAATAAAGGGGATGGGAGAACTACAATACCCAGATAGATTAGCGAAATTAGGATTATTTAGTCTAGAAAAAAGACGACTGAGGGGCGATCTAATAACCATGTATAAGTATATAAGGGGACAATACAAATATCTCGCTGAGGATCTGTTTATACCAAGGAAGGTGACGGGCACAAGGGGGCATTCTTTGCGTCTGGAGGAGAGAAGGTTTTTCCACCAACATAGAAGAGGATTCTTTACTGTTAGGGCAGTGAGAATCTGGAATTGCTTGCCTGAGGAGGTGGTGATGGCGAACTCAGTCGAGGGGTTCAAGAGAGGCCTGGATGTCTTCCTGGAGCAGAACAATATTGTATCATACAATTATTAGGTTCTGTAGATCTGGGGATTTATTATGATGGAATATAGGCTGAACTGGATGGACAAATGTCTTTTTTCGGCCTTACTAACTATGTTACTATGTTACTATGTTAACCACACAGTAGGCACAGTAAGATAGTAGGATATCAGCAGGATAAGGAGTATGTGCAGGTTTGGAATAGATGGGGACGGTGCTCGAAATGTGAGAAGTCATGTGTCTCTTTGTTGTCATCTGTGCAGCCAAGTCCTGTATGGAAGAAGTGGTCATGTCAGTCTGGGCCAGATCGAAAAGATAGGGAAAAGTGAATGACTTCAGCAGAAAGGACGTCAACTGTAAGTCACTATCTCTTACTGTACTGTAATCTCTTATGCTCTGCAGGACTGGTTACTAACAGTATATGGTCACCATATTATAAATACAACCCAACATGGAAAACATAAATACTAATCTCTCACACATGCTCAACACCAAGTGGGGGAGCTAATAGCGGACAGACCAACCAAAACCAACAAGGACACTCCAAAAGATGAATAGGAGCAGAACAATATTGTATCATACAATTATTAGGTTCTGTAGAAGGACGTAGATCTGGGTATTTATTATGATGGAATATAGGCTGAACTGGATGGACAAATGTCTTTTTTCGGCCTTACTAACTATGTTACTATGTTACTATGTTACTAATCCTTACACCCAGAGAAAGAGAGCGGAGTACAAGTCCAAAGTATTTAAAAAGATACAAGTTTATTACAGACTAGCTGAAGAGCCCGGCGTTGCCTGGGCATAATAAATATCTGTGGTTAGTTATAGCACCTCACTTCTCTTATTTTCCCATCACGCCTCTCATTTTCCCAATCACATCTTTCATTTTCCCCCTCATATCTCTCATTTTCTCCCTTACAACTCTCATTTTCTCCCTCACTCCTCTCATTCCCCCCTAACACTTGTTGTCAGTTCGACCTCACATCTGTCATTTTCCGATCACTCCACTATTTTCCCTCACTCCTCTTTCGACCCCACATCTGTCATTTTCCCTCACTCCTCTCATTTTGCACTCACACCTTTTCATTTTCACCTCAGTATATACATGTTTGTCATCTCCCTTATATATAGTATACACCTGTATGTCATCTCCTGTATATAGTATATACCTGTATGTCATCTCCCCTGTATATATAATATACCTGCTGTGTCATCTCCCCTGTATATAGTATATACCTGTATGTCATCTCCTCCTTTATATAGTATATACCTGTATGTCATCTCCTTCTATATATAGTATATACCTGTATGTCATCTCCTCCTGTATATAGTATATACCTGTGTGTCATCTCCCCTGTATATAGTATATATATGTGTGTCATCTCCTCCTGTATATAGTATATACCTGTGTGTCATCTCCCCTGTATATAGTATATATCTGTGTGTCATCTTCTCCTGTATATAGTATATACCTGTAGGTCATCTGCTCCTGTATATAGTATATACCTGTGTGTCATCTCCTCCTGTATATAGTATGTACCTGTATGTCATCTCCTCTATATAGTATATACCTGTGTGTCATCTCTCCTGTATATAGTATATATCTGTGTGTCATCTCCCCTGTATATAGTATATACCTGTGTGTCATCTCCTCCTGTATTAGACCTCATTCACACATTATTTGCTCAGTATTTTTACCTCAGTATTTGTAAGCTAAATTGGCAGCCTGATAAATCCCCAGCCAACAGGAAGCCCTCCCCCTGGCAGTATATATTAGCTCACACATACACATAATAGACAGGTCATGTGACTGACAGCTGCCGTATTTCCTATATGGTACATTTGTTGCTCTTGTAGTTTGTCTGCTTATTAATCTAATTTTTATTTTTGAAGGATAATACCAGACTTGTGTGTGTTTTAGGGCGAGTTTCGTTTGTCAAGTTGTGTGTGTTGAGTTGCGTGTGGCAACATGCATGTAGCGACTTTTGTGAGATGAGTTTTGTGTGGCGACATGCGTGTAGCAACTTTTTGTGTGTCGAGCTGCATGTGACAGGTTAGTCATTTTGTGTGTGTCCATATCCCCGTGTGTGGTGAGTATCCCATGTCGGGGCCCCACCTTAGCAACTGTACGGTATATACTCTTTGGCGCCATCGCTCTCACTCTTTAAGTCCCCCTTGTTCACATCTGGCAGCTGTAAATTTGCCTCCAACACTTTTCCTTTTACTTTTTCCCCATTATGTAGATAGGGGCAAAATTGTTTGGTGAATTGGAAAGCGCGGGGTTAAAATTTCGCCTCACAACATAGCCTATGATGCTCTCAGGGACCAGACGTGTGACTGTGCAAAATTTTGTGGCTGTAGCTGCGACGCCTCCAACACTTTTCCTTTCACTTTTTCCCCATTATGTAGATAGGGGCAAAATTGTTTGGTGAATTGGAAAGCGCGGGGTTAAAATTTCACCTCACAACATAGCCTATGACGCTCCCGGGGTCCAGACGTGTGACTGTGCAAAATTTTGTGGCTGTAGCTGCGACGGTGCAGATGCCAATCCCGGACATACATACATACATACACACACACACACACACACACACACACATTCAGCTTTATATAGTAGATTTGCTCACAGACAAAGAGTAAAGTTAAATATAATATCAGAAAATGACATGTTCAGTGAGGAGAGCGGAGGTAGATCAAAACAGTGTGTCATCCTGAAAATACCACATGACATTATACAATAAAGTGCTTAGTGCTTTGTAAATAAATGAGAGAAAACACAAGGACAGGGTGGTGGGTATGGCTAATATAGAAGTTCTAAAAGCCTAGAGTCAAGTACCCTATCAATATGAAGACTTCCCAAACCCTGGGTTCCTTACTCATTTTGTGGTATATCAGGATCCACACAGTGCAGCCCCAACGTGCATTTCGCGCCGGCTTCGTCAGGGGGCGGTGCTGCAATGTGTGTACGGCGCGTTCTTATATAGATCACCCAATTATCCTAGATGAGTAACTCATTGTGGAGCATGTGTTCCGTCAGCCACGCCGGGACATGCATTGCTTCCGGCATCCACGATGGCGCTGCGGTATTACCCATATAAAACATAAAAATTATCATTTATATTATGTGAGGAAACTTATATAAAAAATAAAAGAGGAAAAACAGGAACCACATTAGATGTAAAACAAAGGGGCCTCCTGTTTCATAGTTGATCACATCAGAAGTTTTTCATCGAGGATAATATAAGGGAGATCCATCACCAAAATACAGGACCAATTAGATTGTTTCCACAGGAATAAATGCGTCATCACATGCAAGATAAGAACATGCTAAAATAACAAAATATCAAAAGAAAAGAAGAAAAAACAACTTAGGAAACACAAAACAGACACATAAAATTAAAACTAGAGACAATTCACTATAAAAAGGAACTAAAGCTCAGTTGCTCATTTAAGCCTGCCGGGGTCATGATAACCTGGCACTGCCATCTGAGGTTAATCATCTAGGCATCATGTTCAGCTCAGGCGGTGGCATGCGGCTTGAGTATTCAGTTAAGGTACCTTCACACATAACGATATTGTTAACGATATCGTTGCTTTTTGTGACGTAGCAACGATATCGTTAATAAAATCGTTATGTGTGTCAGCGACCAACGATCAGGCCCCTGCTGGGAGATCGTTGGTCGCTGAATAAAGTCCAGAACTTTATTTCGTCGCTGGACTCCTACTGACATCGCTGGATCGGCGTGTGTGACACCGATCCAGCGATGTCTTCACTGGTAACCAGGGTAAACATCGGGTAACTAAGCGCAGGGCTGCGCTTAGTAACCCGATGTTTACCCTGGTTACCATCCTAAAAGTTAAAAAAAACAAACACTTCATACTTACCTACCGCTGTCTGTCCTCCAGCGCTGCGCTCTGCACTCCTCCTGTTCTGGCTGTGAGCGTCGGTCAGCCAGAAAGCAGAGCGGTGACGTCACCGCTCTGCTTTCCGGCCGCTGTGCTCACAGCCAGCACAGGAGGAGAGCAGAGCACAGCGCTGGAGGACAGACAGCGGTAGGTAAGTATGTAGTGTTTGTTTTTTTTAACTTTTAGGATGGTAACCAGGGTAAACATCGGGTTACTAAGCGCGGCCCTGCGCTTAGTTACTCGATGTTTACCCTGGTTACCGGCATCGTTGGTCGCTGGAGAGCTGTCTGTGTGACAGCTCTCCAGCGACCAAACAGCGACGCTGCAGCGATCCGGATCGTTGTCAGTATCGCTGCAGCGTCGCTTAATGTGAAGGGGCCTTAAGTTTGTGTAGTTGCATACATGGAGCTGCGCTGAAACTAATGTCTCCGAGAAAGGCGCAAGTGTTGCTCATTTGTTAGTATGTGTGGTATGGCCCTCAATTATTACGTTACTGGGATAGAAGAGGACAGTGGTTACTGATAAGATTCTATGTATATGGGAGTGGAGATGATTAGGTGGGAGGGCTAAGCCTCTAGCTACTCACGATTCTTTCCCCACCACTCTCCACACACAGAATCATATCAGTGGCAGTTGCCTTCTCTTTTCTCAGTAATGTAACACTCTGTCTTCACTAAACACAGATCTTACCCATGAACTGAGAATGAATTAGTCCTGGTGGAGACAGAAGCAAGTGTCTCTGAAAAAATATATTACAAAGTTTCTTATTTTCAGGAGTACTAATGATTTATGATATAAAAATTAAAACAATGGTTACATTTTAACCCCTTCCCAACATGTGCCGTACATATACTGCTCTGCGGGAGTTGAGTTCCCGCAAAGAGAAGTAACGTTTGTGGAGCTTTATGCGATGCAAATAACTGTATGGAGTATCTTATGGGGCCATAAGCAACGTTTGTGGAACATTACATGGGGCAAATATCTTTATGGAGCATCTTATGGGGCCAAAATCAGCATTAGTGCAGCATTATATGTGGCAAATGTCTGTATGGAGCATCTTATGGGGCTATAATCCGCATTTGTGCAGCATTACATGGGGCAAATGTCTGTATGGAGCATCTTATGGGGCCATAATCCGCATTTGTGCAGCATTACATGGGGCAAATGTCTGTATGGAGCATCTTATGGGGCCATAATCCGCATTTGTGCAGCATTATATGGGGCATGTTTTAATATGGAGCATCTTATAGAGTCCATCATAAACTGTATGGAGCATTTTATGGGACGTATTTTGTATGGAGCATCTTATGGGGCCCATCATAAACTGTATGGAGCATTATATGGGGCTACTGTTTCAATATGGATATTCAAAAACACTTAACCTACTGATGTCTCAATTAATTTTACTTTTATTGGTATCTATTTTCATTTTTGACATTTACCGGTAGCTGCTGCATTTCCCACCCTAGGCTTCTACTCGAGTCATTACGTTTTCCCAGTTATTTGTGGCAAAATTAGGGGGGTCGGCTTATACTCGGGTCGGCTTATACTCAAGTATATACGGTAACTCTCTGATTTAAGGACATAAAAATTTAAAGTTCGAAAATTGCAAAAGTTTCAACATTTTCGCCAAAATTCTGCTTTTTTTCACAAAAAAGTCATATTATTATTATTTATTTATATAGCACCATTGATTCCATGGTGCTGTACATGAGAAGGGGTTACATACAAATTACAGATATCACTTACAGTAAGCAAACTAACAATGACAGACTGATACAGAACAGAGAAGACCATGCCCTTGCGGGCTTACATTCTACTGGATGGTGGGGAAGGAGACAATAGGTTGAGGGTTGCAGCAGCTCCAGTGTTGGTGAGGCAGTAGCTCGGTAGTGATGAGGAGGCAAACGGGGTCAGTGCAGGCTGTAAGCTTTACTGAAGAGGTGGGTTTTCAGGTTCCATCTGAAGGATCCGAATGTGGTTGATAGTCGGACGTGTTGGCGCAAAAAATTCCAGAGGATGGAGGATATTCGGGAGAAGTCTTGGAGGCGGTTGGGTGAGCAGCGAATAAGTGTGAAAGAGAGAAGGAGGTCTTGGGAGGACCGAAGATTGTGTGAGGGAAGATATCGGCAGATTAGTTCAGAGATATATGGAGGAGACAGGTTATGGATGGCTTTGTAGGTCAGTATTCTTAATATGAACTGGATAAGCTGAGGGAATGGGAGGCAGTGAAGAGATTTGCAGAGGGGGGAAGCGGAGGAGTAGCGAGGAGAGAGGTGACTTAGTCGGGCAGCAAAGTTAAGGATGGAATGGAGAGGTGCAAGGGTGTTAGCAGGGAGGCCACAGAAAAGGATGTTGCAGTAGTCGAGGCGGGAGATGATGAGGGCATGCACAAGCATTTTAGTAGACTGACGGTTTAGGAAAGGACAAATTCTGGAGATATTTGAGCTGGAGGTGACAGGAGATGGAAAGAGCTTGAATGTGCGGTTTGAAGGACAGGGCAGAGTCAAGGGTTACTCCGAGGCAGTGGACTTCCGGTACGGGAAGAGCGTGATGTCGTTAATTGCAATAGATAGGTCAGGTAAGGAAGATCTAGGAGATGGAGGAAAGATGATGAGTTCAGCTTTATTCACACTGAGTTTGAGGAAGCGAGAGGAGAAGAAGGAGGATGTGGCTGATAGACACTCCGGGATTCTGGACAGCAGAGAGGTGACGTCTGGGGCAGAGAGGTGACGTCTGGTGCAGAGAGGTAGATCTGAGGGTCATCAGCATAAATGTGGTACTGGAATCCATGAGACTTTATGAGTTCTCCCAGGCCAAGTGTATAGATTGAGAAAAATAGGAGTCCTAGAACAGAGAGAGGGTGGGATGAGGAGGTAGTGTGGGAGTGGAAAACGCTGAATGTGCAGTTGGAAAGGTATGAGGAGATCCAGGATAGGGCAAAGTCTTTGATGCCAAAGGAGGAGAGGATCTGTAGAAGGAGGCAGTGGTCAACTGTGTCAAATTCAGAGGACAGATCTAGAAGGAGGAGTATTGTCCGATGGCGTTGGCTGTAAGTAGGTCGTTAGTAATTTTGGTCAGGGCTATCTCAGTTGAGTGATGGGGGCGGAAACCAGATTGTAGATTGTCAAAGAGCAAGTTAGATGAGAGGTGGGAAGAAAGTTCAGAATGGACGTGCTGCTCCAGGAGTTTGGAATTGAATGGGAGCAGTGATATTGGGCAATAGCTGGACATAGCAGTTGGATCGAGCGTGGGTTTTTTAAGGATAGGCGTGATTGTGGCATGTTTGAAAGCAGAAGGGAAGGTACCAGAAGTTAGTGATAGGTTGAAGAGGTGGGTTAGGGATGGGATAAGAGTGGCGGTGAGGTTGGGGAGGAGGTGGGATGGGGTCGAGCACACAGGTGGTTAGATGCAATCTGGAGAGGAGACAATTAACCTCCCCTTCAGAGATGTTGGATAGGGAGGTTATGGCGTTTGGGCACTGGTCTGGTATACTAAGGGGTTGTGGTGGTTGAACAATGAAGACTTGCCTTGTTTGGTCGATCTTATTTTTAACCCCTTCATGACCCAGCCTATTTTGACCTTAAAGACCTTGCCGTTTTTTGCAATTCTGACCAGTGTCCCTTTATGAGGTAATAACTCAGGAACGCTTCAATGGATCCTAGCGGTTCTGAGATTGTTTTTTCGTGACATATTGGGCTTCGTGATAGTGGTAAATTTAGGTCAATAAATTCTGTGTTTATTTGTGATAAAAACGGAAATTTGGCGAAAATTTCGCAATTTTCACATTTTGAATTTTTATTCTGTTAAACCAGAGTTTTGTGACACAAAATAGTTAATAAATAACATTTCCCACATGTATACTTTACATCAGCACAATTTTGGAAACAAATTTTTTTTTTGCTAGGAAGTTATAAGGGTTAAAATTTGACCAGCGATTTCTCATTTTTACAACGAAATTTACAAAACCATTTTTTTGAGGGACCACTTCACATTTGAAGTCAGTTTGAGGGGTCTAAATGGCTGAAAATACCCAAAAGTGACACCATTCTAAAAACTGCACCCCTCAAGGTGCACAAAACCACATTCTAGAAGTTAATTAACCCTTCAGGTGCTTTACAGCAGCAGAAGCAACATGGAAGGAAAAAATGAACATTTAACTTTTTAGTCACAAAAATGATTTTTCAGCAACAATTTTTTTATTTTCCCAATGGTAAAAGGAGAAACTGAACAACGAAAGTTGTTGTCCAATTTGTCCTGAGTACGCTGATACCGCATATGTGGGGGTAAACCACTGTTTGGGCGCACGGCAGGGCTTGGAAGGGAAGGAGCGCCATTTGACTTTTTGAATGAAAAATTGGCTGCACTCTTTAGCGGACACCATGTCACGTTTGGAGAGACCCTGTGTGCCTAAACATTGGAGCTCCCCCACAAGGAACTTATCTACATGCATAGTGAGCCCTTTAAACCCCCAGGTGCTTCACAAATTGATCCGTAAAAATGAAAAAGTACTTTTTTTTCACAAAAAAATTATTTTAGCCTCAATTTTTTCATTTTCACATGGACAACAGGATAAAATGGATCCTAAAATTTGTTGGGCAATTTCTCCTGAGTACACCGATACCTCACATGTGGGGGTAAACCACTGTTTGGGCACATGGTAAGGCTCGGAAGGGAAGGAGCGCCATTTGACTTTTTGAATGAAAAATTATCTCCATCGTTAGCGGACACCATGTCGCGTTTGGAGAGACCCTGTGTGCCTAAACATTGGAGCTCCCCCACAAGTGACCCCATTTTGGAAACTGGACCCCCCAAGGAACTTATCTAGATGCCTAGTCAGCACTTTAAACCCCCAGGTGCTTCACAAATTGATCCGTAAAAATGAAAAAGTTCTTTTTTTTCACAAAAAAATTTTTTTCGCCTCAATTTTTTCATTTTCACATGGGCAATAGGATAAAATGGATCCTAAAATTTGTTGAGCAATTTCTCCCGAGTACGCCGATACCTCATATGTGGGGGTAAACCACTGTTTGGGCACACGGCAGGGCTCGGAAGGGAAGGCGCGCCTTTTGACTTTTTTAATGGAAAATTAGCTCCAATTGTTAGCGGACACCATGTCGCGTTTGGAGAGCCCCTGTGTGCCTAAACATTGGAGCTCCCCCACAAGTGACCCCATTTTGGAAACTAGACCCCCCAAGGAACTTATCTAGATGCATACTGAGCACTTTAAACCCCCAGGTGCTTCACAGAAGTTTATAATGCAGAGCCATGAAAATCAAAAATAATTTTTCTTTTCTCAAAAATGATTTTTTAGCCTGGAATTTCCTATTTTCCCAATGGTAATAGGAGAAATTGGACCACAAATGTTGTTGTCCAGTTTGTCCTGAGTACGCAGATACCCGATATGTGGGGGTAAACCACTGTTTGGGCGCACGGCAGGGCTCAGAAGGGAAGGCACGCCATTTGGCTTTTTAAATGGAAAATTAGCTCCAATCATTAGCGGACACCATGTCGCGTTTGGAGAGCCCCTGTGTGCCTAAACATTGGAGCTCCCCCACAAGTGACCCCATTTTGGAAACTAGACCCCCAAAGGAACTAATCTAGATGTGTGGTGAGGACTTTGAACCCTCAAGTGCTTCACAGAAGTTTATAACGCAGAGCCATGAAAATAAAAAAAAAAATTGTTTTCTCAAAAATGATTTTTTAGCCCGCAATTTTTTATTTTCCCAAGGGTAACAGGACAAATTTGACCCCAAAAGTTGTTGTCCAGTTTCTCCTGAGTACGCTGATACCCCATATGTGGGGGTAAACCACTGTTTAGGCACATGCTGGGGCTCGGAAGTGAAGTAGTGACGTTTTGAAATGCAGACTTTGATGGAATGCTCTGCGGGCGTCACGATGCGTTTGCAGAGCCCCTGATGTGGCTAAACAGTAGAAACCCCCCACAAGTGACCCCATTTTGGAAACTAGACCCCCCCAAGGAACTTATCTAGATGTGAGGTGAGCACTTTGAACCCCCAAGTGCTTCACAGAAGTTTATAACGCAGAGCCGTGAAAATAATAAATACGTTTTCTTTCCTCAAAAATAATATTTTAGCCCAGAATTTTTTATTTTCCCAAGGGTTACAGGAGATATTGGAATACAAAAGTTGTTGTCCAGTTTCTCCTGAGTAAGCTGATACCCCATGTGTGGGGGTAAACCACTGTTTTGGCACACGTCGGGGCTCAGAAGGGAAGTAGTGACTTTTGAAATGCAGACTTTGATGGAATGGTCTGTGGGCGTCACGTTGCGTTTGCAGAGCCCCTGGTGTGCCTAAACAGTAGAAACCCCCCACAAGTGACCCCATTTTGGAAACTAGACCCCCAAAAGAACTTATCTAGATATGTGGTGAGCACTTTCAACCCCCAAGTGCTTTACAGAAGTTTATCACGCAGAGCCGTGAAAATAATAAATACGTTTTCTTTCCTCAAAAATAATTTTTTAGCCCATAATTTTTTATTTTCCCAAGGGTTACAGGAGAAATTGGACCCCAAAAGTTGTTGTCCAGTTTCTCCTGAGTACGCTGATACCCCATGTGTGGGGGTAAACCACTGTTTGGGCACACGTCGGGGCTCAGAAGGGAAGTAGTGACTTTTGAAATGCAGACTTTGATGGAATGGTCTGCGGGCGTCACGTTGCGTTTGCAGAGCCCCTGGTGTGCCTAAACAGTAGAAACCCCCCACAAGTGACCCCATTTTGGAAACTAGACCCCCCAAGGAATTAATCTAGATATGTGGTGAGCACTTTGAACCCCCAAGTGCTTCACAGACGTTTACAACGCAGAGCCGTGAAAATAAAAAATCATTTTTCTTTCCTCAAAAATGATGTTTTAGCAAGCAATTTTTTATTTTCTCAAGGGTAAGAGGAGAAATTGGACCCCATTAATTGTTGCGCAGTTTGTCCTGAGTATGCTGGTACCCCATATGTGGGGGTAAACCACTGTTTGGGCGCACGTCGGGGCTCAGAAGTGAGGGAGCACCATTTGACCTTTTGAATACAAGATTGGCTGGAATCAATGGTGGCGCCATGTTGCGTTTGGAGACCCCCTGATGTGCCTAAACAGTGGAAACCCCTCAATTCTTACTCCAACACACCCCTAACCCTTATCCCAACTGTAGCCGTAACCCTAATCACAACCCTAACCCCAACACACCCCTAACCACAACCCTAACCCCAACACACCCCTAACCTTAACCACAACCCTAATTTCAACCCAATCCTAACCCTAATGCTATGTGCCCACGTTGCAGATTCGTGTGAGATTTTTCAGCACCATTTTTGAAAAATCCGCGGGTAAAAGGCACTGCGTTTTACCTGCGGATTTACCGCGGATTGCCAGTGTTTTTTGTGCGGATTTCACCTGCGGATTCCTATTGAGGAACAGGTGTAAAACGCTGCGGAATCCGCACAAAGAATTGACATGCTGCGGAAAATACAACGCAGCGTTTCCGCGTGGTATTTTCTGCACCATGGGCACAGCGGATTTGGTTTTCCATATGTTTACATGGTACTGTAAACCTGATGGAACACTGCTGCGGATCCGCAGCCAAATCCGCACCGTGTGCACATAGCCTAATTCTAAAGGTATGTGCACACGCTGCGGAAAACGCTGCGGATCCGCAGCAGTTTCCCATGAGTTTACAGTTCAATGTAAACCTATGGGAAACAAAAATCGCTGTACACATGCTGCAGAAAAACTGCACGGAAACGCAGCGGTTTACATTCCGCAGCATGTCACTTCTTTCTGCGGATTCCGCAGCGGTTTTACAACTGCTCCAATAGAAAATCGCAGTTGTAAAACCGCAGTGAAATGCGCAGAAAAACCGCGGTAAATCTGCGATAAATCCACAGCGGTTTAGCACTGCGGATTTATCAAAACCTCTGCGGAAAAATCCGCAGAGGACCAGAATACATGTGGACATTCCTACCCCTAACGCTACCCCTACCCCTAACCCTAGTTCTTACCCCAACATTAGTGGAACAAAAAAAAAAAATTATTTTTTTTTATTGTCCCTACCTATGGGGGTGACAAAGGGGGGGGGGGGGTCATTTACTATTTTTTTTATTTTGATCACTGAGATAGGTTATATCTCAGTGATCAAAACTCACTTTGGAACGAATCTGCCGGCCGGCAGATTCGGCGGGCGCACTGCACATGCGCCCGCCATTTTGGAAGATGGCGGCGCCCAGCAAAGAAGACGGACGGACATCGGGAGGCCGGGTAAGTATAAGGGGGGTAGATCAGGGCACGGGGGGGGGCGTCGGAGCACGGGGGTGGTGGATCGGAACACGGGGGGGTGGATCGGAGCACGGGGGGTGGATCGGAACACGGGGTGAGGGATTGGAGCACGGGGTGGGGGATCGCTGTGCGGGGGGGTGGATCGGAGCACGGGGGGATCGCTGTGCGGGGGGGGGATCGGAGTGCGGGGGGTGTGATTGGAGCACGGGGGAGCGGACAGGAGGACGGGGGAGCGGAGCACAGGACGGAGGGGAGCGGACCACAGGTCGGGGGGTTGGGGGGGCGATCGGTTGGGTGGGGTGGGTGCACATAAGTGTTTCCAGCCATGGCCGATGATATTGCAGCATCGGCCATGGCTGGATTGTAATATTTCACCAGTTGTTTAGGTGAAATATTACAAATCGCTCTGATTGGCAGTTTCACTTTCAACAGCCAATCAGAGCGATCGTAGCCACGGGGGGGTGAAGCCACCCCCCCTGGGCTAAACTACCACTCCCCCTGTCCCTGCAGGCCGGGTGAAATGGGAGTTAACCCTTTCACCTGATCTGCAGGGACGCGATCTTTCTGTGACACAGCATATGCGTCACAGGTCGGATTGGCACCGACTTTCATGACGCATACGCTGTGTCACAGGTCGGGAAGGGGTTAAAGTGTGTGGCAAAGTCCTCAGCAGAGATGAGGGAGGTTGGAAGTGGCAGTTGGGGGAGGAGGAGGGAGTTAAAGGTTTTGAATAACTGTTTGGGGTTGTACGGTAGGGAAGATACAAGGGTTGTGAAGTAGGCCTGTTTAGCAGTGGTGAGAGCAGATTTGAAAGGGAGTGTTGCCTATTTAAATGCAGTGAAGTCGTCTTGCGAATGTGTTTTCTTCCACCGCCACTCTGCAACCCTGGACACTTGCCGGAGCTTTTTAGTGGTGTTATTGTGCCAGGGTTGTCTATTGATACGTCGCACTCTGCCATGAACGAGAGGGGTAAACATGTCAATAGCTGATGCGAGAGTGGCATTGTAGAAAGCAGTGGCACTGTCTGTCTCGTGGAGTGAGGATATGGATGCCAGTGGTAGGATAGAGTCAGAGAGTGTGTGGGTGTCTAGGTGTGCAAGGTTTCTGCGGGGGTGCGCATGTTGCTGGACATGGGTGATCGATGAGGAGGACAGGGATGAGAAAGTGAGCAGATGGTGGTCGAATAGGGGGAGAGGGGAGGTTGTGAAGTTAGATAGGGAGCAGAGACGGGTGAAGACCAGGTCTAGTGTATGTCCATCTGTGTGGGTGGCTGCGGAGGACCATTGAGTAAGTCCAAAAGATGAAGTAAGGGACAGAAGCTTGGAGGCTGTTGACTGAAGGGTATCAGTGGGGATGTTGAAGTCATATCAAATAAATTCTACCACTATCATGAAGTACAATATGTTACAAACAAAAAAACATGTCAGAGTCAGTTTGATCCATTGAAGCGTTCCAGAGCTATAACCTCATAAAGTGACAGCTGTCAGAATTGAATAAATTGGTCTGGTCAGGAAGGTGAAAACAGGCTTCGTGGTGAAGAAGTTAATTATATTGTATTTGGATATATCTTTGTATTTTATACAGTTACTTTTTTATGTGCCTAAACAACCTTTTAGAGCATTTTACAATTCACTGAATGTTTGATATTATCTGATTCTTATAGGGGGTCATATTAATGCTGTTTATATCGGATTGCGGATATTAGCTTGTTTGTAGAGTTTATATTAAATTATTATATTGGCAAAATGATTGGTTGTATGTCTTCTAAATATTTTTGATAGATATACTTGGCACACACAAAGCGTAGATGCAGTGAGATTTAATGAGGTAAAGTACATACAGTAGACGTTTCGGTCTAATTTCAACCTTCATCAATGTACCTCACACAAGTATTTGTGAGTCCCAGGGTCATATGTAATGGATGAAAGTTCCCTGAGAATGGGTCAGCTGGTAATGCCAAGGTATATCACCAGGTAAAGGAGCGTATGTGGGTGAAAGAACGCAGTATCCACTGCCACACCGGACAAGCAGTGGATACTGCATCCTTTCACCCACATACGCTCCTTTACCTGGTGATATACCTTGGAATTACCAGCTGACCCATTCTCATAGGGAACTTTCATCCATTACATATGACCCTTGTGTGAGGTACATTGGTGAAGGTCGAAATTAGACCGAAACTTCTACTGTATGTACTTTACCTCATTAAATCTCACTGCATCTACGCATTGTGTGAGCCAAGTTTATCTATCAAAGCTACACGATTTGGGCACCTACTTGAGCACCACTACTTAGTAGTGCCTACGTCATTTAATTTATTCTAAATATTTTTAACACATTTTGTCTGCAATTTTTTGGTTGAATTGAGATGGAGTAAAGAAATGTAATAGTTTTTTGATATGTGGATGCGTGCTGTATTTTTGTGTGGAAAATTCAAATCTGGCACGTGCGTCACAAAACTTTAGAATGCTTTAATGTCTATCAGCGGTTAGTAACTAGAGATGAGCGAATTTGATTGGGTCCATGCTTATTCGACAAGCTGTAGCGCTTACAGAATAAACTGCAGAGGGAACCCGGATATCTGGAGTGCGCCGGCTGATCAGCTGTTTCGAGCCACAGCCGCATGTGTCGCGGCTGTGTGACAGGCACAATGCATGCATGGAGAGCCTGTATGATGGGATTTCCATGTATGTGTTGCAACTGTCATACAGCCGCGACACATGCGGCTGTGGCTCGAAACAGCTGATCAGCTGGAGTGCTCCAGGTATATGGGTTCCCTCTGCAGCTTATTCGGTAAGTGCTATAGCTTGCCGAATAAGCAGGGACCTGATCAAATTCGCTCATCTCTATTAGTAACCCCCAGAAATCCTGAGATTGGGGCTTTAGAATCGTCCTGAATGGAATAGAGATGTACAAGCGCGGCCTCTGCTTTTATCCCAGGGATTATACCCCCAGTGATCAACAAGTTATCCCCTATCCATTGAATAGGGAATAACTTGTTTTTTTGGTAAAAATAATAATAAAAAATAAAAAAAATAATAAAAGGAATTCACCAAAAAAAATAAACTTTTTAAACCTTTTATATGTCTGCCCTTAACCCCTTCATGACCGTGGGATTTTTCGTTTTTCCGTGTTCATTTTTCACTCCCCTCCTTCCCAGAGCCATAACTTTTTTATTTTTCCGTCAATTTGGCCATGTGAGGGCTTATGTTTTGCGAGACGAGTTGTACTTTTGAACGACATCATTGGTTTTAGCATGTCGTGTACTAGAAAACGGGAAAAAAATTCCAAGTGCGGTGAAATTGCAAAAAAAGTGCAGTCCCACACTGCAGTGCAGTTTTTTGTTTGGCTTTTTTGCTAGGTTCACTAAATGCTAAAACTGACTTGACATTATGATTCTCCAGGTCAGTACGAGTTCGTAGACACCTAACATGTCTAGGTTATTTTTTATCTAAGTGGTGAAAAAAAATTCCAAACTTTGCTAAAAAAAAAAAAAAAAAAATTGCGCCATTTTCCGATACTGGTAGCGTCTCCATTTTTCGTGATCTGGGGTCGGTTGAGGGCTTATTTTTTGCGTGCCGAGGTGACGCTTTTAATGATAGCATTACGGTGCAGATACGTTCTTTTGATCGCCCGTTATTGCATTTTAATGCAATGTCGCAGCGACCAAAAAAACGTAATTCTGGTGTTTTGAATTTTTTTCCCACTACGCTGTTTAGCGATCAGATTAATGCTTATTTTAATTGATAGATCGGGCGATTCTGAGTGCGGCGATACCAAATATGTGTAGATTTGATATTTTTTTAATTGATTTATTTTGATTGGGGCGAAAGGGGGGTGATTTAAATTTTTTTTTTTTTTTTAACATTTTTTTCAACTTTTTTTTTTACTTTTGCCATGCTTCAATAGCCTCCATGGGAGGCTAGAAGCAGGCACAACGCGATCGCCTCTGCTACATAGCAGCGATCTGCTGATCGCTGCTATGTAGCAGAAATGCAGGTGTGCTGTGAGCGCCGACCACAGGGTGGCGCTCACAGCCACCGGCGATCAGTAACCATAGAGGTCTCAAGGACCTCTATGGTTACAATGGAGACGCATCGCCGACCTCCGATCATGTGACGGGGGTCGGCGATGACGTCATTTCTGGCCGCCCGGCCGGAAGCGGTAGTTAAATGCCGCTGTCTGCGTTTGACAGCGGCATTTAACTAGTTAATAGGTGCGGGCAGATCGCGATTCTGCCCGCGCCTATTACGGGCACATGTCAGCTGTTTTGAACAGGCTCACGCGGAGCCCTGCATCAAAGCAGGGGATCTGACCTTGGACGTACTAGGAGTGAAAAGAATTAATCAAAAGAGTTGCCCAAAAGCCAAGGACCACTTGCGGAGACCTACAGAATGACCCAGAATGAGCAGGTAAAATTGTTTAAAAGAAAACAATAAGTAATGCACTCCATGGCTTGTATGCAGGATCACCATGCAAAACTATATTGCTGAACAAAAAGCATGATCAAGGGCATTTACAGTTTGCTCAAACATTTAGAGAAGTCTATGAAATACTGAGAGAATACAGTCTTGTTAGATAAGATCAAAATTAAACTCTTTCGATGTCATAATACACACCATGTTTGGAGGCCAAAATGCACTGAATATCACCCCAAAAACAACAAACCAATAGGGAAGTTTGGAGGTGGTAACATCATGGTATGGGGATGTTTTGTTTTAAGGCACTGGCAAACATATAATTGAAGGAAGAAAGAATAGAATGTACTGAGACATTCTTAATTGAAAAAAACCTGCGGAGATGTACAAGGATGGTAAAGGTGAAAAGAGGGTGGATATTTCAGCAAGACAATGATCCATGGCCAAGGATACTATCAACTGTCTTGAAAGAAAGAAAATAAAGCTGCTAGATTGGCCCACCCAATCACCTAACCTGAATCCAATAGAAAATGTAATAAAGGAACTAAAGCTCAGAGTTTATAGAAGGAGGACACGGGACATTCAGGATTTGAAGAGAGTTTGTGAGGAAGAATGGGCTAAAATCACATCTGAGTAATGCATGCAACTAATTTCTCCATACAGGAGGTGTCTTGAAGCTGTCATCGCCAACAAAAGCTTTTGTAAGCAGTTTTAGTTTCAATAAGTTTTATTAAAGGTACCGTCACACTCAGCGACGCTGCAGTGATATAGACAACGAGCCGACCTAAACTAGATCGCTGCAGCGTCGCTGTTTAGGTCGCTGTAGAGACGTCAAACACAGCAACTCCAGAACGATGCAGGAGCGATCCAGTGACGTAACGGCGACTCACTTCCCGTTCTCGCTGGTTGTTAGCTCCATGTCAAACAGCCGGAGTGTACCGATTCAACACACATCTAGGGGCCCTATGCTCGTTGCTGGCGTCGTTGCTTTTGATGTCAAACATGACGATACACGCCGACCTGGTGACGAAATAAAGTTCTGGACTTCTAGCTCCGACCAGTGATGGCACAGCGGGATCCAGAACGCTGCTGCATGTCAAACACAACGAGATCGCTATCCAGGACGCTGCAACGTCACAGATTGTTGTCGTTCTCTTTGCAAAGTTGCTGAGTGTGAAGGTACCTTAAGACACATGGTATTAAGCAATATATAACTGTTCAAGAATAATCTCCCTTGCACAGGGAGATATGAATTTGTAAGCAGTTTTAAATAAATTTCAATAAGCGTGTTCAAAACTTTTTCCCGGTATCATTTCTCATTATTACATATAACTTAATTAGATTGGTTGTTACTGATATCTGGTGAGAATTTCATGTCAATAGCACCTTTCGAAATAAATTTACCTAGTAAACTGGTGACGTGTTCAATACTAATTTTACCCGCTATATATATATATAAATATATACTGTACATATACATTATACATATTCACACACACATATTTTATATATATATATATATATATATATATATATATATATATATATATATATATATATATATATATATATATATATATATATATATATAGCTCTGGCAAAAATTAGGAGACCACCACATCAAAACCCTGCCAAGGGCAGCACAATCTCCAGACTTAAACCCCATTGAAAACTTCTGGAATGAAATCAAGAGGATGATGGATAGTCACAAGCCGTCAAACAAAGAAGTATTGCTTAAATTTTTGTGCCAGGAGCAGTGTGAAAGACTGGTGGAAAGCATGCCAAGTCGCATGACAGCTGTGATTAAAAATCATGGTTATTCCACAAAATATTGATTTCTGAACTCTTCCTGAGTTAAAACATTAGATTTGTTGTTTCTAAATGATTATGAACTTGTTTTGTTTGCATTATTTGAGGTCTGAAAGCACTGTTTTTTTTTTTTTGTTTGTTTTTTTTATTTTGACCAATTCTCCTTTACCGAAAAAAACAAAATTCATTCTTTGGAAATTTGGAGACATGTTGTCAGAAGTTTATAGAATAAATGAACAATTTACATTTTACTTAAAAATATACCTATAATGAGAAAAATAAGACAAACGGAACATTTTGCAGTGGTCTCTTATTTTTGCCAGAGCTGTATGTATGCAATAAAGTCCACTTTTTTCAATTTTTTTTGTGCTGCTTTTCTTATTTTGCTTATATTGTTGGAAGCCATTGGACTACTGGCTGGGAAAGCTTTGCACTATGGTTAACCCCTTTCTGACATATGATGTACTATCCCGTCGAGGTGGGGTGGGCCCGTATGACCACCGACGGGATAGTACGTCAGAGCGATCGGCCGCGCTAACGGGGGGAGCGCGGCCGATCGTGGCTGGGTGTCAGCTGCCTATCGCAGCTGACATCCAGCACTATGTGCCAGGAGCGGTCACGGACCGCTCCCGGCACATTAACCCCGGCACACCGTGATCAAACATGATCGCGGTGTGCCGGCGGTACAGGGAAGCATCGCGCAGGGAGGGGGCTCCCTGCGTGCTTCCCTGAGACCCCCAGAGCCCCCCGAAGGTCTCTTACCTCCTTCCTCGCTGCAGGCCCCGGATCCAAAATGGCCACGGCATCCGGGTCCTGCAGGGAGGGAGGTGGCTTCACAGCGCCTGCTCAGAGCAGGCATTGTGAAGCCTGGAGCTGTGCACGTCAGATCGATGATCTGACACAGTGCACAGCAAAGTGTCAGATCAGCGATCTTACACTATAACATGATGCCCCCTCCCCTCCCCCGGGCAATGTTATAGTGTAAAAAAAAATTTTTCACGTGTAAAAAATTTTTTTTTAAAATTCTCCCCAAATTCCCCCCCCCAAAAAAAATATTGTTCCTATAAATACATTTCTTTATCTAAATAAAAAAAACAATAAAAGTACACATATTTAGTATTGCCACGTCCGTAACGACTCCACCTATAAAACTGTCCCGCTAGTTAACCCCTTCAGTGAACGCAAAAAAAACGAGGCAAAAAAACACGCTTTATTATCATACCGCCAAACAAAAAGTGGAATAATACGCGATCAAAAAGACGGATATGAATAACCATGGTACCGCTGAAAACGTCATCTTGTCCCGCAAAAAAAGTGCCGCCACACAGCATCATCAGCGAAAAAATAAAAAAGTTATAATCCTCAGAATAAAGCGATGCAAAAATAATTATTTTTTCTATAAAATAGTTTTTATCGTATAAAAGCGCCAAAACATAAAAAAATGATATAAATGAGGTATCGCTGTATTCGTACTGACCCGAAGAATAAAACTGATTTATCAATTTTACCAAACGCGGAACGGTATAAACGCCTCCCCCAAAAGAAATTCATGAATAGCTGGTTTTTGGTCATTCTGCCTCACAAAAATCGGAATAAAAAGCGATCAAAAATTGTCACGTGCCCGAAAATGTTACCAATAAAAACGTCAACTCGTTCCGCAAAAAACAAGACTTCACATGACTCTGTGGACCAAAATATGGAAAAATTATAGCTCTCAAAATGTGGTAACGCAAAAAATATTTTTTGCAATAAAAAGCGTCTTTCAGTGTGTGACGGCTGCCAAACATAAAAATCTGCTAAAAAACCTGCTATAAAAGTAAATCAAACCCCCCTTCATCACCCCCTTAGTTAGGGAAAAATTAAAAATGTTTAAAAAATGTATTTATTTCCATTTTCCCATTAGGGTTAGGGTTAGGGCTAGGGTTAGGGTTAGTGTTAGGGTTGGGGCTAGGGTTAAGGCTACAGTTAGGGCTGGGGCTAAAGTTAGGGTTGGGGCTAAAGTTAGGGTTAGGATTACATTTACGGTTGGGAATAGGGTTGGGATTAGGGTTAGGGGTGTGTCAGGGTTAGGGGTGTGTTTAGGGTTACCGTTGAGATTAGGGTTAGGGGTGTGTTTGGATTAGGGTTTCAGTTATAATTGGGGGGTTTCCACTGTTTAGGCACATCAGGGGCTCTCCAAACGCGACATGGCGTCCGATCTCAATTCCAGCTAATTCTGCGTTGAAAAAGTAAAACAGTGCTCCTTCTTTTCCAAGCTCTCCCGTGTGAGCAAACGGGTTTACCCCAACATATGGGGTATCAGCGTACTCAGGACAAATTGGACAACAACTTTTAGGGTCCATTTTCCCCTGTTACCCTTGGAAAAATACGAAACTGGGGGCTAAAAAATAATTTTTGTGAAAAAACAAATTTTTTATCTGCACGGCTCTGCGTTATAAACTGTAGTGAAACACTTGGGGGTTCAAAGCTCTCAGAACACATCTAGATGAGTTCCTTAGGGGGTCTACTTTCCAAAATGGTGTCACTTGTGGGGGGTTTCTACTGTTTAGGTACATTAGGGGCTCTGCAAACGCAATGTGACGCCTGCAGACCATTCCATCTAAGTCTGCATTCCAAATGGCGCTCCTTCCCTTCCGAGCCCTCCCATGCACCCAAACAGTGGTTTACCCCCACATATCGAGTATCAGCGTACTCAGGACAAATTGCACAACAACTTTTGGTGTCCAGTTTCTCCTGTTACCCTTGGGAAAATACAAAACTGGGGGCTAAAAAATAATTTTTGTGGGAAATAATTTTTGTTTTATTTTTACGGCTCTGCATTATAAACTTCTGTGAAGCCCTTGGTGGGTCAAAGTGCTCACCACACATCTAGATAAGTTCCTTAGGGGGTCTACTTTCCAAAATGGTGTCACTTGTGGGGGGTTTCAATGTTTAGGCACATCAGGGGCTCTGCAAATGCAACATGGCGTCTCATCTCAATTCCTGTCAATTTTGCCTTGAAAAGTCAAATGGCGCTCCTTCCCTTCTGAGCTCTCCCATGCGCCCAAACAGTGGTTTACCCCCACATATGGGGTATCAGCTTACTGAGAACAAATTGTACAACAACTTTTGGGGTCCAATTTCTTCTCTTACCCTTGAGAAAATAAAAAATTTGGGGCAAAAAATAATTTTTTGTGAAAAAATATGATGATTTTTTATTTTTACGGTTCTGCATTATAAACTTCTGTGAAGCACTTGGTGGGTCAAAGTGCTCAACACACCTCTAGATAAGTTCCATAGGGGGTCTACTTTCCAAAATAGTGTCACTTGTGGGGGGTTTCAATGTTTAGGCACATCAGTGGCTCTCCAAACGTAACATGGCATCCCATCTCAATTCAAGTCAATTTTGCATTGAAAAGTCAAATGGCGCTCCTTCGCTTCCGAGCTCTGTCATGCGCACAAACAATGGTTTACCCCCACATATGGGGTATCAGTTTACTCAGGACAAATTGTACAACAACTTTTGGGGTCCATTTTCTCCTGTTACCCTTGGTAAAATAAAACAAATTGGAGCTGAAGCAAATTTTTTGTGAAAAAAAGTTAAATGTTCATTTTTATTTAAACATTCCAAAAATTCCTGTGAAACACCTGAAGGGTTAATAAACGTATTGAATGTGGTTTTGAGCACCTTGAGGGGTACAGTTTTTAGAATGGTGTCACACCACACTTGGGTATTTTCTATCATATAGACCCCTCAAAATGAGTTCAAATGAGATGTGGTCCTTAAAAAAAAAATGGTGTTGTAAAAATGAGAAATTGCTGGTCAACTTTTAACCCTTATAACTCCCTAACAAAAAAAAATTTGGTTCCAAAATTGTGCTGATGTAAAGTAGACATGTGGGAAATGTTACTTATTAAGTATTTTGTGTGACCTATCTCTGTGATTTAATTGCATAAAAATTCAAAGTTGGAAAATTGCGAAATTTTCACCAAATTTCCATTTTTTTCACAAATAAACGCAGGTAATATCAAATAAATTTTACCACTATCATGAAGTACAATATGTTACGAGAAAACATTGTCAGAATCACTGGGATCCGATGAAGCGTTCCAGAGTTATATAACCTCATAAAGGGACAGTGGTCAGAATTGTAAAAATTGGCCCGGTCATTAATGTGCAAACCACCCTTGGGGGTAAAGGGGTTAAGGTATTTTTTGGATGCTGTTCCAATTTTGTTCATATATATATATATACAGTATATATATATACATATATATATATATATATAAACAGAAAAATATATATAAGCAAAAAAAAGACATGTATTTGGTATTGTTGCATCCAGAACATCCAGTGTTAAAAAACTATGGTTTATTATAGTAACATAGTAACATAGTTAGTAAGGCCGAAAAAAGACATTTGTCCATCCAGTTCAGCCTATATTCCATCATAATAAATACCCAGATCTACGTCCTTCTACAGAACCTAATAATTGTATGATACAATATTGTTCTGCTCCAGGAAGACATCCAGGCCTCTCTTGAACCCCTCAACTGAGTTCGCCATCACCACCTCCTCAGGCAAGCAATTCCAGATTCTCACTGCCCTAACAGTAAAGAATCCTCTTCTATGTTGGTGGAAAAACCTTCTCTCCTCCAGACGCAAAGAATGCCCCCTTGTGCCCGTCACCTTCCTTGGTATAAACAGATCCTCAGCGAGATATTTGTATTGTCCCCTTATATACTTATACATGGTTATTAGATCGCCCCTCAGTCGTCTTTTTTCTAGACTAAATAATCCTAATTTCGCTAATCTATCTGGGTATTGTAGTTCTCCCATCCCCTTTATTAATTTTGTTGCCCTCCTTTGTACTCTCTCTAGTTCCATTATATCCTTCCTGAGCACCGGTGCCCAAAACTGGACACAGTACTCCATGTGCGGTCTAACTAGGGATTTGTACAGAGGCAGTATAATGCTCTCATCATGTGTATCCAGACCTCTTTTAATGCACCCCATGATCCTGTTTGCCTTGGCAGCTGCTGCCTGGCACTGGCTGCTCCAGGTAAGTTTATCATTAACTAGGATCCCCAAGTCCTTCTCCCTGTCAGATTTACCCAGTGGTTTCCCGTTCAGTGTGTAATGGTGATATTGATTCCCTCTTCCCATGTGTATAACCTTACATTTATCATTGTTAAACCTCATCTGCCACCTTTCAGCCCAAGTTTCCAACTTATCCAGATCCATCTGTAGCAGAATACTATCTTCTCTTGTATTAACTGCTTTACATAGTTTTGTATCATCTGCAAATATCGATATTTTACTGTGTAAACCTTCTACCAGATCATTAATGAATATGTTGAAGAGAACAGGTCCCAATACTGACCCCTGCGGTACCCCACTGGTCACAGCGACCCAGTTAGAGACTATACCATTTATAACCACCCTCTGCTTTCTATCACTAAGTCAGTTACTAACCCATTTACACACATTTTCCCCCAGACCAAGCATTCTCATTTTGTGTACCAACCTCTTGTGCAGCACGGTATCAAACGCTTTGGAAAAATCGAGATATACCACGTCCAATGACTCACCGTGGTCCAGTCTATAGCTTACCTCTTCATAAAAACTGATTAGATTGGTTTGACAGGAGCGATTTCTCATAAACCCATGCTGATATGGAGTTAAACAGTTATTCTCATTGAGATAATCCAGAATAACATCCCTCAGAAACCCTTCAAATATTTTACCAACAATAGAGGTTAGACTTACTGGCCTATAATTTCCAGGTTCACTTTTAGAGCCCTTTTTGAATATTGGCACCACATTTGCTATGCGCCAGTCCTGCGGAACAGACCCTGTCGCTATAGAGTCACTAAAAATAAGAAATAATGGTTTATCTATTACATTACTTAGTTCTCTTAGTACTCGTGGGTGTATGCCATCCGGACCCGGAGATTTATCTATTTTAATCTTATTTAGCCGGTTTCGCACCTCTTCTTGGGTTAGATTGGTGACCCTTAATATAGGGTTTTCATTGTTTCTTGGGATTTCACCTAGCATTTCATTTTCCACCGTGAATACCGTGGAGAAGAAGGTGTTTAATATGTTAGCTTTTTCCTCGTCATCTACAACCATTCTTTCCTCACTATTTTTTAAGGGGCCTACATTTTCAGTTTTTATTCTTTTACTATTGATATAGTTGAAGAACAGTTTGGGATTAGTTTTACTCTCCTTAGCAATGTGCTTCTCTGTTTCCTTTTTGGCAGCTTTAATTAGTTTTTTAGATAAAGTATTTTTCTCCCTATAGTTTTTTAGAGCTTCAATGGTGCCATCCTGCTTTAGTAGTGCAAATGCTTTCTTTTTACTGTTAATTGCCTGTCTTACTTCTTTGTTTAGCCACATTGGGTTTTTCCTATTTCTAGTCCTTTTATTCCCACAAGGTATAAACCGCTTACACTGCCTATTTAGGATGTTCTTAAACATTTCCCATTTATTATCTGTATTCTCATTTCTGAGGATATTGTCCCAGTCTACCAGATTAAGGGCATCTCTAAGCTGTTCAAACTTTGCCTTCCTAAAGTTCAATGTTTTTGTGACTCCCTGACAAGTCCCCCTAGTGAAAGACAGGTGAAACTGCACAATATTGTGGTCGCTATTTCCTAAATGCCCAACCACCTGCAGATTTGTTATTCTGTCAGGTCTATTAGATAGTATTAGGTCTAAAAGTGCTGCTCCTCTGGTTGGATTCTGCACCAATTGTGAAAGATAATTTTTCTTGGTTATTAGCAGAAACCTGTTGCCTTTATGGGTTTCACAGGTTTCTGTTTCCCAGTTAATATCCGGGTAGTTAAAGTCCCCCATAACCAGGACCTCATTATGGGTTGCAGCTTCATCTATCTGCTTTAGAAGTAGACTTTCCATGCTTTCTGTTATATTTGGGGGTTTGTAACAGACCCCAATGAGAATTTTGTTACCATTTTTCCCTCCATGAATTTCAACCCATATGGACTCAACATCCTCATTCCCTTCGCTAATATCCTCCCTTAAAGTGGACTTTAGACAAGACTTTACATAGAGACAAACCCCTCCTCCTCTCCGATTTTTACGATCCTTTCTAAACAGACTGTAACCCTGTAAGTTAACTGCCCAGTCATAGCTTTCATCTAACCATGTCTCGGTTATTCCCACTATGTCA
Source organism: Ranitomeya imitator (assembly GCF_032444005.1). NCBI lineage: Eukaryota > Metazoa > Chordata > Amphibia > Anura > Dendrobatidae > Ranitomeya > Ranitomeya imitator. Next base: position 105,749,502 of record NC_091288.1, read on the forward strand.
AAGTTACCTGTAGATATTTCTGCTTCTAGTTCTTCCATCTTGTTTGTCAGGCTTCTGGCGTTTGCGAGCATGCAGTTTAGAGGATTTTGTTTTGTTCCAATCTCCTCACTGTGGATTGTTTTAGAAATGTTCTTACCTCCCTTCTGAGTATGTTTTCCTGGGTCGTCTTTGTTCGAGTCTAATGTTTTTCTTCCCGTCCCCTCTTCTTCTAGTTTAACGCCCTCCTGATGAGTGTAGCGAGTCTTCTGGCGAATGTGTGTTTCCCAGGTTTGTTGAGGTGTAGTCCGTCTCTGGCGAGGAGTCCATCATACCAGTAATTCACACCGTGGTCCAGGAATCCAAATCCTTGTTGTCTGCACCATCGTCTTAGCCAGTTGTTTGCATCAAGGATCCTGTTCCATCTCCTGGTGCCATGCCCGTCTACTGGAAGGATAGAAGAAAAAACTACCTGTGCATCCAGTTCCTTTACTTTCTTCCCCAACTCTTCAAAGTCCTTGCAGATTGTCGGTAGGTCCTTCCTTGCCGTGTCATTGGTGCCAACATGTATCAGAAGAAATGGGTGGACGTCCTTGGAGCTGAAGAGCTTTGGTATCCTATCGGTCACATCCTTGATCATCGCACCTGGAAGGCAGCATACTTCTCTTGCAGTTATGTCCGGTCTGCAGATGGCTGCTTCGGTGCCTCTCAGTAGTGAGTCTCCCACCACCACCACTCTTCGTTGCTTCTTGGCTGTACTTTTTGCTGTCACTTGTTGCTGTGTGCCCTTTTCTTTTTTGCTTGCTGGTATTGCTTCATTCTTAGGTGTGCCATCTTCATCCTCTACAAAGATTTGATATCGGTTCTTCAGTTGTGTGGTTGGTGATTTCTCCATGGTCTTCTTGCTTCTTTTGGTCACATGCTTCCACTCATCTGCTTTTGGAGGTTCTCTGACACTTTTTGCACCTTCTGTGACCAGTAGAGATGCTTCTGTTCTGTCTAGAAAGTCTTCATTCTCTTTGATGAGTTTCAAAGTTGCTATTCTTTCTTCCAGACCCCGCACCTTTTCTTCTAAAAGGGCCACTAGTCTACACTTCTGACAGGTGAAATTGGATTCTTCTTCTGGTCGATCTGTGAACATGTAGCACATGCTGCAGCTCACCATGTAGGTTGTCACATCTGCCATGTTGCTCCTAGATCCTGCTGACTTGCTGTGTGTTTTCCTTCTTGTGTAATCTACTCAGCCAAGCTCTCTTGCAATAATGTCCTACAGGCAAAAATTCGGCGCGCGGTTTGGTGATGCTTTCGAAGCAGCTGGTCCCGGCTGTACCCAACGATCTTCTAGCTTAGGGAGACTTCGCTTCTCCCAGAAGGCACCTGGAATATGCAAATTAGCCTCCTGAAGCTTGAATCCCTGGTTTCTGAAGCTTGAATCCCTGGTTATTATCATACGGGAGAACAAAACTGGCATAAGACGAGATCAAATTGGTTTTATTGTGTAAAAGCGGAAAAACATAAGAGAAAAATATATAAATGTGGTATCGCTGTAGATGAACTGACCCAAAGAATAAAGCTGCCTTATCAATTTTACCACATGGTGAACGGCATAAAAGAAAATCCAAAAAAAACAATTCCTGTATTGCTGGTTTTGCTCATTCTGCCTCACAAAAATCTGAATAGAAAGCGGTCAAAAAATTATTATGTGTCCGAAAATGGTACCATTTGCATCCCGCCAAAATAACAAGCCCTCACATGACTCTGTTGGCAGAAATATAACAAATTTATAGCTCTCAAAATAAAGCAATGTAAAAAAATGCGTTGTTTTTTTTTTGTGTGTAACAGTAGTCGAACAAAAAAGCGATATAAATCTGGTATCGCTGTAATTGCACCGACGTAAAGAATAAAGTCGTCTGATCACTTATACTGCACGAGGAACGGGTAAAAAAATAACTAAAACCAATTTTTAACCTACTACTAATTTGCTGATTCTGCCTCCAAAAGATGGCAGTTAGGCTCAGTGCACATTTATGTTCTGCTTTATGCTGAACGCTTACACCTGAGTTTCCGTGTAAATCTCTGAAATGATTCAGACTGAACCACTGGTGCAAATTTCCCTATAATGAGGCAGATGGAGACATTGTGAACGCCATCTGACCTATGATTCGATGGGGTCCATATTTTTAATTGTGTATAAAAGCGAAGCAGACCACAGTTTTCTGCACCTCTGAAAAGAAAGACACCGCTAAACAAAGGCCAGACGGAGTCCAGAGTAACTCTGCTGCCTCATTATAATGATTGGATCCCTCTGAACTTTCTGTTTCATCTGACTCAGGTTATTCAGAGATTTATAATACAAAATATATTACAAAGTTTCTTATATTTGCCTGTACTATTGATTTACTGTATATGCTCGAGTATAAGTCAAGTTTTTCAGCACATTTTTTTGTGCTGAAAACACCCCCCTTGGCTTATACTCGAGTGAGATGTCCAGAAGATGGAGGTGGAGGGGCAGCGGCGGTGCAGCGGGTCACAGAAGGCAGGAGCCAGCTGCTGCGGCTAACTCCTGTGCCCGCTGCTAATGAGAAACGAATATTCACTGCACTGGCAATGAATATTAATTTTTCTGTAATAGCGAGCACAGTGTCAGCTGCAGCAGCCGGTTCCTGCAGCTGCCCGGCACTCCAATGGGTGTGGAAAGAGGTGAATATTCATTTCTCTTAAGTAGGGGCACACGTGACCGCCTGATGGCAGACACTGTACGCGCTACTTAATACTCACTGCCCTCCACGCACATAGCTCCGACGTGGGGAGCGGTGAGTATTCTGGCAGGTGTGCTCTGCTTGTGATCAGCGCATGACATCCCTGCCATAAAGCAGCTGCTGGCACCAGAACAAGACGCTGCAATGTTTTTGATGGGGGCCAATCATACCAGGATAAGGATGGGGTCATGCATACACGGAGAGGGATAGGACCATGCACAGAGGATAGGGATGGGGCCAAGCATACAAGTATAGGGATGGGGCCAAGCATACAAGGAAAGGATGGGGCCACGCATACAAAGATAGGGATGGAGCCATTCATACAAGAATAGGAATGGAGCCATGCATACATGGATATGGATGGAGCCATGCATACAAGAATAGTGATGGAGCCATGCATACAAGAATAGTGATGGAGCCATGCATTCAAGGATAGGGATGGAGCCATGCAGTCAAGGATAGGGATGAGGACATGTAGTCAAGGATAGGGATGGGGGTATGCATTCAAGGATAGGGATGAGGTCATTCATACAAGGATAGGAATGGGGGTCATGCATACAAGGATAGGAATGGGGGTCATGCATACAAGGATAGGAATGGGGGCCATGTATACAAGGATAGGAATGGGGCCAATGATACCACGATAAGGATGGGGCCATGCATACAAGGATAGGGATGGGGCCATAAATACAAGGATAGGGATGGGTCCAAGCATACAAAGATAAGGATGGAGCCATGCATACCAAGAATAGGGATGGGGGCCAATCATACCAGGATAGAGATGAGGAGCCATGCAGACAAGGATAGGGAGCCAGGCAGACAAGGAAAGGGATGAGGAGCCATGCATATCAGGAAATGGTACCATTTGCATCCTGCCAAAATAACAAGCCCTCACATGACTCTGTTGGCAGAAATATAACAAATTTATAGCTCTCAAAATAAAGCAATGTAAAAAAATGCGTTGTTTTTTTTGAGTGTGTAACAGTAGTCGAACAAAAAAGCGATATAAATCTGGTATCGCTGTAATTGCACCGACCTAAAGAATAAAGTCGTCTGATGACTTATACTGCACGAGGAACGGGTAAAAAAATAACTAAAACCAATTTTTAACTTACTACTGATTTGCTGATTCTGCCTCCAAAAGATGGCAGTTAGGCTCAGTGCACATTTATGTTCTGCTTTATGCTGAACGCTTACACCTGAGTTTCCGTGTAAATCTCTGAAATGATTCGGACTGAACCACTGGTGCAAATTTCCCTATAATGAGGCAGATGGAGACATTGTGAACACCATGTGACCTATGATTCGATGGGGTCCATATTTTTAATTGTGCATAAAAGCGAAGCAGACCACAGTTTTCTGCCCCTCTGAAAAGAAGGACACCGCTAAACAAAGGCCAGACGGAGTCCAGAGTAACTCTGCTGCCTCATTATAATGATTGGATCCCTCTGAACTTTCTGTTTCATCTGACTCAGGTTATTCAGAGATTTATAATACAAAATATATTACAAAGTTTCTTATATTTGCCTGTACTATTGATTTACCGTATATACTCGAGTATAAGTCAAGTTTTTCAGCACATTTTTTTGTGCTGAAAACACCCCCCTTGGCTTATACTCGAGTGAGGTGTCCAGAAGATGGAGGTGGAGGGGCAGCGGCGGTGCAGCGGGTCACAGAAGGCAGGAGCCAGCTGCTGCGGCTAACTCCTGTGCCCGCTGCTAATGAGAAACGAATATTCACTGCACTGGCAATGAATATTCATTTTTCTGTAATAGCCTGACGGCAGACACTGTACGCGCTACTTAATACTCACTGCCCTCCACGCACATAGCTCCGACGTGGGGAGCGGTGAGTATTCTGGCAGGTGTGCTCTTCTTGTGATCAGCGCATGACATCCCTGCCATAAAGCAGCTGCTGGCACCAGAACAAGACGCTGCAATGTTTTTGATGGGGGCCAATCATACCAGGATAAGGATGGGGTCATGCATACACGGATAGGGATGGGACCATGCACAGAGGATAGGGATGGGGCCAAGCATACAAGTATAGGGATGGGGCCAAGCATACAAGGAAAGGATGGGGCCATGAATACAAGAATAGGAATGGAGCCATGCATACATGGATATGGATGGAGCCATGCATACAAGAATAGAGATGGAGCCGTGCATTCAAGGATAGGGATGAAGCCATGCATTCAAGGATAGGGATGGAGCCATGCAGTCAAGGATAGGGATGAGGACATGTAGTCAAGGATAGGGATGGGGGCATGCATTCAAGGATAGGGATGAGGTCATGCATACAAGGATAGGAATGGGGGTCATGCATACAAGGATAGGAATGGGGGCCATGTATACAAGGATAGGAATGGGGCCAATTATACCACGATAAGGATGGGGCCATGTATACAAGGATAGGGATGGGGCCATAAATACAAGGATAGGGATGGGGCCAAGCATACAAAGATAAGGATGGAGCCATGCATACCAAGAATAGGGATGGGGGCCAATCATACCAGGATAGAGATGAGGAGCCATGCAGACAAGGATAGGGAGCCATGCAGACAAGGACAGGGATGAGGAGCCATGCATACTAGGAAAGGGATGAGGAACCATGCATACCAGGATAGGGATGAGAAGCCGTGCATTCAAGGATAGGGATGAGGAGCCATGTATACAAGGATAGGGATGAGGAGCCGTGCATACAAGGATAGGGATGAGGAGCCATGCATACAAGCATAAGGATGAGGAGCCGTGCATACCAGGATGAGGATGAGAGGACAATGCATATCAGGCTTATACTCAAGTCAATAAGTTTTCCTAGATTTTTTGTAGTAAAATTAGGTGCCTTGGTTTATTCTCAGGTTGGCTTATTCTCGAGTATATAGGGTATGTAAAGTTTGTTAAAAGTGCAGTTCCTTTTTAAACATGTTATGCCATTTTCAGTTATTTTGCCTTTTATTTTGCGTGATCTGTGAAAAAAATTCAATTGCTATCAGGAACCTGTGAAAATATTAATAAATATCACAATTTTGGAAAGATAGCTATGTGCCAATGATTGGTCTCTGAAATAAGCAGACACATGGGAAAAAGGATTATAAAAAGCACTGCATCTTACCTTGTGTTTAGATGTGTCCCAATTGTGAACAAGCCGAGCGGGTATAATGAAGCCATCATCTACATGGCACGAGCTACAATAATACCACCCGCTATAACTGCACACCTTGGCCTTTTCATTAGAAAGCCCAATTGGCCTCTGGCAACCTGCAAAAGGTAGAAGAGAAAGACTTATATATGCAAGAACATTCAATTATGAGAAGGAATTCATCATCATCCACAGGTAAGTTAAAGCATCTAGAAAATCCTTGGTTTTACTTGAAAACGTGTACTTTTAATGTAATTTATTGTTAATCTAAGGAAAGCATTTACAGTATAGATCAGTTGACTGTAATAAAGATCAGCCAAAGAAGGATAGGTGAATATAGTTGCTTTAAAAAAAATTCTTTAAACTTTATTGAAAATTAAAGAATTTAAAGGGAACTTGTCACCCCCCAGTGCGTATTTAAGTAAAAGATCCACCTTCTGCGGAACTAAGGCTTCATTCTGTGAAGGTGGCTCTTATGTTTTTGCTTCCTAATAACGCTGAAATATTCAGTTTTATAAATTGCGCTCCATACCTGTATTGAGTCCGGGGGGTACGTTTTTTCCCCTTGACTCAACCACCTCCCAGCCGTTAATCATCCCCTTAGTGCACCGGGTGCCGCCTCCTCTATTTTTCCTCACGTCACCGGCGTCTGCGCTGTGCTCTCATTTTTCGGGCAGGCGCTGTGCGCGCGCTGGAACTCACATCAGCTGATCTATTGATATCGCGCCTGCATGTAGCGCATGCCCGAGAACCCGCCTTGCAGTGTGTTATGATTTATTCACACTGTGGGGCTGGGAATCTGGCGCATGCGCAGTTAGTCTCTGCGGCTGTCCCTATCTCCCTCAGCCTCTTTCCTCCAGCGTTATACGACTCGTCTGCACTGCAGCGTCAGCTTGTGCACTATGCAAACATTTCTAAGACAGCTAATTAAGTGAACATTCTATCTATTTAGAAATTGGTATTTTCACTAAATACTTTCCATAATTCTATGCTGATTGGATATAATTATCCAAATGTAAAATGTGGTCATCCATTGTATTTGTCTGCTGAATTTACATGTATGTTAAATTGTTTAATATTGAATAAAGCTTCAATTTTTTTTTTAAAGAGACTATATGCACCTATCTTTCTTTGGGTGGTATTTATAGTTCAGGTGTGTCTTTAACCCCTTCATGACCCAGCCTATTTTGACCTTAAAGACCTTGCCGTTTTTTGCAATTCTGACCAGTGTCCCTTTATGAGGTAATAACTCAGGAACGCTTCAACGGATCCTAGCGGTTCTGAGATTGTTTTTTCGTGACATATTGGGCTTCATGTTAGTGGTAAATTTAGGTCAATAAATTCTGCGTTTATTTGTGATAAAAACGGAAATTTGGCGAAAATTGTGAAAATTTCGCAATTTTCACATTTTGAATTTTTATTCTGTTAAACCAGAGAGATATGTGACACAAAATAGTTAATAAATAACATTTCCCACATGTTTACTTTACATCAGCACAATTTTGGAAACAAAATTTTTTTTTGTTAGGAAGTTATAAGGGTTAAAATTTGACCAGCGATTTGTCATTTTTACAACGAAATTTACAAAACCATTTTTTTTAGGGACCACCTCACATTTGAAGTCAGTTTGAGGGGTCTATATGGCTGAAAATACCCAAAAGTGACACCATTCTAAAAACTGCACCCCTCAAGGTACTCAAAACCACATTCAAGAAGTTTATTAACCCTGCAGGTGCTTCACAGCAGCAGAAGCAACATGGAAGGAAAAAATGAACATTTAACTTTTTAGTCACAAAAATTACCTTTTAGCAACAATTTTTTTATTTTCCCAATGGTAAAAAGAGAAACTGAACCACGAAAGTTGTTGTGCAATTTGTCCTGAGTACGCTGATACCTCATATGTGGGGGTAAACCACTGTTTGGGCGCACGGCAGGGCTTGGAAGGGAAGGAGCGCCATTTGACTTTTTGAATCAAAAATTGGCTCCACTCTTTAGCGGACACCATGTCACGTTTGGAGAGCCCCCGTGTGCCTAAAAATTGGAGCTCCCCCACAAGTGACCCCATTTTGGAAACTAGACGCCCCAAGGAACTTATCTAGATGCATAGTGAGCACTTTGAACCCCCAGGTGCTTCACAAATTGATCCGTAAAAATGAAAAAGTACTTTTTTTTCACAAAAAAATTCTTTTAGCCTCAATTTTTTCATTTTCACATGGGAAACAGGATAAAATGGATCCTAAAATTTGTTGGGCAATTTCTCCTGAGTACAACAATACCTCACATGGGGGGGTAAACCACTGTTTGGGCACATGGTAAGGCTCGGAAGGGAAGGAGCGCCATTTGACTTTTTGAATGAAAAATTATTTCCATCGTTAGCGGACACCATGTCGCGTTTGGAGAGCTCCTGTGTGCCTAAACATTGGCGCTCCCCCACAAGTGACCCCATTTTGGAAACTAGACACCCCAAGGAACTTATTTAGATGCCTAGTGAGCACTTTAAACCCTCAGGTGCTTCACAAATTGATCTGTAAAAATGAAAAAGTACTTTTTTTTCACAAAAAAATTCTTTTCGCCTCAATTTTTTCATTTTCACATGGGCAGTAGGATAAAATGGATCATAAAATTTGTTGGGCAATTTCTCCCGAGTACTCCGATACCTCATATGTGGGGGTAAACCACTGTTTGGGCACACGGCAGGGCTCGGAAGGGAAGGCGCGCCATTTGACTTTTTGAATGGAAAATTGTTAGCGGACACCATGTCGCGTTTGGAGAGCCCCTGTGTGCCTATGCATTGGAGCTCCCCCACAAGTGACCCCATTTTGGAAACTAGACCCCCCAAGGAACTTATCTAGATGCATATTGAGCACTTTAAACCCCCAGGTGCTTCACAGAAGTTTATAACGCAGAGCCATGAAAATAAAAAATAATTTTTCTTTCCTCAAAAATGATATTTTAGCCTAGAATTTCCTATTTTGCCAAGGATAATAGGAGAAATTGGACCCCAAATATTGTTGTCCAGTTTGTCCTGAGTACGCTGATACCCCATATGTGGGGGTAAACCACTGTTTGGGCGCACGGCAGGGCTCGGAAGGGATGGCACGCCATTTGGCTTTTTAAATGGAAAATTAGCTCCAATCATTAGCGGACACCATGTCACGTTTGGAGAGCCCCTGTGTGCCTAAACATTGGAGATCCCTCAGAAATGACCCCATTTTGGAAACTAGACCCCCAAAGGAACTAATCTAGATGTGTGGTGAGGACTTTGAACCCCCAAGTGCTTCACAGAAGTTTATAACGCAGAGCCATGAAAAAAATATATATATATATTTTCTCAAAAATGATATTTTAGCCTGCAATTTTTTATTTTATAAAGGGTAACAGGAGAAATTTGACCCCAAAAGTTGTTGTCCAGTTTCTCCTGAGTACGCTGATACCCCATATGTGGGGGTAAACCACTGTTTGGGCACATGCCGGAGCTCGGAAGTGAAGTAGTGACATTTTGAAATGCAGACTTTGATGGAATGCTCTGTGGGCGTCACGTTGCGTTTGCAGAGCCCCTGATGTGGCTTAACAGTAGAAACCCCCCACAAGTGACCCCATTTTGGAAACTAGACCCCGAAAGGAACTTATCTAGATGTGTGGTGAGCACTTTAAACCCCCAGGTGCTTCACAGAAGTTTATAACGCAGAGCCATGAAAATAAAAAATAATTTTTCTTTCCTCAAAAATTATATTTTAGCCTGGAATTTCCTATTTTGCCAAGGATAATAGGAGAAATTGGACCCCAAATATTGTTGTCCAGTTTGTCCTGAGTACGCTGATACCCCATATGTGGGGGTAAACCACTGTTTGGGCGCACGGCAGGGCTCGGAAGGGATGGCACGCCATTTGGCTTTTTAAATGGAAAATTAGCTCCAATCATTAGCGGACACCATGTCACGTTTGGAGAGCCCCTGTGTGCCTAAACATTGGAGATCCCTCAGAAATTACCCCATTTTGGAAACTAGACCCCCAAAGGAACTAATCTAGATGTGTGGTGAGGACTTTGAACCCCCAAGTGCTTCACAGAAGTTTATAACGCAGAGCCATGAAAAAAAAAAATATATATATTTTCTCAAAAATGATATTTTAGCCTGCAATTTTTTATTTTATAAAGGGTAACAGGAGAAATTTGACCCCAAAAGTTGTTGTCCAGTTTCTCCTGAGTACGCTGATACCCCATATGTGGGGGTAAACCACTGTTTGGGCACATGCCGGAGCTCGGAAGTGAAGTAGTGACATTTTGAAATGCAGACTTTGATGGAATGCTCTGTGGTCGTCACGTTGCGTTTGCAGAGCCCCTGATGTGGCTTAACAGTAGAAACCCCCACAAGTGACCCCATTTTGGAAACTAGACCCCGAAAGGAACTTTTCTAGATGTGTGGTGAGCACTTTGAACCCCCAAGTGCTTCATAGAAGTTTATAATGCAGAGCCGTGAAAATAATAAATACGTTTTCTTTCCTCAAAAATAATTATTTAGCCCAGAATTTTTTAATTTTCTCAAGGGTATCAGGAGAAATTTGACCCCAATATTTGTTGTCCAGTTTCTCCTGAGTACGGTGATACCCCATATGTGGGGGTAAACTACTGTTTGGGCACATGCCGGGGCTCGGAATTGAAGTAGTAACGTTTTGAAATGCAGACTTTGATGGAATGCTCTGCGGGCGTCACGTTGCGTTTGCAGAGCCCCTGATGTGCCTAAACAGTAGAAACCCCCCACAAGTGACCCCATTTTGGAAACTAGACCCCGAAAGGAACTTATCTAGATGTGTGGTGAGCACTTTGAACCCCCAAGTGCTTCATAGAAGTTTATAATGCAGAGCCGTGAAAATAATAAATACGTTTTCTTTCCTCAAAAATAATTATTTAGCCCAGAATTTTTTATTTTCCCAAGGGTTACAGGAGAAATTGGACCCCAAAAGTTGTTGTCCAGTTTCTCCTGAGTACGCTGATACCCCATGTGTGGGGGTAAACCACTGTTTGGGCACACGTCGGGGCTCAGAAGGGAAGTAGTGACTTTTCAAATGCAGACTTTGATGGAATGGTCTGCGGGCGTCACATTGCGTTTGCAGAGCCCCTGGTGTGCCTAAACAGTAGAAACCCCCCACAAGTGACCCCATTTTAGAAACTAGACCCCCCAAGGAACTTATCTAGATATATGGTGAGCACTTTGAACCCCCAAGTGCTTCACAGATGTTTACAACGCAGAGCCGTGAAAATAAAAAATCATTTTTCTTTCCTCAAAAATGATGTTTTAGCAAGCATTTCTTTATTTTCACAAGGGTAACAGGAGAAATTGGACCCCAGTAATTGTTGCGCAGTTTGTCCTGAGTACGCTGGTACCCCATATGTGGGGGTAAACCACTGTTTGGGTGCACGTCGGGGCTCGGAAGTGAGGGAGCACCATTTGACTTTTTGAATACAAGATTGGCTGGAATTAATGGTGGCGCCATGTTGCGTTTGGAGACCCCCTGATGTGCCTAAACAGTGGAAACCCCTCAATTCTAACTCCAACACACCCCTAACCCTTATCCCAACTGTAGCCGTCACCCTAATCACAACCCTAACCCCAACACACCCGTAACCCCAACACACCCCTAACCCTAACCACAACCCTAATTCCAACCCAACCCTAGCCCTAAGGCTATGTGCCAACGTTGCGGATTCGTATGAGATTTTTCAGCACCATTTTTGAAAAATCCGCGGGTAAAAGGCACTGCGTTTTACCTGCGGATTTACCGCGGATTTCCAGTGTTTTTTGTCCGGATTTCACCTGCGGATTCCTATTGAGGAACAGGTGTAAAACGCTGCGGAATCCGCACAAAGAATTGACATGCTGCGGAAAATACAACGCAGCGTTCCCGCGCGGTATTTTCCGCACCATGGGCACAGCGGATTTTGCTTTCCATATGTTTACATGGTACTGTAAACCTGATGGAACACTGCTGCGGATCCGCAGCGGCCAATCCGCACCGTGTGCACATAGCCTAATTCTAAAGGTATGTGCACACGCTGCGGAAAACGCTGCGGATCCGCAGCAGTTTCCCATGAGTTTACAGTTCAATGCAAACCTATGGGAAACAAAAATCGCTGTGCACATGCTGCGGAAAAACTGCACGGAAACGCAGCGGTTTACATTCCGCAGCATGTCATTTCTTTCTGCGGATTCCGCAGCGGTTTTACAACTGCTCAAATAGAAAATCGCTGTTGTAAAACCGCATTGAAATGCGCAGAAAAAACATGGTAAATCCGCCATAAATCCGCAGCGGTTTAGCACTGCGGATTTATCAAATCCGCAGCGGAAAAATCCGCAGAGGAACAGAATACGTGTGCACATACCGAAACCCTAACCCTACCCCCAACCCTACCCCTACCCCTAACCCTACCCCTAACCCTAACCCTACCCCTAACCCTAGTTCTTACCCCAACCTTAGTGGAAAAAAAAAATACAAATTTTTTTTTATTGTCCCTACCTATGGGGGTGACAAAGGGGGGGGGGGGTCATTTACTTTTTTATTTTTTATTTTGATCACTGAGATATAACCTATCTCAGTGATCAAAATTCACTCTGGAACGAATCTGCCAGCCGGCAGATTCGGCGGGCGCACTGCACATGCGCCCGCCATTTTGGAAGATGGCGGCGCCCAGGAAAGAAGACGGACGGTCCCCGGGAGGCAAGGTAAGTATAAGCGGGGGGAGATCAGGGCACGGGGGGGGGCGTCGGAGCACGGGGGGGGTGGACCGGAACACGGGGTGGGGTGGATTGGAGCACGGAGTGGGGGATCGCTGTGCGGGCGGGTGGATCGGAGCACGGGGGGGGGGGGGGAAATCGCTGTGCGGGGGGGGATTGCTGTGCGGGGGGGGATCGGAGTGCGGGGGGTTTGATTGGAGCACGGGGGGTGTGATTGGAGCACGGGGGGAGCGGGCAGGAGGACGGGGGAGTGGAGCACAGGACCGAGGGGAGCAGACCGCAGATCGGGGGGCTGGGGGGGCGATCGGAGGAGTGGAGTGGGTGCACATTAGTGTGTCCAGCCATGGCCGATGGTATTGCAGCATCGGCCATGGCTGGATTGTAATATTTCACCATTTTTTTAGGTGAAATATTACAAATCGCTCTGATTGGCAGTTTCACTTTCAACAGCCAATCAGAGCGATCGTAGCCACGAGGGGGTGAAGCCACCCCCCCTGGGCTAAACTACCACTCCCCCTGTCCCTGCAGATCGGGTGAAATGGGAGTTAACCCTTTCACCCGGCCTGCAGGGACGCGATCTTTCCATGACGCATATGCTGCGTCATGGGTCGGAATGGCACCGACTTTCATGACGCAGCGTATGCGTCAAAGGTCGGGAAGGGGTTAATAACTATTTGCACATGCTCTATATGTTGGTAGTGAAATAAAGGGCAGCATTGCTTTATTAGGAGACTGTTGATCCCGCTGAGGTTCGAGTCTCTGGATAAATAACAGATGAGTTAGGCTAGGTTCACATTGCGTTAAAGCAGCCCGTTCAACACATGCGTTATATGGGCTGCGTTAATGCCGACATGTCATATCGCTAGCGCAGATAGAGCTAGCAGACTGACAAAAGCACAAGAAACAAGAGCCATCAAAATATCTGCACACCACCAAAGTTATGATAAAAATAATAATATAAGCTTTATTGGGAACATAATTAAAAACATCTAAAATCACACATAACCTCCGTGCAGATACCCCTGTGAACACTGTATGCCAAAATATACATAGATATATAAACGTATGAAATCTTACAGATGTGTCCCTGCCCTCTGCACTTAAAATTATTAATATAACTATATATAGTCAAAATTTGGAATGAACATGCTGTATACAACCATATAACAACAAATATGCACACAGTCAAGTATAATACAAACCACACAGCATGCAAATAGCATGCAACACCCCACCACAATATGCAGCTTCCAGCAAAAAACCCTATGGACCCAGAGGAGCAGATAAAATAAACTGCCCTAGATATCCAAAGAAAGGGACAGGGGAAGATGTCCAAATATATACACTGAAATACCCTGCATAGTCTGATCCTAGGAGTGGTCAAAAGGTGAAAATAGTGCTGGAGAAAGCACCATAGGATAAATCCTGCTGCAGGAGGCTGTGAGGCTGAATAGTCACAGGGCAAATGCGACCGCAGGAGAAGCCCAACGCGTGTCGCTGTTCTAGGACTTCCCCTGACGAAGCTGTCCTAGAACAGCGACACGCGTTGGGCTTCTCCTCACTTCTATAAGTGTTCGATATCAAGAACCTTATAAGCACAATACGTGCGAATCCCAACATTCAGGCTATTGGGCTCAAGGACAGAGAATACAATGTTCTGCATTTTCACGCGTCCACGGGAGTTCCAGTCCTCTTGCGGTGGGTACTTTTCTGTGGCAGTGCATTTATGTTTGTATACTAGAGATCGATGGCGGCGTATTTCACTGAGACTCTGTGTGATAGTGGTTCTATACTTAATATGGAGGTTAATATGGTACACTGTTAATACATCAGGTGTGCCTCTGCGTCTAGTCTTTGAGAACTCTTAGTGCATTTCTGCCATCAGTTCGGTTCCCCACTTTATAGTGAAAATGCCATACATTGTCATATTTAGTTTGCTCTGTTTATTTTCTTAGGTTTTTTTGTATATTCTATTCTGTTTTTTGGATTATACCTCTGAATATTATCTATATTATGTATTGAGGACTGGCATTCCTGTGCACGCGCCTCTGGTGTTTTGTTGCGGCTTTTTCGCTGTGGCGTAATTTTTGTATCACCTTCATGCACTTGTTTTTAACCCCTTTACCCCCAAGGGTGGTTTGCACGTTAATGACCAGGCCAATTTTTACAATTCTGACCACTGTCCCTTTATGAGGTTATAACTCCGAAACGCTTCAATGGATCCTGGTGATTCTGACATTGTTTTCTCGTGACATATTGTACTTCATGATAGTGGTAAAATTTCTTTGATAGTACCTGCGTTTATTTGTGAAAAAAAACGGAAATTTGGCGAAAATTTTGAAAATTTCGCAATTTTCAAACTTTGAATTTTTATGCAATTAAATCACAGAGATATGTCACACAAAATACTTAATAAGTAACATTTCCCACATGTCTCCTTTACATCAGCATAATTTTGGAACCAATTTTTTTTTTTGTTAGGGAGTTATAAGGGTTAAAAGTTGACCAGCAATTTCTCATTTTTACAACACCATTTTTTTTTAGGGACCACGTCTCATTTGAAGTCATTTTGAGGGGTCTATATGATAGAAAATGCCCAAGTGTGACACCATTCTAAAAACTGCACCCCTCAAGGTGCTCAAAACCACATTCAAGAAGTTTATTAACCCTTCAGGTGTTTAATAGGAATTTTTGGAATGTTTAAATAAAAATGAACATTTAACTTTTTTACACAAAAAATTTACTTCAGCTCCAATTTGTTTTATTTTACCAAGGGTAACAGGAGAAATTGGACCCAAAAAGTTGTTGTCCAATTTGTCCTGAGTACGCTGATACCCCATATGTGGCAGTAAACCACTGTTTGGGCGCATGGGAGAGCTCGGAAGGGAAGGAGCGCTATTTGACTTTTCAATGCAAAATTGACAGGAATTGAGATGGGACGCCATGTTGCGTTTGGAGAGCCACTGATGTGCCTAAACATTGAAACCCCCCACAAGTGACACCATTTTGGAAAGTAGACCCCCTAAGGAACTTATCTGGATGTGTGGTGAGCACTTTGACCCACCAAGTGCTTCACAGAAGTTTATAATGCAGAACCGTAAAAATAAAAAATCATATTTTTTCACATAAATTATATTTTTGCCCCCAATTTTTTATTTTTCCAAGGGTAAGAGAAGAAATTGGACCTCAAAAGTTGTTGTCCAATTTGTCCCGAGTACGCCGATACCCCATATGTGGCAGTAAACCACTGTTTGGGCGCATGGGAGAGCTCGGAAGGGAAGGAGCGCCGTTTGACTTTTCAATGCAAAATTGACAGAAATTGAGATGGGACGCCATGTTGCGTTTGGAGAGCCACTGATGTGCCTAAACATTGAAACCCCCCACAAGTGACACCATTTTGGAAAGTAGACCCCCTAAGGAACTTATCTAGAGGTGTGGTGAGCACTTTGACCCACCAAGTGCTTCACAGAAGTTTATAATGCAGAACCGTAAAAATAAAAAATCATATTTTTTCACAAAAATTATATTTTTGCCCCCAATTTTTTATTTTTCCAAGGGTAAGAGAAGAAATTGGACCTCAAAAGTTGTTGTCCAATTTGTCCCGAGTACGCTGATACCCCATATGTGGCAGTAAACCACTGTTTGGGCGCATGGGAGAGCTCGGAAGGGAAGGAGCGCCGTTTGACTTTTCAATGCAAAATTGACAGGAATTGAGATGGGACGCCATGTTGCGTTTGGAGAGCCACTGATGTGCCTAAACATTGAAACCCCCCACAAGTGACACCATTTTGGAAAGTAGACCCCCTAAGGAACTTATCTGGATGTGTGGTGAGCACTTTGACCCACCAAGGGCTTCACAGAAGTTTATAATGCAGAGCCATAAAAATAAAACAAAATTTTTTTCCCACAAAAATTATTTTTTAGCCCCCAGTTTTGTATTTTCCCTAGGGTAACAGGAGAAATTGGACCCCAAAAGTTGTTGTCCAATTTGTCCTGAGTACGCTGATACCCCATATGTGGGGGGGAACCACCGTTTGGGCGCATGGGAGGGTTCGGAAGGGAAGGAGCGCCATTTGGAATGCAGACTTAGATGGAATGGTCTGCAGGCGTCACATTGCGTTTGCAGAGCCCCTAATGTACCTAAACAGTAGAAACCCCCCACAAGTGACACCATTTTGGAAAGTAGACCCCCTAAGGAACTCATCTTGATGTGTTGTGAGAGCTTTGAACCCCCAAGTATTTCACTACAGTTTATAACGCAGAGCCATGCAAATAAAAAATATTTTTTTTTCCACAAAAAATTATATTTTAGCCCCCAGTTTTGTATTTTTCCAAGGTTAGCAGGAGAAATTGGACCCTAAATGTTGTTGTCCAATTTGTCCTGAGTACGCTGATACTCCATATGTGGGGGGGAACCACCGTTTGGGCGCATGGGAGGGTTCGGAAGGGAAGGAGCGCCATTTGGAATGCAGACTTAGATGGAATGGTCTGCAGGCGTCACCTTGCATTTGCAGAGCCCCTAATGTACCTAAACAGTAGAAACCCCCCACAAGTGACACCATTTTGGAAAGTAGACCCCCTAAGGAACTCATCTTGATGTGTTGTGAGAGCTTTGAACCCCCAAGTATTTCACTACAGTTTATAACGCAGAGCCATGCAAATAAAAAATATTTTTTTTTCCACAAAAATTATATTTTAGCCCCCAGTTTTGTATTTTTCCAAGGTTAGCAGTAGAAATTGGACCCTAAATGTTGATGTCCAATTTGTCCTGAGTACGCTGATACCCGATATGTGGGGGGGAACCACCGTTTGGGCGCATGGGAGGGCTCGGAAGGGAAGGAGCATCATTTGGAATGCAGACTTAGATGGATTGGTCTGCAGGCGTCACATTGCGTTTGCAGAGCCCCTAATGTACCTAAACAGTAGAAACCCCCCACAAGTGACCCCATATTGGAAACTAGACCCCTCAATGAACTTATCTAGATGTGTTGTGAGAACTTTGAACCCCCAAGTGTTTCACTACAGTTTATAACGCAGAGCCGTGAAAATAAAAAATCTTTTTGTTTTCCCACAAAAATTATTTTTTAGCCCCCAGTTTTGTATTTTCCCAAGGGTAACAGGAGAAATTGGTCCACAAAAGTTGTTGTCCAATTTGTCCTGAGTACGCTGATACCCCATATGTTGGGGTAAACCCCTGTTTGGGCACACAGGAGAGCTCGGAAGGGAAGGAGCACTGTTTTACTTTTTCAACGCAGAATTGGCTGGAATTGAGATCGGACGCCATGTCGTGTTTGGAGAGCCCCTGATGTGCCGAAACAGTGGAAACCCCCCAATTATAACTGAAACCCTAATCTAAACACACCCCTAACCCTAATTCCAACGGTAACCCTAACCACACCTCTAACCCTGACACACCCCTAACCCTAATCCCAACCCTATTCCCAACTGTAAATGTAATCTAAACCCTAACCCTAACTTTAGCCCCAACCCTAACTGTAGCCCCAACCCTAACCCTAACCCTAGCCCTAACCCTAGCCCTAACCCTAGCCCTAACCCTAGCCCTAACCCTAGCCCTAGCCCTAACCCTAGCCCTAACCCTAGCCCTAGCCCTAACCCTAGCCCTAACCCTAGCCCTAACCCTAGCCCTAACCCTAGCCCTAACCCTAGCCCTAACCCTAGCCCTAATGGGAAAATGGAAATAAATACATTTTTTTTATTTTTCCCTAACTAAGGGGGTGATGAAGGGGGGTTTGATTTACTTTTATAGCGAGTTTTTTAGCGGATTTTTATGATTGTCAGCCGTCACACACTGAAAGACCCTTTTTATTGCAAAAAATATTTTTTGCAATACCACATTTTGAGAGCTATAATTTTTCCATATTTTGGTCCACAGAGTCATGTGAGGTCTTGTTTTTTGCGGGACGAGTTGACGTTTTTATTGAAAACATTTTTGGGCACGTGACATTTTTTTATCGCTTTTTATTTCGATTTTTGTGAGGAAGAATGACCAAAAGCCAGCTATTCATGAATTTCTATTGGGGGAGGCGTTTATACCGTTCCGCGTTTGGTAAAATTGATAAATCAGTTTTATTCTTCGGGTCAGTACGATTACAGCGATACCTCATTTATATCATTTTTTTATGGTTTGGTGCTTTTATACGATAAAAACTATTTTACACAAAAAATAATTATTTTTGCATCGCTTTATTCTCAGGACTATAACTTTTTTATTTTTTTGCTGATGATGCTGTATGGCGGCTCTTTTTTTGCGGGACAATATGACGCTTTCAGCGGTACCATGGTTATTTATATCTGTCCTTTTGATCGCGTGTTATTCCACTTTTTGTTCGGCGGTATGATAATAAAGCGTTGTTTTTTGCCTCGTTTTTTTTTTTTTTTCTTACGGTGTTTACTGAAGGGGTTAACTAGTGGGACAGTTTTATAGGTCGGGTCGTTACGGACGCGGCGATACTAAATATGTGTACTTTTATTGTTTTTTTTTTTTATTTAGATGAAGAAATGTATTTATGGGAATAATATTTTTTTTTTTTTTTTCATTATTTTGGAATATTTTTTTTAATTTTTTTTACACATTTGGAAAATTTTTTTTTTACTTTTTTACTTTGTCCCAGGGGGGGACATCACAGATCAGTGATCTGACAGTTTGCACAGCACTCTGTCAGATCACTGATCTGACATGCAGCGCTGCAGGCTTCACAGTGCCTGCTCTGAGCAGGCTCTGTGAAGCCACCTCCCTCCCTGCAGGACCCGGATCCGCGGCCATCTTGGATCCGGGGCTGGAGGGAGCAGGGAGGGAGGTGAGACCCTCGCAGCAACGCGATCACATCGCGTTGCTCCGGGGGTCTCAGGGAAGCCCGCAGGGAGCCCCCTCCCTGCGCGGTGCTTCCCTGCACCGCCGGCACATCACGATCATCTTTGATCGCGGTGTGCCAGGGGTTAATGTGCCGGGGGCGGTCCGTGACCGCTCCTGGCACATAGTGCCGGATGTCAGCTGCGATAAGCAGCTGACACCCGGCCGCGATCGGCCGCGCTCCCCCCGTGAGCGCGGCCGATCGGCTATGACGTACTATCCCGTCCAGGGTCAGATAAGCCCAGGGCACCTCGATGGGATAGTACGTCTAAGGTCACAGAGGGGTTAATATATATTAATAAAGTTTGTATTTTTATATGATACTGTGTTTGACCGTGTATCATCTATTTCTT